>NC_066621.1:42133147-42434549 GCF_025201925.1 Gopherus flavomarginatus | reverse complement strand
CCACAGGCCCAGGGGACACAAGGCAGGATACTCCTAGTGGAACTGCCCCGGGCTGGTCAGCAAGCTCAGAGCCTGCTTTAGCTTTATCCAGGCAGACAGCCACTGCTTCAACGCCTTGGTTTGTCGTCAGCATCTCTCATATTCATTAAGGTTTGGGAGTGGATTTGCTGCTCTCTGACACGGCTCTTGGTTTATTCCACCCCATGTCCCTCACCCAGCTCTGCCAAATGCACCCCAGTTCTGCCTTCAGCCCCCACTCACAACTCTTCCAGCCCTACTGCTCTGCCAGGCACCCCAGTCCGGCTGTCCAGCACCCCCTGCTACTGAACAGAGGTTCCTATTAGCAAACGTGGGTCGCTCCCCAAAGGTGAAAGGGAGCTGAATTAACCCACTGCAAAACTTCACATACATTTTCCCACTCCACAGGCTCCCCACCACCTGGCTGCGTTCAGTGGTTGACAAGGGGACTTCTCTGAGTCACATGGATCATCTACATGAAGCAGCAACAACTTCCACTGAGATAATTACCCTGGGACCTGGGGCACGAGAGCCCCAGGCAAAACCCAGGGCTTTGCTCTCCGAGTCTCAGCCTAATTGGTGACTGGAAGTGGCTTCTGCTTTTACCCCACAGGGCTCTCTCCCCAAGTCTGGCTTCGATACTCAGATCGTTTCCACAGAAGTGAATCCCACTCCCTCATCCAGGGCTCCTCACTCATGTCAGGGAACTGACAACCTCCCACACATACCCAGGAGGGGGCCCACAAGCGGCTCAGGGTATGGCTGTTGCTCTTGGAATACAGGAAGGGTAGGGGCTGGCACTGATTTGAAGCCAGAACTCAGGTGAAGCCAGAATTACATGTCTATGGAGTGTGTGCGGGGGCTTTACTGGAGAGGCAGATTGGGGCAAGGGGTTAAACACAAGTACAAATTGGAAGGTCACTTGCATGGCAGAGGATACTGCAGCACCCACTCTGCTCGGCAACAGGGCATCCAGAAATCTGATCCCACCCAGGCATCCCGTTTTCTGCAGCCCTGTAGCGAGGTTGGCCATGAACACCCTGGACTAGCAGAGGCTGACCTAGCGCACTAAGCATTAGAAACAGCTGGACCCAGAGGGCCAAATCCCAGCTGGCTCAATACAGCACTTCACCAACTGTGCCCAGCAGAGGAAGGGAATCCGGGAAGTTTATGCTGTGGGGACTTGCAGAGGAGATTTTAAAAGCCAAGGGCCCGCCTGCACTTTTGGGTGATGCTTTCTGGGAGGCTCTGTTAGCAATTCATAGAGACAGAGCAGCACAATTATCTCCATTTTACAGTGTAGGGAAAGACAGGTCCAGGAAGGAAGAAGTGATCAGAGACCCCACAGGCAACCTGTGGCAGATCTGAGAACTGAACCCTCGTCTGTCTCCTAACTCTCTATCCAGTCCCCTAGGCTGCCTCCCCTAGGTATGGCACTGCAGAGCCCCTTCACTTTCCAGAACAGCAGCTGTGCGCTCTGGAGCCAGAACTTCACTCTCTTTCCAGTATCATATTGCATGGTGGCTGGTTCCTGTGGGCCACCCCAGAGCTGACTGCATCTCAGTGGAGCTGTGCATACATGCAGGGGAGCATTTCCAGTGGAGCACTGTAGGTGAGTTAGGGCTGCACGGCTGCTCTCCGAACTCCGTCCAGGCCGTCTACTGCTGTGCAGCTGCTCTCGGAACGCCGCCCGGACTGTCCCCATGCAGTAACCTGGCTGGTTGCTGGAGCACCCCAGGGGAGCCTGGCCCAGGCCTCTTTAATCAGATCAGGGTCTTTCCATGAGGCCTGGAGCGAGCAATCCCATTGCTCCCCAGGCTGCTGCAGAGCAGATTAGGGCTGGGCTCCTGTATAGCACAAGCACTGCAGGGGGACTGAACCCATCCAGGGTGTCTGCAAGGGGAGAGGGGTGGGGGAGGGTCCTCCTCTCACAGCAGCCCCCTCTGTGAAGCCAGAGAGAGATGAGCACCAAACAGCAGTGCCCCGCCACACCCACCCCAGCATGTCCCACCTGAGCATCTCCCCATGCTTTGCACACACTAAGAAGTTAAGCTTACAGCCCCTGCTGTTGGGAGGGTGGACTGTTATCTCTATTGACATAAGGGAAACCGAGGTATGGAAAGGGCTCCTGCCTTCACCCAAGGACTCAAGTCAGGAGCAGAGGCGGCCACAGCCCAGATCTTCTCCCTGCTGGTCCCGTGCCACAGCCATATTTCCCTCATACACTGCCTCCACCTCCCCTCCCCATTCCAAGGCAACTCTGGTTCCTGTCTGTGTACGGGAAGCCCCGTGTCTATCAGTGGGGGTGGAGAGGAGATATGCCCTCTGCTGCTGACAGATTCTTTAGCCCAAGCAGCAGCACATCACCTGCAACCACCACAGCCAGTTCTTCTTCAGTCAACAGGGGAACCCCCTCTGCCTCCCACAGTCCCCCATCCCGGGCAGCAGCTCTCCTTACTCCCACCCCCAGCTACCTGGATAAATCCTGGCTGACATGTTTCTCACCACCTCTGCTCCTCGCCCTAGCGCCCAGCCAGAAATTCCTGGCACCCCCAAACTAGCACCAATGCACATTTGTATTTGTGACAGCTGGTGAAGTTGAAAAGAGAGAGGGGCCGGTTATCGCTGGCTCTAATAGGGAAACAGCTACAAATGTTCACTTGTCAGCAGCAATGTCCTGGCTGCCCCCTGCAACAGGAGATGGAGGAGGATGCTAGGCTGAAAAGTCAGATGGCCCAGAGCAGAGAGGTTAGCAGCCAGAGGACCCCTGCAAGCCCATGGATAACACTGGCCCTTTCATAGCCTAGCAGGGCTCCCCCTTGCTCCAAGGCCAAGACCCCATTTTCTCCTCACAACATGGCATTGCTTCTGGGAAAGCACCTCATGGAATAAAGCAGCAAGAGAACATGCAGGTGCTGGTGAAAACCAAGCTGAGCCCACTAAGGTTGAACCCAGGATAGGAAGATTCTCTGTGAAAAGTGATGGCAGGGAGCAAATGAACAGTTCAGGGGTTTGGCTCCTGGCACTCCTGGCCAAATCCACCCTCGCAGGAGTCAAGGAAAGACATGGACAGTTACTGGTCCATCCCCATTAGCACAGGATAAGATGGTGAGCTCCAGGGATCCCCATTCCTACCTGGGATTAGCCTTTGCTGAGTGGGGGAGGCATTTCCTGCTATAACCTAGGTGGGTAAGGACATCGGGCTGGGCGGGAACAGGAACAAGTGCCCCTTGCTCCAGCACACTGCCTGGGAATGATCCAATGGGGTCACAGGGTCCATTGCCCTTGGCAGGGGAGAAGGATGTTGGGGGGGGTCTCTGTTACATGCCCTCAGTCATAGCTGTTACACGTCCACCTGTGGAGAGAGCGCCTTGCATCCCGGGGGGACTAATCCCACTGAGACACAGGGCTGGAGGCAAGGGCAGTGCTGCTGAAATGCCTGTTTTGGGCAGGGGAAACCGTGCGGCCAGATATGCTGGTAGATTATAAAACCAGGACTGCTGCTGTCTTTAAACCAGTTTTGATTCAAAAGGATTAAACAGCTCCTGAACGCACCTGTGCGATCAGGAGCAGCATCAACACAGCTCAGAGCGTGCTGCCGCCAGAGAGACCAGGCGAGAAGGTGGGTAGAAGGCAGCCGTTAATAAGGACCACTTTCCCCACTGCTGTTGTCTGGGCTGCTTCGGCGATAAGCAGAGGGCTCCAGCACTCAGAGCTGTCAATCCAGCCCCTTTCTCCAGCCCTCCATTCACTTTACAAGAGTGCAACTGCTCGGGTTCACCTGCCAGAAGCAGAGACTGGCACCACGGGCGCTAAGAAAGGGATATCTTACAGGCGCCTTGCTAGCTGGGAAAGAGACGCTGCCATGTGATTACCTTGCGACCCCTGGCACGTCCCACATAGTTAACCTGCCACAACGCAGTAGTTCCCACATAGTTACATGGCCAAAGCGCTTCCTGTGTAAGCAGAGGTGACCTGCGCCCCTCAAGTAAAAGCAAGAAGGTACGTTCCAGGGGCGACACTCCTCAGACAGACAGGGCTGCAGCTTTAACATACAAGTCCCACCCACTCCTGGCTGGCTGGCTTTCCCCTTGCCTGTCACACATACAGATTGTCCTGAGTTTCCTTCCTCCTATTTACTATCACAGATGAGACTGATTTTACAGTTGACAGGGCCCTGAGCAAACACAGAGCCAGTTCAGGCAACAGAGTGCCTTCTCTTCTGGGGATTGAGGATGGGGTGGGCAAAGGGGAAAGGAGTTTCTCCCTCCTCCATTCCTAGTGCCCGAAAAGGGGACCACAGGTCAGTCTATGAATGATCAAACCAGCACAGGACAGTCTTGTACATCCTGTTGTGCACTGATCACCATTGCCACCCCTATCCCCTAGGCATACATCCCTCTTGCACTGGTAGCGATGGGATCTTTAAAATAGGGATAAAAAAATCCACTCAACTACCTGCCACTTTTGCATGGGAATCTCACTGATTTGGGGAGGGGGAAAGAGGACAAACCACCAACTTCTGCAGAATTCAGGCTTCCATTAAAAAAGAAAAAGTGACATTTTTGTCCTTATGGTTGTGAAGAAACCCTCCCAAATGTGACCTGATAAAGAGCTGCCTTCCTGAGTCTGCAGGCAGGCAGCTCCAATACCTCTCAGGCTGCTCATAGCTTGGCAGGCAGCAAAGTTTCAAAATTAGCAGCAAGGAAACAGTCAAGAATCACATCACTTCAACTGCTGGAGAAGGCTACAAGCAGCAGTAGAGGCAGAAAGTGGAGCTATTTCTGGAGAAGGCAGCCACACTCCAGAATGAAGGCTCAGTAAGGGGTAGAGTAGCAGGCAGGCCCATCCCTGGTAGTAGCCAAAGGGCTGGATGAGAAACTGTGGAGAGTACCACTTACCGTGCCCTCAGTGCCATCAGGAGGCTTGGGGGAAGGACAGAGAAGCCCTCTCTCTCCATTCCAGCAGCTAGACGTATTTATTAGACGCCTATTAGTGAGGGCCCAATATGAAAAAAACGGCCCCCAAGCAGGGTCCAGACACAGCATACTGACAAATCCCAGCACCCTCCTCTTTCCCAGCAGCTGTGAGGAGAGTGGGCTTCTCACTGGCACACTGCCCCACTGCCATCCCAGCAGAGCCACCTCCTCCTTCTCTGCTTCTGCACAGAATCCTTTGGCCAGCAAAGGCCTAGGTGGTTCCCAAGTCTTGCTCCCAGCCACCTCTCCCAGCATGTGCCGATGTCCTTATGTGAGAGGCCAATCCCTAAGAGCAAACGCTTTCCTTCCCTACCACCTGCCTACCCTGTGTCCCACGGTCAATGGTTTCAGTGAAGGTCAAAGGGATCCCAAAGTTTTCCTCCCCTAGGGATTCCATTTAGACTTCACCGCCTACCCTCAAACACACATGCCCACCCCTGTGCCGTCACCCCTCTGCCCGCAGCTGGAATATCGCTACTGCAACAGCAAGTTCATTCCACCTGCTCTTTAAATCCCCTGACAAATAAACCTGTCGTGTGCTTAGCTCCTACAGCGCCAGCTCACCTCCCCCAGCATGACGCCTGTCAGGGAAGTCTGGTGCGCCCAGCGCTCCCATCTCCCATTATGAATCATTTCTTTTTTTTTTTTAATTGCATTTTTTACCTGGCAGGCTAACGTTTCCGCCCCATTGACTCGGAGCGGTTTCCAGGCGGGAGAGCACCGTAATGGCCTCGTTATTTCAGCTGAGGAATCTGTGTGTTAAATTAGGCAGAGAAGGGTAATTATCTACTTGTAGACGATAAGAAAGGGATTTATTTTATCAGGAACATAATGTCTTTCTGGTTCAGAGCCAGCTCCCCAACCCAAGCAGCCCCTGATAATGCCACTCCAGGCTGCACCGTAACCCTGCTGGAGGGGTGGGCGCCAGTGCGGAGGTGGAGCGCACAGGTACACGTGTGCACGCAACCCCACCACCACCCGGCATGATGACTTTGGCCTAGCACAGGGACCCCGGGCTGCTACCCAGAAGTGCCAGATCCCCAGCTGGAACCACTGCCGTGGACCGGTTTGCGGTACGGCGAAGGCTGCCCTTTTGCCACAGTTAGCACAGCCTTTCGCGTGGAGCGTCTGGGAAGGGATTAGGTTGCTAGCAGGAGATACACGTGCCCAAACCCTCAGCCTGCAGAAAGGGCATCTGTTTAGAGCCGGTTAATTTAACAAGTAATTAACCTTCCCATACACCCTCTGCCAGCCGATCTGGGATGGGGAGAGAGGCAGGCACGGTCTGGAGTCTGAAGCTCGGCAGATTCATCCCTGGCTGCCCAGACATCAACTTTTGCCTTTGCATTTACAGAGGAGGGGGGCCATAGGCTTCAGAATAGGGGCTCCCTACTGTTTCTGCCCAAGACTGCTCACATAGCCCAAGCAAGGGAAGGGGCAAAGTAGCTGGATCTCCACCCTCACTGCTTCCAAGACATGAGCTCAGGGGCAACTCTAGGTCCCAGCGCACCAAGCGCATGCTTGGTGTGGCAAGCAGCAGGGAGCAATCTGCTGGCGCCGGGAGGGCGGCAGGCAGGCTGCCTCCGGCGGTTTGCTTGCGGAGGGTCCGCTGGTCCTGCGGCTTCGGTGGACCTCCCGCAGGTGTGCCTGCAGAGGGTCCGCTGGTCCCGCAGCTTTGGAGGACCTCCTGCCTGCCGTGCTTGGGATGGCAAAATCCCTAGAGCCGCCCCTGCATGAGCTTTCTCCTCCATGCACTTCCCACAGCAGTGTGTCCACCCACAGCCTCACACCCTTCCTCCAGCTGCCCAGGATGCCCTCACACCAATGTACATCGTTCCTTCCCCTCAACAGCACTCACTCACCCCCCGCGACGGCACGCCTCACCCCCGGCAACCCTTCCCAGTGCTTCGTCCCCCACGACGGCACACCCCTCCCCGGCAATCCTCCCCCCCCCGTGAGCGCACACCCACCCCCAGCAAACCTTCCCACGACCCCCCGCGACGGCACACACGCCCCCGGCAACCATTCCCACTGCTCCTGCCCCCCACTCCCTGCAACGGCACGTCCACCCCGGCAACCCTACCCACCGTGACAGCACGCCTACCCCGCCATCCCTACCCACCGCGACGGCACGCCCACCCCGGCAACCCACCCTTAGCCTCCCATGATAGCACACCCACCTCCAGCCCTCACAATAGCACAATCATCCCGGCAAGCCTTCCCATGGTCTCTGGCAACAGCACGCCCACCCTGGCAACCTGCCCCCAGCACCCCTATCATGGCATAGACACTGCCAGTCCCCCACAACAGCACACCCACCCCAGCAACGCTTCCCACAGCTCCCCCATGATGGCACGCCCAGCCTTGGCTCCTGCCTCGACAACTCTTCCTCAAACCCCCGCGACAGTACACCCACCTTGGCAACCCAGCTCGCACAACAGCATGTCCAGCCCAGGCTCCTGCCCTAAAAATCCAGGCCCTGCAACATCACACCCACCCAGGGCTCTCGGGATGGCATAGACATACCCCTACAACCAGCCTCAGCCCCCCTGTGATGGCACGCTCACCTGCATGCAGGTCTACCAGTCACAGCCCCACACAGGGAGGCTTTCCACAGATCTCTAGGTGGGGGGAAATGCCTATGGCAGGAGTAGGCAACCTATGGCATGCGAGCTGATTTTCAGTGGCATTCACACTGCCTGGGCCCTGGCCACAGGTCCGGGGGGCTCTGCATTTTAATTTAATTTTATATTAAGTTTCTTAAATGTTTTAAAAACCTTATTTACCTTACATACACCAATAGTTTAGTTATATATTACAGACTTATAGAAAGAGACCTTCTAAAAACGTTAACATGTATTACCGGCACGCCAAACCTTAAATTAGAGTGACTAAATGAAGATTCAGCACAGCACTTCTGAAAGGTTGCCAACACCTGGCCTATGGCAAGCGACCTGGGTAGGGCAGCAAAGCTCTCTGCTCAAGGAGACAACCTTTGCAGATAGGGCTGAATGAGGCAGCGAATAGTCTCTGACTCGAAGAGGTATCCCAACATTGTAGGCCCCACAACACCCACTTCCTAGTCTGAGTGCAGAACACTCCCTCCCACACTCAGAGTGAGCTTCTCTCTGCCCCCTATCCCCGGGTCAGAGCCAGACTGTCCATCACGCCGCACCCCCAAGCCAGACCTGGGTTTTCAGCAGCTCTCCGCTCTCACTTAGGCACCTAACCACGGCCCAGGTTTCAGCCCTCAGCAGCTGCCACTGTGACACTCACAGGCAGGTTTTCAAAAGAGGTCACAGCCGAGGGGCTTTTGAAAACTGACCCTCAGAGCCCCTTTCATCTGGGCTGCAAGGGGAAGAACTCGGGAGTCAACCTCTGTCTCGCTAGCATTAGCCTCAGCTTGCCTACTGCCCCCCACTCTCAGCTCTCTCTTCAAGGTCTTTCTGCAGCACCTGTCACTGCAAGATCTAAGTGCCCAGAAGCAGCCTTTTCGCATTGTGGAAATTGATGTGCCACGCCCAACTGCACATACCTGGAGTCAATGAGATGTTCTGGGTGAGCACTAAGAGCAACTCACCAGAGTCTCACCTTACAGAGCTCTCCCCACTTCAACAAGCCAGACGCAGCCTCTGAGGTCATCAATTTTGAGGAAAACACTCATTCCCATGAAGCTGAAGGCTGAAATGCTGGGCACTGGGACAGAGGCACCTCTACACCAGGGGTAGTCAGTAGGTAAACACAGGTCAAATCCAGACAGCCAGACACTTCTGAACAGATCCTAAAATCTTTTTTATTTTCTATCATTATTGTTGGTTTTTTAATTATTTTCTTCTCTGGAGTCTGCACCTTGGCTATGCCTTGACCAAGAAATTTGGATCTTGACGAAAAAGAATTGACTACCCCCACTCTATACAGACAGCTGTGTAATACCAGGCAAGAGCCATGCTGCAGCCAACTAAATCTCCCTCCCGCCCCCTCTTCTTCCAGACTATTAACACTAAATTAAATGCATGCCAGATCTGGAGATCTTCCCCTTCGCTGCTCTAGTCAGCTGACCACAGATCTGTCTGCTAGGCAGAGCATAGGACTCAGCTATGCAGTTGGTGCACCAGATGGTCATCAGCATCTTCCCCCAGAGCTAGAGGTCAGGGGAAGGTTATTTCTTCCTCCTGTGTGCAGATTCCTCAGGCCCTGCACAAGGTCAGCAATAGGTGAAGGCACAGGGGATCCCAGCAGCCTAAGTTGTGCATTGAGGAGCAGGCTGCACTCCACCTGATCGCAACCTTCTCCTGCTTCCTCACTGCAGGACAGAGGCATCTGCTGAACTCTATGACAGGGCATACGCCAGAGCTGTACGCAGGCAGCCATACGTTAGTGGGGAGGCACCCAAAGCTGTCGTCCAGCAGCGTTGGCCTGCTGCAGCGTTTAAGCCTCTGGCTGCTTCACAAAGTCTAGGAGGCGGAAGGGGAGTAGAATCTCAACCACTGGCAATACCCACAGGGCTACATGGTTGCCTGTCTATGTGGAGTATTTACAGGGCACTGTAGCACGACATTTATCCTAGCACAAAGCCCAACCCCTAAAGAACCCAGAGCTTGCTGCCTCGAATGCAGCCGCTTGGAGTAGATTTTTGGCTTGACCCTTTTCTCTCTTCCTCCTTTGGCTTCTGCTATGGCATGGCAGCTCACCCAACAGGCCTGAAATCACTGCAGCACAGGCTTATTCAGCTCTCACACAGCAGGGAGTTCCACTGGTAAGCAATGCCCACCCTCCCAGCCCCAATACCCATGCTGCCAGCTCCCAGAAACCTCACCCTGGGTCTACACAGCTCCAGCCTCCCTACTAGGAGCTGCTGTCTGTGGGTCACACAGGAAGGGAAAGGGGTCTCACAGCTCAGCCCCGGTTCAATGAGGGCTATGGAGATCAGGTGTGGGACACAAAAGCAAACAGGCAGCCAGTGCAGAGCATGGGGGAGACATGCTCTTGCCGTCTACCATTCTACAGGTGGGCTGCCATGGTTCGGCGCTCTGCTCGTCCATCACACAGAGTGAGTTACAGTGATGACCATGCGCACGGTGGTAACCAGATCTCTGTCTGTTCCCATGTCCCCGCTCATCTTCCCTGCCATGATACGCCTCTGGCTGCTAGGCAGTGGCCAGAACAAACCCATTGCTTCCATCACAGCCCATTCTTGGGTTGCAGAGATGTCTGTGCCAGTGCTGTAACAGAGTCACCTGGCACATAGCCACAGCATCTTAGACACATGGGTGTATGCTCCAGAACCTCCCCCTGCGCTACCCCTCCTTCCATGCGCTACTTACAACAGATCCTGTCCCCTGGGGAGAGGAGCCATCTCCAAACAAAGGTCAGGTGTTGCTCCTTCCCAAACCAGTTTGAAGAGAGTTGGTTGGGCCCAAAACAAGATAAAAAATCCTTCTCTTTTCAAAACACACACACACACACACACACACACACACACACCCCTTCTGTACATTCATGGCTTAGAAGAACGTAGCTTCTAATGTTTGCTTAGGGAACAGTTTTGCATGCAGTTTACCGCAGCAGCCAGAGCTGGTTAGAAAACACCTTCGAGAAAGCTATGTTTTGAAATGATTTTCAAATCGACCTCTCCTTGATGAGAACGGAACCCCTCTATTTAAACGGCAAGGCCTTGGGGGCAGTCTCTTACTGTGTGTTTGTACAGCAGATGGCATACTGGGGGCCTGAACCTGACCGGGGCCTCTGCTCACCACTGCCATGCAACAGGATGGAGCCATGGAACAGAACAAGGTGATAGCACGAATGGGAGAGAGAAAAGACTAGGACAAGCACCATGTGCCATACCAGATTCTGCTCTCACATCCACCTTCCGAGACCACTGCCTATGACACTGATCGATAGCGTTTCATTATTGCCTTGTGCTGTCTGTGCTCACCTGTTCTCTTCTCTTATAGCTCTGCGGGGCAGGGACTGTCTTTGTGCAGCATCTAGCACAGCTGGGTCTTGGCCCATGACTGGGGCACTCCTAGGTGCTCCTGCAATACAAATAACTAGTAAGTGCGGACGACAGACTGACACCCTTATAGAGATGGGGCCAGATTCATTGCACTGCCCCTTGGGCTGTCACTTACACTGGTACAGACCAGGTGTAAAAGTTTTGGACTCAGCTCAGTGGCTAACAGAAGATTCCCGACCTGGCTGAGGGCTCTCGGGGCTACCATAATAGAAATGGTAACTAACACTCTTGTTCTGAGCTGGTGGCATTTTAACATTTCTTTACACTAGTCTCAGTGAGAACACAAAGTGGGGGGTAAGTGCGAACCAGCATGGATTTAACTTAAACACACTGATCCTGGCCTTTGCTTCCTGCAGTTACAAGCAGTTCATTAGTTAAGGCTCAGCTCCTCAGGCTGGTCCTGGTACCATCACATCTGAGCTCCGATTTCTCAAGAGTCCGTTCAGCTGCAGTGTGACTGCAGTGTTTTCTGTTGGGAGCCAGAGCGTGGCAATGCATTTCCTCACTGCTCCGGTTAATGCTTGGAATAAATAGCCACATTCGGGGTGAAAGTAACTTACAGGACTTATCGGTACTGCCAGAGTCCTGAGGGGGGCATGGGCTCTCCCGGAAGAGGCGTGGCCTCTCAAGATTTAAAGGCCCTCGGGCACCAGCTGTGGCTGGGAGACCCAGGGCCTTTAAATCAACCAGGGGCTTCCAGCTGAAGAGGTGGCTGGGAGCCCCCAGGGGCTCAGGGGCAAATTAAAGGACCCAGGACTTTGGCTGCCAGGGGGGAACCCTGAGCTTTGCGGGGCTGGAGCAGGGATTTAAAGGGCCCAGAGCTCCTGCCGCTGAGGGGAGCCCTGAGCCCTTTAAATCCTGGCCCCAGCCCGGCCGCCAGAGCCGCGGTGGGGATTCAAAGGGCTCTGGGCTGCCCGCAGCCCCAGGGAGCTCTGAGCCATTTAAATCTCAGCTGCAGCAGGATTCAAAGGGCTTTGGGCTGCCCACAGCCGCGGGGAGCTCTGAGCCCTTTAAATCCCGGCTCCTGCCCGGCCACCAGAGCCGCGGCTGGAATTCAAAGGGCTCTGGGCTGCCCGCAGTGGCGGGGAGCTCTGAACCCTTTAAATCTCAGCTGCGGCCGGTGCAGTCTGGCACTGCATACCGGACTGGACCGGCTTACTTTCACCTCTGGCTACATTCTGTAGATTTGGGAGAGTGTGGCCCAGATGGCAAGTCAAAGGTTGTGTGCACGTGTGACCGAGACGTCGTGAGGAAGAGGCAGCCATAGAAAAAACACATGGGAGACCCACATCCTCTTCAGCAGATATCGAGAATAGTCAGATCAGTCTGACCAATTGTTTCCAGAACACATCACCTTCGGCAGCACAGGCAGGGTGGGTACTTGGTTACGTTTAGGCTTCAAATGCTGCTACCCTGCTGTTAATATTTTCCACTGCTGATCACCAAACCCCAGCCCTGCAGTGAGTTAGCATGCTGACCCAGGATGGCAGGACAAACCTGCCACAATCTAACAGCCCGCGCACTGCACAGTATGAGGCTGCAAGGTCTGAGCAGACAACTAGTCAAAACCTTCTTTGAACTGGGTCGATAGTTTCGGGAGTGGTTAGACTCTTGAGGTTAGGCTTATGTGATGGGTTGTTTTTTTAGTGGGATCCAGCAGCTGAGAAGGCAGCTTACTTAAAAGGAAATTAACAAGTGTTTAATACACAAGCAAAGGCATTTCATTTCCTGCTATGTCACATTAGCTGCATCTTGACTTCTGTGTTTTTGGAGCATGGATAGAATAATATCACAATGGATTGAAATATTGTCTTCCCTCATTTGAGAGGGAAGGAAATGTTTAGACCCATTTTTTAAAGCTGTTGGTGGTTTTTATGGTTAAAAGCCTTTTAACTCAAACATGTAACAAACAGCTCGAAGAAAAGCTCTTTGTGAAAGAGTGAGTCATCTCCCATTCAGATTTCAGCCTACATCTCCAACCCTGCAAACACTTGATATGTAGCTTTACTCACATAAGTAGTCCCAGTGAAGTCAACAGGACTATTCCAATGAGTAGCATTACATATGTACTCTGTTGGATTGGGGGGCCTACATTATCCCACACTAGCTCTCCAGAAACCATAGGTGCTTAACTAGGATACGGGGTGCTGCAGCACCCCCTGGCTTGAAGTGGTATCCATAATATACAGAGTTTACCATTTGGGTAAATGGCTCTCAGCACCCCCGCTTTACAAATTGTTCGAGCACCCCTGCCCGAAACCACAGATAAGCCAAGTCTCAGTAGCCTTTACTTGCTTCTCACTCCAGATTTGTGCCAGCGTAAGTAACTCTCCTGACATTCAATTTACACTGGTGTAAGTGAGAGAAGAATCAAACCTGATTTTGCTATTCATAAAAGTCTTTGAAGTCATAAACATGCAGCAGAAAGGGCACAAGCAAGAACTGGTTTACTCCTTTGCAGTTCTCTTATTAAAGAAGCGAATATTTATTTTTCAATGGCCCTCTTTCTCATAATAAGGGCACAGGATACAAATGAGAGTTATGCTGAGAAAGAAACATGAAAATCCCTGCTGATGTTCCCCTTCCCTCCCCCAAAGATTCCCAGAAGCCATGAGAACGATTTTCCAGTACTAGACCCATCACACCGCAGCGAACAAGAACAGTCATGGGAACAATAACATATCCTTCTACAGCATGGCTTCTCCACTTGGAAGTCACAAACAGATGTCCAGGAAGCATAACCCCACTCCCCTATTTCTGAGAGGGAGAGAATCCCAGCTAGATGGAAGAGGGTCCTGGTATAGAAGAAGTGTCTGTGGTATGAAACAGTTTGAGAGCCCTGCTGTTCTGAGGCCTGGAAAGTGTACTCCTCGAATAACTGGTTTTAGCTAAGCTGCGAGAAGCAGCCCCAGGTGTCAGGATATGCCTATTAAATTGGGGTTACCCTTCCACCCTCTTTTTCCTGCCTCTGTCCCTTCCTGCCTGGTATGCTGCATTACAGGACTTTAAGGCTTAGCCAACAGGGAGTGCCAAAAAAACTAAACAAAGAGCACCAGCCCATGGACTTACCAAAAATCCCCTTCCTCCTCCTTCATAGGAGCCAAGCCACCTCCAGCACCCCTCAGACTGCTGGCATGAAGGACTAAGTCTCCAGACACCACCGCTCCAAACAGCTCAGCCACTGGCCCACTTAGTTTGGTTTGTAAGCGATCTCTAGCATCTCAAAATTCTCTCTCTCATCCGCACACTGGTGCTCTGTGCCCCGGACTCAGGAGCCATTATCTAGCTCTGCTCTAAAGAGGAATTGAATTGCTGCTAAAAACACTTTGCTGCCAAGACTAAAAAGACATTGAGGGTTTGGACAGTTTATTGGAAATACAGCCAAGTGTCTGACCTGAGCTTCGCAACCCAGCCAGCCTGGGGGAAGAGTGTTCTGTACCTGCATCTCTAAACCTAGATGTAACCAACAGTGCCCAATTCTTCCCTGCTCTGGTCAAAGGGAGCTATTCCAGTTATGGGGGCACTTTCATCAGCTTCAGAGGCTCACAGCTGCCTCTCTCCCACAGCCCTTCTTGGCACGCTCCTTGGATGTAATGAAGGCCCATTAGTTCAGAAAATCTTAATCAGGATAGATAGTAAAACAGAAAATATCATAATACCACTATATAAATCCATGCTACACCCACACCTTGAATAGTGCGTGTAGTTCTGGTTGCCCCATCTCACAAAAGATATATTAGAATTTGACAAAGTAAAAAGAGAAGGGCAACAAAAACTATCAGGGTCTGGAACAGCTTCCATGTGAGGAGAGATTAAAAAGACAGATTGTTTAGCTTAGAAAAGGAGATGATTAAGGGGAACATAGTCTACAAAATCGTGACTGTATGGAGAAAGAGAATAAGGAAGCATTATTAACCCTTCACATAACACAGGAACCAGGGATCATCCAATGAAATCAATCGGCAGCAGGTTTAAAATTAACCAAAGGAAGTATTTCTTCACACCCTGCAGTCAACCCATAGAACTTTTTGCCAGGGAATGTTGTGAAGACCAAAACTACAACGGGGTTAGATATATTTGTAGAGGAGAGGTCCATCAATGGCTATTAGCCAGTATGTGCAGGGATGCAACTCCATGCTCTGAGTGGCCCTAAGCCTCTGACTGCCAGAGGCTGGGACTGGATGACGGGATGGATCACTTGATGGTGACCTGTTCTGTTTATTCCCTCCGGGGCACCGGACACTGGCAGAAGACGGGATACTGGGCTAGATGGACCAGTGGCCTGACCCAGTACGAGCAGGAGTCCTGGCTAGATCAAACTCCACCCTAAGAGAAACCATAAGGGTGTGGGGGGGGGCGCTTCCCTTTGGCCTTCCAAGGGGGTTGCTCCCACAAAGTAGGATGGGGGGCGGGGGCGCAGGAGGCACCGGCAGCCCTGGAGAGCCTGGAGCAGGAACTTGGCTGCGCTCACCTGCCCCTGCCCGGCTGTGGAAGGGGCGGGGGGTCCCATCCCCACCCGAGAGCGCAGGAGGGGCTCGGGCCCCCCCTTACCTCTGCCGTAGGCGAAGTGCAGGCGCAGCGCCTTGCCCTGGCGCACCAGGCTGATGTGCAGGTAGGTGAACCACGCGGCCAAGGTGAGCAGCACCAGCAGCAGCAGCAGCTTGAACTGCTTGCGGATCTTCTTCACCGGGAACCACAGCATCCTGGAGGCCGCATTACCGGCCCGGGCCGGCCGCACGGCACCTCCGCCGGGCTCCGCACGGGACCATCCCCGCCGGGAGGAGCTAGACGCCAGGCGGGAGCAGCGTCCCGGGGCTGGGGCACGTGGCGGGCGACGCCCCCGGGACCAGGCAGCAGCGGGGGTCCCGGCCGGCCAGCCCCGTCGCCCCCTTCCCCGGCCGAGCCCCCCGCCGGAGGGACAAAGGCATCCAGGCAGCCCCGCGCTCCCTCCCCGCCCGGATCAACTTGGCGGCGGGAGGCTGGAGCTGGGCCGAGGACGAGGCCTCTCAACCCGTGCGGCTCTGCCCCAGCCCGCACGGCAGCGCCATGGAGCGGGAGCGGGAGCGCTCACACGGCGCCCGGGCAGCGGCGGTGGCGCCCTCCTCCCGCTCGGTGCATCGCGCGCCGCCCGCTCAGCGCTGAAGGGAGGCAGCCCGCAGCTCCAGCCTAGCGCCCTTGCCCCGCTCCCCTGCGCTGCTCCCGCGGGGCTGCCGGGCCGGAGACCAGCCCCCGCCGCGCTGGATGCTCCAGCTGCACCGTAACCTCAGCCCGCCGCCAGCCGAGCAGCGGCAGCATCCGCGCTGCCACCGCTACCTAGCCTGAACTGGGGCAAGTGGAGCGACAGCCGCCCCCGGCCCAATCGGAGCCCGGCGCTCCCTCGCACAGCCAATCGCCCGCCTCCTGAGGCGGGGCCCAATCGAGGTTAGGCTGCGCGCGGCTTTTCATCTCCACGCCAACGTGCAAACATCCACCTGGTGAGTGGGCCTGGCGGGAGCCGCTACTGCCCCGGCGGAGGGGTGGCCCGGACAGAGCGCGTCCTTCCCGCCCCGGCGCGGCGCCCAGGCCGGGGCCAGGCGAGAGCGAAAGGGGCTCGAGCGGCTCCCGTGGCAGAGGCGCTCGCTGGGTTAGTGGGCGCCGCTGCGCTTTTGCAAACCAGGCACCAGCGGCAGCAAAGCGTCCCCCGCGGCCCGGATGGTGCCTTCCCGACAGATGCAAGCTGATCCTCCGGTGGGCTTTGCCAAGGCGGCAAGGATGCTCCAAGAGGAATAGGGCGGGTGGAGGAGGGAGGGACCCTGTTACACTGGGGCCACAGTAGAATTGCACGGCTCGGCTCCTGCAGCTCAGATGTGACAGCGAAGCTGCCTGGGGCTAGCTACGTCCTCCCATGGACAAACACCAAATCCAGCCTTCAGCCCACTCATCGCAACAGGCAGCGTCTTATTCACCTCCAGCTGTTGTGCCCTGTGGTTCAGGCAGCCCCTCGCGGGGAAGGCAGCAGGAGCTTAGCTGAGTGGGACTCTGGTTTCTATTATGACCAGACTTGCTGGGCGACCTGAGGCAAATCGTGTAATCTCTATGGGCCTCACTTTCCCCATCCATACAATGAGGTTATAACACCTTCCCTACTAGGGTGAGATGAGGCTTAATTCATTAATGACTGCAAAGTGCTTTCCTCTGGTTAGAAAGTGCAGCATGGTATGGTTATTACCTTGCACTGCACTGTGGGGATTTAACAACTGCGGGCATGCACAGAGTACATCCAGTGCTATAGCCCTAGACAGTCCTGTGGGAGTGAA
Organism: Gopherus flavomarginatus; assembly: GCF_025201925.1. Lineage (NCBI taxonomy): Eukaryota > Metazoa > Chordata > Testudines > Testudinidae > Gopherus > Gopherus flavomarginatus. The sequence continues at coordinate 42,417,237 of NC_066621.1, read as the reverse complement.
AACACGGCTTGGGTCCAGAATAAACCAGGCTGCTTGCGGTAACCAGCCACATGCTTCTGTGGTGTGGGCGGAGAGCAGCTTACCTTCAGTGAGAGCAGGTCACAGTGACAGTCCTCCTTGTGGAAGGTAGAGTCCTTCTGCTTCAAGGAAGTGGATCTCACTCCAGGCTCTTGTCTCCACACTAGATGCTTTCCCCTAAGATTTCCCACCCTAGTCTCTACCAGCAACTCTGCTTCAGTAGTAGCAACAGTGTGAAACGTTAGGAGAAAAAAATCTAGCGCTAGAAACAGCCTTGAAATAGGGCAGGTACCCCCATAACCAGCACCCTGTCCTGTAAGGAACTTTCATAACCCTATAGCAGTCAGACTGAACAAACCACTTCCATTTAACCCTCTCTAAGCTGCCAAAATCCTGCCATGTCTCCTCTGACTTTCTCCACCTCTCTGCTGCCAATTCCCCCACCCCACCCCCTAACTATCTCATCTTTGCCAAACTGGCAGCCCTAGTGACAAGCCACCCACCCAGAACCCTCTCGGGGTTACACCAATAAATGCAGGCTGGAAAGATTTCACAGACAGATGGATATGTTATAAGCAACTGGCAGTGTAGTTTAGAAGGAGAACCCTGTCTGGGTCAAACAATAGCATTGCTGCCATGAGGCTGTAATACACTGATGCAAAGGTGTAAGGGAAAACAGCTTTTATTAATAACAAGTCTGGATTTGGAAGTGTATCAGAGCAGGCTCCACCTGGGTTTCTCAGGTGACTGACTAGTGATTGATGGGTGTTATTTTAAGCCCTGTGCCAAGGTGCAGTTTAGCCTATTCAAGTTACATAGTTCAAATACTTCGAAATAAGAGGCTCTGCTTTCCCTCAGAGCATCATGATATTGTTTCCAGCAGTCTGGGTAATGATTTCCCACACCTCGCTGGACAGCCTATTATGTCTCTGGGTGTGGTTAACCCACGCAGCAGAGGAGTCTCTCTAGGAGCAGAGAGCGAGTGGAGAGGACAGTCCCCCACATCTCTCTGGATGGATCTGCCTATAGAATGCTTGTTTTAATGTGTCTCTGAGATTGGGTAGCTCACAGCATAGAGGCCCCAGTGGAATGGGGAACAGCAGTTCCAAGTCTCGCTGGGGCCTGGAGAACCACTGGGATTGGTTTTGCCTGAGAGAGAGCCTCGACCAGATCCTTAACTGGAGCAGGTAGGCACAGTGCACTGATGTCAGTGGATCTCCACCAATGTACACCAGCTGAGGATCTGGCTTGTTATCTCTCCTAATCAACTTCATCTTTCTGTTAAAGAAAACCTGGTCACCTCAGGCCTGTGTGTGTGTTTGCAATCAGGGTAGAGCATCCTCTGGTCCCTGGCAGGCATCACTGGACTGGCATCACTGGGTGCTGGCTCAGAGTGGAAGGGATTTAGTGCTTCTTAGCAAAGCAGGTCTGGCTTCCACCATCCGTGGCAGGAAGCATTATCCTGAGTTGGGGAGCAGTGAATTCCTGATAGGCCTGGGGTATCTTCAGCATGAAGCCAAGCTTTAATTAAAACCTTCTCTGAGGAGTGATGGGAATTCAATAAGCCTCCACGTTATTTTAGGCAGAGAAACTGGGCCATGCTGAGGGCCACGCGGCTGGGCTGGAACCTGTTCAAGGTCTTCTTTGTTGCTGCTTCAGCGACTTCAGGGGCCAGGCCCACTTCTCTTCATTTTCCTATTCCAGGGTTTTGTTTCCCCTTTCAAATGAATTGAGCGCTGGCGAGAGGTGCCAGCCTGAGGTCCTTGGAGAAGGTCGTTCTCTCTGATTACTCGCAGCTGTGGTACCTTCCTCCATCTCCCCCTGTGCCTCAACCTCACACTGGAGCCCTACACCCCAGAAGGGAGAGGGATGTCCAGCCTCACAGGCTTTCCATCTCTGGCATCTCTCCTCAGGATGCCAGCAAATGTGTAGCCTTTGTTATGGGGACACCTGTCCCCTAGAAGCTGGATTGAGAAAGTCAGGGCCATTTCAATAGGCTCTTAGTAGTGGATGCAAAGATAGTTGGCTAGAGGTGGGGGGCTCTCTCTCCTACGCCAGGCCTTTGAGCCAGCTGGTCTCCCTTCTGTTTGCAAGTCTCGGGTACCCTAACCACCATGCTACACACTAATTTGTGCATTCTCACTAGCCCAGTGACTAAGTCTGATACACAAGAGAACAGCTTCCACAGGGGTGACTGAGGGAGCCCACATCAGAATATTCCATAACTCAGTGATTAGCGCATCCTCCTGAGAGACAAGGGACCCTGTTCAAATCCTCTCTCTGGTGGTGGGGCAGGGGAGAATTGAACCTGGCTCCCCCACATTCCAGGGGAATGCTCTAACGGGGGGGGAGGGCATGAGTTATAAGGTCGTCACCACCTTCTCCAGCACAGATTTGGAATGAGGTTCAGGCCAGTCGGTGGCCTCTGAATTGAGCCCTGCATGCAAGTTAGGGAAATGAGCATCTATCTTCTCCCAGTTCATGGGTCACACTGGGACTTAGGCAGGAGACAGGCACCCAGACACCTAGAGGGAGGCAGCAGCGCATATGCCCAGAGGCAGAAACTTAGGCACCTAGGGAATGTTTTCCCTGGAAACTTAGGTGTCAAGTGAGTTTAGGCATCTACAGGGTTTGCTGGGAGTTTTGTGATCTCAATGGAGCCTAAAATTGGGAGGCGGGCACCTAAATATATTTGTGGAGCCCAGCGTTGTTCCTTTGACAGCCATTGGATGGTGTTAGCTGGCTCCCCGAGAACCCCCACGGCACAAGCCAGCTCCAGCCTCTTGCACAGAGAGGGCATAGTGAGGACTCGGCTGGACGCCTCTGCTCATCTTGGAGCTGCTCAGCCTATTGTGCAATGGTAGCATCTCTTCAAGAAGAAAATGGATGCTGGTCACAAGTGAACAAACCAGATGCCTGCTGAAGGCAAGCGTCACAGGACAGAGGGTTAGGAGAGCGTGATCCTGTCGAGGAGACTGCAGCCTGAGTTCACATCTACACTGCACCCCCATCTGAGCGGCATCCCAGGCGTTTTACTATTTGTACGAACCGCAGAGATCTCTTTGCCTGCCCACCATTGAAAGGAAGCCACCCTTGGGCTGGGAATAGCAATGCTTGACAAACCCAGCAAGGCTACCCAACAGAAGCAGAATCCTTCAGCTGGTTGAAATGACGGGGGATTTGATGGAACCAGAGTGGAAGTATCCAGAGGCAGAACTTGACCAAGACACAGGGACCCAGCTTTTGTAACAAGTTTCATGGGATTTTCAGGCGGCCCCTGTAACACTGCAATGGGAAGAGCGCCACCTACTGACTCACCAACACATCCAAGTGCTGACCTGGACCAACTCCTCTTAGCTCGCGAGATCACCCAGGGCGAGGGTGGCAGAGAGTCTTAGGGTAAAATCAAAGCACGCCTCAAAAACGGGAGGACTTGTGAGGTTAGTCATTTAAGTGGCAAACCAATCAGAGGGTATTTTGGGGGCCCTCCATGTAGCGTGATTTGCATCAGTTGTTTCACACTCTGTGTTCCCGATTGTCAGTGGTACGCTGCTCCCTAGTGAGGAATTGATTCCGAGAGCTGCAGCATGGCAAGGAATGGGCGGTCGGGCATGCAGAGCTGAGGTGACAATACTAATCATGATTAATAACTGCACTTGGAAAGCACCACGCACACACACCCGGCACCGGCAATGCACAGTTAAACCACAACAATCAATCAATCAACAGCAACCATTAAAACGGCATAAAAAGGGCTGTATAAAAAAATCAAACAATTGTAAATGAAATGGTGTAAGGCACACTATTGATCTTGGTGCATTTAAAGATCTATGTGTTGTTGATCACTGATTACTCTCGCCCCTCGCTCCACCGATATGGTCACAAGGTGCCCGTTATCTATCGGGTAATGAGCGTTGGGATAGGGCGGAGGCTCGATCACTGGATGTCCTCGGGAGGGTTGACAAGTGCCCCGAAGGTAGCAATGGGGATAACGCAAACAATGAGTCGTGGGGTTAAAATTGAGGGTTTATTGAATGGGTCACAAGTGAGGATGAGGAACAACTTAATACTAGTTACAACTTGGGCCTACAATATAATACTAGAACAAATAATAAAAATACTACAATTACAAACAGAAGCTGACCCTGGTACCGCTCTAAGTCCCAGTAGTTATTTAGGTCCTTCCAAGGGTTAGTAAAGGTGCTATTGGTGCTATTATTAAGCATAAATGCAATTACTCGTCTAAGTAAAAAAAAAATGCAATAAGACAGTTAAAGATTGCCGTGAGACTCCGGCCAGTCCCCCTTGCGTTCAAGGTTTCCTGGTTAGCGGGTTTCCCCTAGCAGGAGCCTTGGGGCGGCTGGAATCGGCTTTCGTCTCCGGCTTACAACACGATTACAGGCTCAGTTAGTTCGCAGAATTAGCAGCTAGGCATACTTACACACACAAACCACAAACGTTTCATTACCACCGGCAGACGGGTAGGCTTCTGAGAACACGGAGCCGAGGGAGACCTCGAGTTGATCAGGCTCGGTTACGGATACAGGTTTCTGCGTTTTCTCCCTGCCCACTGCTTGCACGGTGGGCAATTTATAAGGGTAATGACGTGTTCAGTTTTTTGGCCAGGTTTCTCCTAATTAGGAGATTTACAGGTGCCTCGTTACCACCCTCGGGGGGAGGGGGGGTTCCTGGAAATGGCTGACCACAAAATTTGCCTAGCCCCAACGGTAACTTTCAGGTAATGCTTCTCGCTTGAGAGTACGTGCATGCTCGTTTCCTGAACATGGGGGCCAGGGCAAAAGCTACCTAGGGCTGTGAGACTAACATGTGTCAGTGCTTGTGGGGAGAGAGCTGGGAGATGAGTGATTTGCCACACGTTCGCCCCAAGTTACCTACTTGGGGTGAACATTTCATTGGCAGATGAGATGGGCGCAGCCAGGACTAGGCAGAGGTACTCAACACAGCTCCAACCTGAGGCAGGCAAGAGAGCAAAATGCGCCCTGAGACAATGTGTGGGCGATTACAGAGCAAGGGTCTATGAACCTGCTCCAGGGGCCTTTGCGACCGCTGACATCGGGGGTAGTCGAGGGCACTCAGCACTGTCCCACCTCACAGGATTAGCCCCCAAAGCAGGCTCAGGAGTCCTGGGCACAGGTGATGTCAGGGCTGGATTTTCTGATTCAGCTACAGCTTCCCTTTTTCACTGCTTCACATTCAGAAAGCTCCTTGGACCCAGCTGGGACCCTGTGCCTTACCATTGCCCAGCCCCCATCTGTCCCTCTGATACTGTGGGCTTCCCTGCCCAGAGTTCTTAGTCACGCCCGTGGCAGCATCTGCTGGACACTGTCCAGGACAGCTAATGACCGTGGAGCACTGCTCTCCCTGGTCAGGTGCAATGGATCTAAACAAGCACTTACCAGGATCTGGAGAGCATCCCATTGGAGGGAGGCAGAGCTGTGTTGTGCTTTCTTTGCTGCAGTGAATTGCTAGACAATTTGAGCTAGAAAACACAGACATTTCTCTCCTTCCAGAGCATCTCTGCAGCCTTTCAGCTTCTCGGCCTCTCCCGAGCTGCAGGCCAGGGACGCGGGGGGCAAATGTGGCTGGATGTTCCCTTTGCCCTTCCAGGATGCTGGGCTAGCTAGAGACTGGTTTGACTCTGCATGGAAACTGATGCAGCCCCAGAGGTGGTTCTAATTTATGTCCAGTCTGCAACCCCACACATTCCCTCTCTCAACATGCCCCCACCTGCCCCGTGCCAGCAGCTCCAAGGGGCTGGTACAGACTGTCTTGGGGAGTGTCGTGATCCAGTCCTTGTATGCTACAGGACTGATATAAAGGGCCACAGTGCAGCCCGGTACTCAGGCTCTTGGGTTTGGTCTGTTCCTCTTAAGTCTCTTTTGCCCCAAGCTTTAACTCTCTTGCTCTCTGATCCTCTTCCCCTTACTCTGTGCCGCCCAGCTGTCTCTGATTCTGAGCTGTTGTCTGCCTGCTGCCTGTGGGAGGAGCACAAAGACAGGTAGGGTACGTTTACACTGCAATTATATACCACCGGGCCAGCTCGCTTGGGCTGCGGAGCTGTTTTAACTGCAGTGTTGATGTTCAAGCTAGGGCAGGAGCCTAGGAGCAAGGCCTCCATCTCTGTGGCACGGCTGCTGGCAACGCCTGAGAGGGTCAAGAAGGGTCACGTGCCCCTCCCCAGATGAAGGGCGGGCACATTCAGCAGGGAACCCCAGCGGTGAAAGGAGCAGAAGGTGGGGTCACTACTCTGGCACAGCTGTACTGTCTGCAGCCCTGCCCCCAGGCATTCTATGCAGCTGCATCTCCTGGGGTCTTCTATGCAGCTGCATCTCCTGCTGGAAGACGGGGTTGGGGGGCAGTGCCAGTACAGCCATGCCGGAGCAGTTGTTGGTGTGGGGCTGCCCTCCTTTCGCCTGAAATCGGTATCCAGTGCAGTGGGAGGACAGAGCCCCCTTTCCCCAGATAACGTGGGACAGGGAGAGTGTGGGAGCCCAGGCTGGGGGCAGAGTCACATGAGGAGGTCACGTGCCCCCCTTTAGCTGGTGCCCCCCTTTGGGTCCCTCCCATGAATCGCCCATTTGGACCTGGCATTAACGCAGAGTGTGACCAATATACCTGGAATTCAAGGGAGGAGAACACCCCAGCCTAAGCCATCAGAGCTTCTTCTCCGCTGATCCAGCTAACAAGTAATTAGACTTCACCTCAACAATTGTTGAGTCTTTCTAGGAACTTCAGCGCTTTTCCTAACAGCCTCTCTCTTGATTTCAGAGGTAGAAAATCAGGAGCTGGCCAAAGTCAAGTGCCTGAGTGGATTCTTACCTTTTTCTGTAAAAAAAAAAAGCCTGGCCTAGTTTACTTGTCTTACTGCTCATCCATCTGCATTGGGAGCTAGAGTGGGGCTGAGACCCCAGGGGCCTGGCGGAAGCTATGCTTGCAAGGAGGAAAGATTCCCCTGCAGGGGAAGCAAAGACTGAGAGGCAGAAGCAAAGGTTCTAGTCTTGCCTTGGCCAGAACCTTACCAGGTTGATATTGAGCTAGTAGCTTAAGCCAACATGTCAGGCTCAGTCCACATGGGACCTGGCTTTTCAGAGGTGCTGAGGCCCAGAGCCGCAAAGGTATTTAGGTTCCTATCTGCCATTGCAATTCAAAGGCATTAGGGGTCTCAGTACCTGAGAGATCTATGCCTGAGCACCCACAGCTCCCACTGAAGTCTGTGGTGATGAGCACCATAGAAATGCCTATCAGTAAAGTGTCACCTGGCTACAGCATTCTCCTCCCCTCCTGGCCCCCAAGGATGGCTGCTGCCTGCTGCCCCAGGGAAGGCTGCATTTCAGGGCAGATGAACTGATCCTGGAGGCCCTCATCTGTCATTGTGCTGTCATGTGCTACGGGCTTTGGCTGAAGGATGTTGGACAAGTGTCAGTCGTCGTTATTACTGTTATTGCTAATTTGGGTGAAGTGGCCCTGTGCAGTCTCAGGCTCTTGGCATTCTGTAATCAACAGCATCTGCTTGGAGCTCACAGCCAGAGCCTCAGCCCGTTGGCTGCTTTCCTTCCCTGGTTTCAGCTCCAGCTCCAGATAGGCACTTGCGAGGCAATCAGTAGACAAACCCAGCATCACATGGAGCCAGCCCTGCTCCTTCATCCCCAACCCTCCTGTCAATGCAGAGAAAGGAACAAAAACCAAAGGGACAGCACAGAGAAAAACAGAAGAAATAGAGGGAAAATTGAGAGGCCAAATCCAGCTCTGATCTACACCCTGTAAAATCCCACTGACAATAATAGTGTCACACTGTTGAGAGCCACCAGCTGGCACTATTGCAGCTAGCGTTACACGTTCGGTGTGAGAAGTTAGTTCAAAGAGAAATACTTATTGTCAGCTGTGGTGCAGTTCTCTTTAGATACTGATCACATTTTCATACCTCTGAACAATGTAGTTGTACTGATGAAAGTTTATAGTGTAGGCCTGGCCCAAGATTGTTCAGCTTAAAAAAACCAACAACAAAGGGAGGATATGCTAGAGATTTATAAAATCATGACTAGAGTAGAGAAAGTGAATAGGGAAGTGTTATTTACTCCTTCATATGACATAAGAACTAGGGGTCACCCAATGAAATGAATAGGCAGCAGGTTTAAAACAAACAAAAGGAAGTATTGCGTCACACAATGCAGTGTCAACCTGCGGAACTCATTGCCAGGGGATATTGTGAAGGCCAGGTTTACAATGGCTCCAGTGGCTCCATGGAGCCTGGCCCATGCTCAGAAGAGGCCCCAGCCTGCTCTGCTTGCACTGAGCCCCAAGACCCCGCTGGCTCCCCCTGCCCACCACTCGCTCCTCTTGGCCTGCCCGCCACTGGCCAAGGGCTCCTCTCTGCCCCCGGCCCCACCCCCTGCTCCTCTCAGCCGCCTGGCCAGACCCCAGTGCACCTCCATCTCTGGGCAATCTCTACTTCCCACCAATCTCTACTTCCCACAGGAGGCCCCACCTGTCTCTCCAGAGCTGAGCTGCGTGGAACTGGCAGAGAAGCCTGGCCAGTCTCAGCCAGTTGTGTGGGGGTGGGGAGGACAGTGTGGAGGACTTGGCTGGGCCCCTCCAGGCAAGTGCATCTTGAGGCACCCTGGCTGGGGCAGATCCTGGCCTGGCTGATTGCGCTACTCCCGAGGGGTGCACTGCTGGCTCCCAGCAAGGCTGGTAAGTGCGGCCGGGAGGCAGGGTGTGGGGAAATGGGTCTGTGGGGAGCCTGGAGGGGTGCTGGGCTGTGAGGGGGTGGGGAAGATCTGTGTGTGTTGGGGCACTACGGAGTGAGGGTTCTCTGAGGGGTGCTGGGCAGTTGTGGTGGGGCTGTGGGCAGGGGTGGTGTGCAGAGCGCTGTGCATTTGTGTGTGGGGGGTGCTGGGAATAGTGGGTCTGGGGGGCCTCTGGCCATAGGGAGTTGGGGGGTTGCTGGGCGGGAGGGGGCTGTGTGGTGTGGCATGGGACTGCCCCCGAGGGGAAGGGACATGCTGGCAGCACAGGGCCGGGCAGGCCACTGTGTGTCTGGCAACTGCCAGTCTGTAAATAGTGCCCTCGCTTTGGGCAGAGCATGCCCATTGCCCCTGGCTGGCCCCTTGCTCCGGGGACTGACCTCCCCGCGCCATGCTCCATTGCCCTCATGGGGGCCCACAAATATGTTTGATGCCGGGCCCACAAAAGGTTAATCTGGCCCTGTGTGCCAGAAGCTGGGCCTGGCAGACGGGATGGGTCACTCAGTGATTGCCTTGTTCTGTTCACTCCTGCTGAAGCATCTGAGAGCGGCCCAGCTGGCAGACAGGATACTGGGCCCTGGAGCTGTGTTCTTTGGTCAGTGTTACACCCAGTGGGGAGTAGTGAACAGGAGGGTTCTGGGAGCAGCTTGTCTTTTATCTCTTGTGGCTGTGGCCAGGACCGGCGCTACGGGTTTGAGCGCCCTAGGCGGACGGCAATTTCGCCGCCCCGCGCGCTGGTCCCACGGCTCCGGTGGAGCTGCCGCAGTGGTGCCTGCGGAGGATCCAGTGCTCTGTGGCTCCGGTGGAGCTGCCGCAGTGATGCCTGTGGGAGGTCCACCGGAGCCGTGCGAGCAGCCGACCGTCCGCAGGCATGACTGCGGCAGCTCCACCGGAGCCGCCTGCTGCCCCCTCCGGCAAAACGGCACCCACCATTTATTCTGGCGCCCTAGGCGAATGCCTAGGCTGCCTAAATGGCAGCGCTGGCCCTGGCTGTGGCTGTGGCTGCTCTGCAGTGAGTTGGAGTAGGCGCCTTCCAGGTGTCCATGGTCTAAGGCTGGCTCCTGGGAGAGGAACTGCCTCTTCCATTCCACCCCCTCTGTATTCAAGCGGGATTCTCTGGGGAGCTGCTTTCAAAAGGACATGGGGAACCTTCCCTCACTTTTAGCCTCTTCCCCGCTGGATTACAGGATCCTTCACTCAGCTGCTGAGTGTTGGCGCCACCTGCTGGGGAATTCGGGTAATAATCCATGTTTGCAAATTTCCGCCTTCATCATCTGTTTCACGATACAGACCAGGATAAATCCTAACAGTGCTGGTGCCATATTTGAGGAGGTGGGTAGGGGTCACTGCGGGTCTCTTCACTGTTGCAGATTTGATGCAGGTTGGGTGACCAGACAGCAAATGTGAAAAATAGGGACATGGGCTGGGGGGTAATAGAAGCCTATATAAGAAAAAGACCCCAAAATCGGGACTGTCCCTATAAAATTGGGACATCTGGTCACCCTAAATGCAGGTATCTGTCCCATCTACAAATGAGAAGCCCTCTCACATATGGATGAGCCCACAAAGATTCAGAAGCTGAAGAGTGGAAGGACTAATGTCCATCATACCAGTACCCAAGCAAAAACTTGATCAGATAGATTATGCCCATCTGATCCTTAAAGACAGAGCACATGGGTTAGTTTTTCAGGTCACTGGCTACATCTTCTGCAGGCTGCAAAGTAAAAGAATGTCTAAAATCGAATGTTCTTTTCAGAGTCATTTCTATTGATTCCTTTTTTGTGCCCTCACTCAGCCTGAGCAGGGAACACAGACTAATTCCTTTCACTTTTGCTTAGTCAGTATCTAGTCTTTTTCATGCTGGGGTTCTGGCACAAAGCTGCAGTGCTGGGGCTGCAAATACCAAAGGCAAATGTTTAAAAATCTAAATGAAAGAAACGAAGTGCGGTGCACTTAGAACACATTTCTGTTGCCGGTAGATCCATGCAATCTATTCAGCCACCGTGTCTCAGTTCTGTATGGAAATTAAAGCCAGTGAAAGTAGCATTAGGGAGCAGCTGATTTTCCATCCCACTGTGGGTGTATTTAGGTCCTTAACCTGAGCACGGTATTAGTCAGTCCCCTGCCCCGTGCTCAGTTTAGTAATGGCTGTTGCCTTGAGCAAGCCCGTCCCATTCTCCTTTGTACTGGGGCTTTGAGGGAGGCGATGGTGAAGGGATACAGGGTTTTTAACCAATTGTACATTTGGGGCCTGATCTCCCAGGCCACATCTGATAAATGACAAACTGCAAGCACTTTTGTTCTCACTGGATGAAATTCTCCCCTGTGCAGAGACTCAGCACGTGGCCCATGCACCACTCAAGTCCCACTTGAGCCCTTTCTGCACAGGGGAGAGTTTCACCCATTTCTGTTGTGTAAAATCCTTCTCTGTAAAATCTAATAGCTGACCTTAAAACAAGGCCCTAGAATGTGCCACATGTGTAATAGCCCTCCAAAGCTCCGAGCAGGGCTGCTTGTAGGGGGGAAGCAAGGGATAGAATTTCTACCATCATTAAAACACATTGGACTGGCAGAGCTGTGTGGAGAGACTGAGGGGGAAATTATCTGTTTTTTGCTGAAAGGTGGGGATACTCCCTTTGAATTCGGGCACCCTGGTGTGTCTGCTCTCTGGGGTGCACAGGGGGGTGTATACTTCTCTTGCTGCACAGGAATAACTCTGTGATGCTCCCCAAGGGTCCCTGATGTTGTGGGGCATTTTGCTACCACCTTGTCTGTGCCTGCCAGGGATCAGCTCCCTGACTCCAGCAGCCCTGAGCAACATAAGCCCTCCCGTCCCAGCCTATCAGGGTCCACTGTCCCTCTGCAGGTTAGACATATGCACGCCCCAACCCTCGAGCCCTCCAAGCATCCCCTGGAGTGTCCAGCCCCTGGTCCACTGGACAGTCTCAGGAGTCACAGATCCACTGTTCCCAAAGGACCAGTGTTTCCCAGTGACACCTGAGAACACACAGCACTTGGGTGTGCTTAGAGTGAACAATTGGTTACGTTGTAAAACCATCATATGCCTTCCAGAGCCTAGACTTGGGGTATGTCTACACTGCAGGATTATTCTAATTTTACAGAAACCGGTTTTTGGAAACAAATTGTATAAAGTCGAGTGCACGCGACCACACTAAGCACATTAATTCGGTGGTGTGCGTCCATGTACCAAGGCTAGCATCAATTTCCGGAGCGTTGCACTGTGGGTAGCTATCCCGCAGCTATCTCATAGTTCCCGCAGTCTCCTCCGCCCATTGGAATTCTGGGTTGAGATCCCAGTGCTTGATGGGGTAAAAACAGTGTTGCGGGTGATTCTGGGTAAATGTCGTCACTCAATCCTCCCTCCATGAAAGCAACGGCAGACAATCATTTCGCACCGTTTTCCCTGGATTGCCCTGGCAGACGCCATAGCACGGCAACCATGGAGCCCGTTCAGCCTTTTGTCACTGTCACCGTATGTGTACTGGATGGTGCTGACAGATGCGGTACTGCAGTGCTACACAGCAGCATCCCCTTGCCTTTGCAAGTTAGCAGAGATGGTTACCAGCCCTACTGTACCGTCTGCTGCCTTACAAGTTGATAATGACGGTTACCAGTTGTATTGTACCGTCTGCTGCTGTCATGGGTGCTCCTGGCTGGCCTCGGTGAGGTCGGCTGGGGGCGCATGGACAAAAATGTGAATGACTCCCCAGGTCATTCCCTTCTTTAAGTTTTGTCTAAAGGGAGAGTCAGTCCTGCCTAGAATATCAGGCATGTCTACTAAAGAACCAGTGAGGCAAACAGCCGCTCCGGGTCAAAGACCCAGACATCCCACAGAAATGATGAGCTGCATGCCATTCTAGGGAGTGCCCCTGCAACAAAGCTACCCGATGCTTCCCTCTTCCCCCACCCCTCTGGGGCTACCGTGGCAGTTATCCTTCTATTTATGTGATGATGTAATAAAGAGTGCAGGAATTTGAAACAACTCTGACTTTATTGCCTCTGCAAGCAGAGAACAAACGGAGGAGGGGAGGGCAGCCTCCAGCTGCTATGATATTCCAGGAAGGACTGAATCTCCAATAGACAAAGCTTAAAGAAGAGAATGACCTGGGAGTCATTCTCATTTTTGCCCAGGCTCCCCTGGCCGACCTCACCGAGGCCAGCCAGGAGCACTCATGGGATGACAATGACGGATATCAGTCCTACTGTACCGTCTGCTGTCTGCAAGGGAAGGGAAAAGAAGAGGATGCTGCTGTGTAGCGCTGCAGCACCGCGTCTGCCAGTAACATCCAGTAGAAATACGGTGACATTGAAAAAAGGTGAGAGAGGATTTTTTTCCCTTTGCTTTCATGGAGGTAGGGATGGAGGGGGCAACAACATATACACTGAGCCACCCGCAACAATGTCTTTGACCCTTCAGGCTTTGGGAGCTCAGCCAAGAATTCAAACGGTTTTCGGAGAGTGCGGAAACTGTGGGATAGCTACAGTCGTCAGTTGCCCCTCCCTCCGTGAGCCTCCATTTCATTCTTTGGCTTTCTGGTATGCTTGTCTCAGCTCCTTAAGTTTCAGCACTGTGTTGAGTCCCTGTTGTGGCCTCTGTCCATCATAACCTTGGAGATTTTTTTCAAATGTTTTGGCATTTCATCTATTGGAACGGAGTTCTGATAGAACAGATTCATCTCCCCATCCAGAGATCAGATTCACTATCTCCCATACGGTCCATGCTGGAGCTCTTTTTTGATTCTGGGACTTCATGGTTACCTGTGCTGATCAGAGCTCCATGCTGGGCAAACAGGAAATGAAACTCAAAAGTTCGCGGAGCTTTTCCTATCTACCTGGCCAGTGCATCCTAGTTCAGATTGCTGTCCAGAGCAGTCACAATGGTGCACTGTGGGATAGATCCCGGAGGCCAATACCATCGAATTGCGGCTATACAAACCCTAATTTGAAATGGCAATACCGATTTGAGCGCTACTCCCTTCGTCGGGAAGGAGTACAGATATTGATATTACGAGCCCTTTATATCGAAATAAAAGGCTTCGTTGTGTGGACGGGTGCTGCATTAATTCGGTTTAACGCTGCTAAATTTGAAATAAACTCAGAGTGTAGACCAGGCCTTGCCTAACAAGACACTCTCCAGTCTCAGAAAGTTGAGCTCACCTACCTCTTTATCCCAGCACTTCACAACCTTGCTGGCTGTGACCTTCCATTCACAGGACAAGCCAGCTAGCAGCATGTCTTCTAGGTGTGTGACTCCTTGCAGTCTCTTGATATACTGGCCTACTTCTTTGCTCTTAGTCACAAACAGGAGACTCTCCTGCTGTGGGCTGTCACAGGGCCGCCCGGGCGTGGGCAAGTGGGGCAATTAGCCCCGGGCCCCACAAGGGCCCCCATGAGAATATAGTATTCTATAGTATTGCAACTTTTTTTATGGAAGGGGCCCCCAAAATTGCTTTGCCCCAGGCCCCCTGAATCCTCTGGGCGGCCCTGGGATGTCATTGAAAGGTGACACAGGGCCAGAAAGAGTTAATTAACTCACAGATTGACATGACCCATGGCCAAACTTTAAAGACTTGTTAGGAAGATATGAAAATAACTAGAGCTTTGAAATGCAAATCTGCATTGTTAGGGGTAGAAGGGTAGATGTTTGCTCAGGTCTTGTGATGTAAGTATCTATTACTATGGCTTTAATTCAAAGATTTTAAAATAAAAGTAATAATAATTTGCATATTATTTCACTCGAATCTGGCATGTGAGTCTCTACTGAAAGCCAGTAGCCCAGTAGGCATCATAATCATTGCAAAATGTATGTAAGGATATATGAAGCAAATACTCACCAGCAACCACACACCACACAATAAAAACATGAACCCAGGAACCTGTCCTTGCAACAAAGCTCATTGCCAACTCTGTCCACATATCTATTCAGGGGACACCATCATAGGATCTAATCACATCAGCCATGCCATCAGGGGCTCGTTCACCAGCATATCTACTAATGTGATATATGCCAGCAATGCCCCTCTGCCATGTACATTGGCCAAACTGGACAATCTCTACACAAAAGAATAAATGGACACAAATCAGATGTCAAGAATTATAACATTCAAAAACCAGTTGGAGAACACTTCGACCTCCCTCGACACACAATTACAGACCTAAAAATTGCAATTATTCAACACAAAACTTCAAAAACAGACTCCAACAAGAAACGGCAGAACTAGAATTAATTTGCAAACTGGACACCATTAAATTAGGCTTGAATAAAGACTGGGAGTGGATGAGTCATTACACAAACTGAAAACTATTTCGCGATGTTAATTTCTCCCCTACTGTTACTCACACCTTCTTGTCAACTGTTTGAAATGGGTCATCCTGATTATCACTACAAAAGTTTTTTTTCTCCTAATAATAGCCCACCTTAATCAATTAGTCTTCTTAGAGTTGGTATGGCAACACCCATTTTTTCATATTCTCTCTCTCTATAAATATATCTTCCTACTGTATTTTCCACTCCATGCATCCGATGAAGTGGGCTTTAGCCCATGAAAGTTTATGCTCAAATACCTTTGTTATCTAAGGTGCCATAAGTACTGCTCATTCTTTTTGCTAATATTTAGGAAGACACTTGAGTGAAATAGTGTTATTGTCTATATGTCTCTTTGAAGGTTGTGGTAACCTGTATCTGAACTGTTTTATGAATAAAATACCCTGTGCTAATTGCCATAATGTTTAGGAGAAGGAAAGTTAAGCTTATTGTTTTCAGCTCACCTACATCTTTCTCCCAGTACTTCACAATCTTGCTGGCGGTGACCTTCCATTCATAACACAAGCCAGCTGGCAGTGTGTATTCTAGGTGAAGGATACCGTGTGATTCCTTGCAATCTCCTGAAATACCAGACCACTTCTTTGCTCTTAGTCACAAACAGGAGACTCTTCTGCTGTGGGCTCCTTCCTGGAGATTTTGTGATCTTTGTCATTAGCTGGTGGCTCCGTATGAAAACAGACTTACATTGTAAGACACAAACCTACTCTCTGCCTGGCTAGAACCCGGGTATCACCTTCTGGTGACCTGTCTTAACTTACAAACCTTAAGAAAATAGTTTTCCATATAGCGCTACAACCTTTTAACTATTGTCCCAACATACATTTTGCGATGATTGTGATGCCTACTGGGCTACCGGCTTTCAGTAGAGACCTCACATGCTGCCTTTGAGTGAAATAATATGTAAATCCCTGACCCTAGGTGATATTATAACCAACCCCACACCCCCATGTACTGTGCCCTCTGTCAGTTGGCATCCAGGGATCCCTGGGTCACAAACTCCCATCCTTTTCATTGGGAGTAATGCACAGAGGAAGGCGTCCCATCCAGCCAGCTGACCGGTGGTCAGGAATGAGCCTCGTCCGCTTGCAACTCATGTGCGGCTCCCTTAGCTCTGTTCCAAAGGTGCTCAGCTGTTGTACTAGAGGCAAAGGAAAATGGTGACAGCTCAGTGAGTGGAGAGACCTGGCACTTGCATGGAGACGACCCAGATTGTTTCAGGGCCTGATTGCGGGTCCATCGAAAGACCGCTGTGGCCATTAGTGGGCTTTGGAGCAGGCCCTACAACAATGACATATACAAGAGAAAGAAGGGGACTGTAGGGGGAAACAAGCTCATCAAAGTGCTATCACCTTAAATGGGCACAGGGTGGCGCTATAGCATAAGAAAGCAGATTGGCTTCAGGCCTGAGAACGACCACAACTCATTTCATTGCTGCCGCAAGCTATTTCTTTCTTCACCACTGCAGCAGCGAAGGGGTGGAAGGAAGCCTTTAAAAGCTCTCACACACCAGGCTGCGGCAGCTGCTCCTATGATTAAATAAATTCTTTAGGAGGTGGGCAGGGGGGTACCTGGCTACTGTATTAGATCCACAGACCAGAGAAATAGGACAGAGGGTCAAAAAATGTTCATGATTTAGAACACTAAGAGGCACCAGAGATCTGTTTTGTATTTCTTTTCTCACTCTCTCTCGCTGAAATTCCCTTCTGGATCTAAAGGTCAGACAGCTAATTAGCTAAAAAGTAAGCCTGATTGATACAGATATACAGAAAATACACAGCTGCAAATCTAGGAAGTTAAATAGTCATTAAAAACTCCTTATGAGTGATCTGAATGGGAAAATACTGAACACATCAGATGTTTGTTCTAGGACTTCCACAGCTCATGGGGGTTAATTTTATTTCCTGGAAAAAATTGGATAAGTCTCTGTAATTTCCATTATCAGATGGGGTAGCCGTGTTAGTCTGGATCTGTAAAAGCAGCAAAGAGTCCTGTGGCACCTTATAGACTAACAGATGTATTGGAGCATGAGTTTTTGTGGGTGAATACTCACTTCATCGGATGCATGTAATTTCCATTACTACCCACTCCAGTAAAGGCGGCTCACAGGATGGAAGCTGACATTTGATGATGATACTGGGGATGGAATGTGCGACAGCCTTCCTGCCCATCTATGTTGGAATTAAACCTTTGCTACTTTTATGCATATTGAAATATGGTTGAGCCAAACCCTGTTCCCAGTTACTCCTGTGTAGCCTGTTTGTTGCCAATAGCTCCTGTCTGGGAACTGCACTTTAAAACTATGCACTATGAACCTGCTAGTAGTGAACGTGGAGCTCTGGTTCCTGGCCAGACGGTGCCCGTGGTTTGGTGAGCTGGCTGAGGGTTTGGATCTCGCGTCTCTTGGGAGCCTGGCCTTGGCTAGGACTCAGGAAACCCGGTTCCCACTCTGCCACAAACTCCCCATGTGACCCTGGGCAAGTCACTTGATCTCTCCGTGCTTTGGTTCTTAATTTTCCACTTGCATTCTGAGCCCCTTTCTCCCACCTTGCCTGGTAAATCTCCAGGACAGGGCCTGTCTCTTCCTGTCTGTGCAATACTCACCAGTGGGGCCCTGCTGCTGGGTGAGGTCTCTGAGACCTGCTGCCATACAAACAATAACACCAGAAAAAAGCCATCTGATTCCAGGGCCAGGTGCTTCAGCCGCCTGCAGGAGAGGGTGCTGGATCTGAGGGAAGCAGGGAAAACAGAGGTTCTGACCCTGGCTTGGGAGTGCCTGTATCTCTCCATGAACAGTCTGGGTGGGCTGTGGATGAAATAGCCCAGTGTTCATTAACAGTAACACTCGCCCAACATATGTCCCTGTCTAGTTGCCTCTTTGGGCAACTAGTGAGCCCCTTTGGGCTCCTGGCCTGAGTGTAGCAGTGAAGCGTAGGGCCGAATGGAAACAAGGCTTCCCAAGAGAGAGGCAGGAGTCTGAGAGGAGAGAGAAGGAGGGAACGAGAAAGAGGGGAGGAGACTGAGCAAGCAAGAAAGAATGGACTAAAGCAATGGGAAGAGGGAGGTGAGCCAGAGAAGGGATCTGCTGGCTTCTTGTGTGATTGGAGGGGTGTGTGAATGGTTCTCAGGACCAAGCTGTCACTTTGTCTTACTCGCCCCTTAGTGTGTCTGCCTCAGCCTGTATCTGAACTGAGGGAAGGCAGTAACTTGACCCCTGCTGCCAGCCCAACGGTGCAGATCTAGTGGTGACGGCAAAGGGCGAAGCAGTTGTGGGAGAGGAAGGGTGGGCTAGTGGTTAAAGCCCTGGGCTGAAACTCAGAATATGGGGTTCAATTCCCCTTGCCCCTGTGTGTGACCTTGTTCCCCCTCAGTCCCTCTCAGCTCTCCTTCTGTCAGAAGGGCTAATAGCCCTTCTGTAACCGAGTCGGGCACTGGGAGGGCTGTGGCAGTCCCACGAGCACAGAGGCCAGTGCTACGGGTGCTCTGAGAACTGGGAGGTAGCCCTGGGCGGGTTCCCCTAAACCCTCACCCACTGTGAGGAACTCCTGACTGCCTTGCTGGGGCTGCCAGCAATAAACGGTGCAAACGCTCTCAGGATCAAAATGCCCCTTTCAGCCAGGCTGTAGGGACAGGTCGGAGCAGGGCTGTAACAGTAACAGAGTCTCCTTGGAATTGTCCTGCCACTGAGCCCCCAGCAGCAACACAGTGTCTCTGCCCAACTCTCCAAGCTCCCTGTGATCCCTCTGCTGCCTCCTGTTCTCATGCAGCCTCCGGTTCCCTCCCAAGTCAGCTCCCCTCTAACCGGAGCTCATTCCCTCCCTTTCCTGTTCTCTGGGGTTATGGAGCCCTCAGGGCCGTCCTTAGGATTTATGATGCCCTAGGTGGTATTATTAAACTGGTGCCCCTGTGCCTGTCTTGCTCTTAGCAACACAAACATATGCTTACACTATTGGGAAACTTGCCACATGCATGTTATTAAAACCAGTTTAACATAGTTAAGCCACTGTAATGCTGATGAACTAGCACTAAAGAAGTAGCACTATAGAAAAAAATTCTGATTTGACAGAATGATGCAAATAATACAATGTTTTTAATCTGTCAACATTTTATTGGAAATTTCTATGAAGAGGAATTGAAAGAAGGATTTGTTTTTAATTAAAAGCAATCTTTCTGGCTTTTTTGGCTGCAAAATCAGTAATAATGTCATCGTATGACATAGACAAAGTGGTGTCTTGTTTGATTGCAAGAATAGCAAGACCAGTCAAGTGTTCCTGACTCGTTGCAGAGCGGAGATAGTTTTTAATGAGCTTTAGTTTTGAGAAACTCTGTTCTCCTGATGCTACTGTTACAGGAATTGTCAGTAGAATATGAGTGGCAATCTACACATTAGGATATATGTCAACAAGTTTGCTGATATGAATAAACTGTACAAAGTCCATCATCGATTTTGCATGTGGCAACATTGATGACAGTGTACTCAATTCTTCATGCAGTTCAAGTCCATTTAAATCAAAACGATTGCCATGCTTCAGAAGGCTCTCTAGGTCAGGGGTCCCCAACGCGGTGCCCTTGGATGCCATGGCGCCTGCTGGGGCCTCTCAGTATGCCACCATACTGGCCGGCGGATGAGCATCCACCAAAATGCCCCTGAAATTCAGCAGTATTTTGGTGGCAACACCTCTGGATGACGCTGCTTGCCGCCGACAAGCAGCGTCATCCAGAGGAGTTGCTGCCAAATTTCAGCAGCATTTCGGCAGATGCTCATCCGCCGCCACGGTCCTTCATCTGACACCTGGCTACAACTGCTCTAGGTTCTTGCACTTTGTCATTAGTTTCTCTTTTTTTCCTATTTCATTGAATTTAGTCCTGCTCAGCCCGCTACCAGCTGAGTGAATGGAACCCCAGGCCGACAGCAGGTTGAGTGGCTCAGTCAGGGTATCAGCTGCCGGCCTGCTCAGCCCACTGCCAGCCTGGGGTTCCTTGGGGGTCCCCAGACCAGCAGTGGGTGCTGAGTGCAGGGGCAGCTCCAGGCACCCGCGCTCTAAGCGGGTGCCTGGGGCGGCAAGCCGCGGGGGGCGCTCTGCCGGCACCGTGAGGGTGGCAGGCAGAGTGCCTTCGGCAGCATGACTGCAGAGGGTCCGCTGGTCCCGCGGCTTCGATGGACCTCCCACAGGGTGCTGCGGGACCAGCGGACCCTCCATGCTTGGGGCAGCAAAATGTCTAGAGCCGCCCCTGACTGAGTGGGGCCGGCTGCCGGGACCCCAGGTGGCAATGGGGCAGCAGCCGGAACCCCAGAGCAGCGGCGGGCTGAGCCGCTCAGCCCGCCGCTGCGTGCCATAAAAAATCAGCTCGCTTGCCACCTTTGGCACATGTGCCGTAGGTTGCCGACCCCTGCTTTATACACTAATAAGGAGATGAGCATATTACAGTTGTTGGAGGGCTCTATTTAGCAGTAACAGGGCTATAGGAAAGTCAGTCAACATTTTTTGTTTCTCTGATGAAAACTGACCCACTCCTTTCCCCATACCAAACTTGTCACAAATAATTGTCAACAACTTAATTTTCTGTTTTTGGCTAAGATATTGATTTTTTAAAAAAAATATTGAAATTGGATTCAGGATTGTTAGCAAGAATTTTTGGCGAACAAATTTGTTAAATGACAATCTAAATGGCAACACAGTACTGCTTTCATGCTTGGCTTACCCCCCATCCTGCTGGTCCAACAGCTACAGTAGAGGAGGAGATAGGTGGAAAACTGCAGGACCCCAAAATCCACCTCATGGGGTGCAGAGTGACAACAGCAGCAGCAAACCCTCAGGTCCTATCACACGCCAGTTGGCACCACTGCCAGCCCAATGGATCATGGTGAAGTTAGCACAGCATCTGATTTCAGGGACGGGACACCCATAGAGCCATAGCAGCTCATCCTGCCTTGTGCAACTCCCCCCAGATGAGATGGATCGCTGGCAGTCTAGGGGAGAGAAGCGCTCCCCAGCTAGGGTGATCAGATCCAGATGTCCTGATTTTATAGGGCCAGTCCTGATATTTGGGGCTTTGTCTTATATAGGCACCAATTACCCTCACCTAGAGTGACCAGACTGCAAGTGTGAAAAATCAGGATGGGAGGTGGTGGGGAATAGGCGCCTATATAAGAAAAAGACCCCAAAATTGGGACTATCCCTATAAAAGTGGGACATCTGCTCACCCTACCCCAACCCCCTGTCCTGATTTTTCACACATGCTATCTGGCTATCCCCAGCCAAGCCCTGTGTGACATTCCAATCCTGGCTGCCTGCGAGGAAGTGAGTCACTTTCACTGTCATTCCTCAGCAGGCAGCCAGCCTCCCATCCCCTCGCAGCACCTCACCCAACCCAGCCCTTACAGAAAGGAGAGGGGAGAGAGGGGTGCTCCATGGGGGGGAGGGAGAAAGGGGAGTACTCTGTGGGGCAGAGGGGAGAAGAATGGATGTTATGGGGAACAATAAAGGATACTGCCAGAGCTGCCGAGCCTGCCTCACCTCACGCTGGGGGAAAGAGTCACACTCACAGGTGAGTTCCTTCCCAGAGATCCCAGCAGCCAATCCCCTCCCTCAGACTGTGCTGCATTCAGCTCTCTCTAGGACCCAGCAGCCCTGCTCTTACATGCTCCACTGCTTCCCGTCTGTCTGGGCTCCCGGCAGAGTGGTGCCCCCAGGGAGAGTGGTGCCCTAGGCAGCTGCCTGTTCTGCCTATGGCTAAGGACTGCCCTGGGAGCCCTGTACTGAGGGGCTATTGCACTCGGGGGGAACAATCTGGTGGTCTTGAGCTTCTTTGACCACCACTAGGTATGAAAGGGGCTTTCAGGCCTCAGGCCCATTCAGTCCTTGGCCTCTTTGATCAGACTTCCCTCTTAGGGGGAGGGGAAGGTGACAATCTGTACCAACTTTGGCATGGATAGCTAGGAACTGCATTTTGGGAGCACCACCTCATCTCCTAAGTTCCCTCTAAGATGTGCAGCTGCACAGGAGGCCATCAAGGGCCATGCACCTAACTCCCCCAGCCCCAGGGCTATGGCATGGCAAGGATAGACACCTCTCCCTCCCAGCTCTGGGGCTGTGACAGGGATAGACGCCTGGCCTCTCCTTCCCAGCTCCGGGGTTGTGGTGGGGAGAGAGACCTCCCCGAGCCTAGGGGCTGCAGTGGGAAGAGGTGCCTCTCCCCCAACCCAGTTGCTGCTGCAGCCCCAGGGCAGCCTGCACCCCAAACTCCTCATCCCCAGCCCCACCCCAGAGTCTGCACCCCCAATCAGAGCCTGCACCCCCACAACTCTCTGTCCCAACCCTGAGCTCCCTGCCACATGCCAAACACCTCAGCCTCACATCAACTCCATATTGGTGCACAGAGGAAAATTCATTCTGCGCATGGATGGGAAAAATTAGAGGCAACACTGCTGTGTCACATCGTCTGGGCCACGGAACCACTAGCCCAGAGTAGCAGGGCTTTAAAAATCAAGCCAAGACTTGCTCCAGATCACAACTGGAGCCCCAGAAACTACTGACGAGCCATTTCCATTACCCAGGTATTCAGGGCCGGCTTTACCCAGTGCGGGGCCCGATTCGTGGGGCATGTACTCTCTGGGCGGCACTTCGGATTTCCACACTCCAGCAGTGGTAGTGGGGCCTCGGGGTTGAGGAGCTTCGGCCGAAGGAGCAGGGATGTCGGGTTGTGGGGCTCTGGCCAGGGTAGCAGGGCCGCGGGACTTGCCGCGCTTGGCCTGGGGAGTGGGACCGCAGGGTTGCAGGGCTCCAGCCAGGGGAGCAGGACCGCGGGGTTGCGGGGCTCTGTCCAGGGTGGCAGGGCCACCGGGCTTCTGCCAGGAGAGCAGTGCTGAGGGGTTGCGGGGCTCTGGCGGGGGTAACGGGGCCTCCAGCCGGGAGAGTGGGGCCGCGGGACTCCGGCTATGGGAGCAGAACCAAAAGGTAAATGCTGACATTAACATTGTTTCAGTCTGTGTGTTACTTGACATCATGTATTCAGTGTCACCATAGAAGGGAAGGGCTCTGCATAGACGGAAATTTGCCTGGGCATAGGTACAAAATGTTAAGTAACATTTGCTTTAAAAATTAAACCTGGTGCTTTGTCATCTTGTGTCATCATTTTTATTTCTTAGCTTTCAGCTGTTTAAGTGAACTCTGAAACTTTCATACTGACTGTTTCCTATCTGACATTGCATCTCTCTAATCTCCTTCATAACCATCACTGACTTTTTTCCATTTTAATACTATCCCATAGTATCAGAGAGAGTGAGAAAAATAGCAAATAAAGGTACATGACTATCTGTCTATCCCTACAGAGAATGATAGATATACATGAATCTGTCTCACACAGAGAGATGTGATGTATTCACTGCAGGTACTATGATGATGTACCCATCAGAGGCTGAGGATACCCAAGAGTGGGGAGGCAGATCTGACCCTTCCCAGGGTATAGCCGAACGATGCCTATGAGACATCTAATCAACACGGCAATATGCTTCATTCTAACCTTGTTTGACATTGAGGCACATGTGGTATTGACTCTTCTGTCTCAGTTTACAGGGCAGGACGGGACAAATTCTTTCACCAAAGAAAGCCAAAGGCTGCTGGAGCATGGCAGTCAGCCAGCTGCCAGGACCGCAATCCACAGAGCTCGGAGGAATTTCACCTCTGGAGCTGCTGTAGATGGCAGGAAGGAAGAGCCTGGGGGTAGAGTAAATAGACAGTCCCTCTGACGCGGCTGTGATTGGCGCTACGGCTGGGGAGTCACGTCTGTTTGCACAGGGCAATTAAGGAGGTAACAACTTCTTAAGGAGGCCACATGTGGCGTGCCAGACTCTTGCAAGAGGGCACAGCTCCGTTCAGGCAGCAACAGAATCAAGACAATCCATCATTCTAGTGCTTCTGCCTTTGGGGAGGGATGAATTGCAGCGATAGGGGGAGGAGAATACAGAGGCAGGTAGAGTCTCCACTTGATCTCGGCCCGGTGATCCAAGTTAGCCCTGTGTAAATCAAGGGAGTTGGCTGGAATCAAGTGGTCCTATAGGCTGCTTTTACCAGGGCAAGCCCACTTTCACAGAGGATGGCTCTGTTTCCTGGAAATTTCTTCCAGGACACCTACCAGGTCCTGGTTTTTCATTTCACCAGTTCAAGAGTCTGGGTGGTGGGGGTTGGGGTTGTGACTTACTGAACTGTACCTAGCAGAATTTGCTATGTGTTTACCGGGAACAAACAGTCCAGAGGGCACACACGGAAAGAGAAGTGGGTTGTTGCCTCTGTTGGGGAAGGGAAGGTGAGAGTGTGTGAATGGATTATTGTGGGGGGGAAGTGGAGGGCGTGTCCCATGCGGATTAAAGATGAGGGCAGCCTACCTGTGTTTGTGAAGGGAAGGCTGTGGTGCATGTGACAGAACCGTCTGGGTGTGAGACAGAGCAGCGTGGGTGTGATTTTGTGGGTGACTGGAAAAGCACCAGAGTGTTTGGTGGAAGAGAGAGGAGAGTGTGTGTGAGACAAGGGGTGGTGGAGAAAGCCCTGAGTGACTGGGGTTGCTGTTTGTATGAAGGTTCCATTTATTCAGATTCCAAGGCCTGAAGGGACATTCTGATCAACTAGTCTGTCGTTCCTTAGATGACAGGCCACAGAATGTCCCCAGACTAGTGCCGAGAGCAGGGCTTTTAGAAAAACATCCAATCATGATTTAAAAAAAAAATCACCAGAGATGCAGAATCCACCATGACCTTTGGTAAATTGCAGGGCCACCCAGAGGATTCAGGGGGGCTGGGGCAAACTGGGGGAGCTGTGGCGCATATACTCACCAGCAACAGTCCTGGTCTTCAGCAGCATTTCAGTGGCAGGGGGCTCCTTACTTGCTCTGCATCTTTGGCAGCACTGAAGGGCCCCTTGCCCCTGAAATGCTGCCAAAGACCTGGACCACCACTGGGCCAGGGCTCACGGGGCCCCTGCAGGGCCTTGGGCTTGGGGCAAATTGCCCCACTTGCCCCCCCCCTCGAGTGGCCCTGGTAAATTGTTCTGATGGTTAATTATCCTCACTGTTAAAAATGTACATCTTATTTCCAGTCTGAATACGTGTCTAACTTCCACTTCCAGCCTTTGGCTTGTGTTACACCTTTCTCTGCTAGACTGAAGAGCCCATTACTGAGTATTTGTTCCCCTTGTAGGTACTTATAGACTGCAATCAAATCACCCCTTAACCTTTCCCTTGTTAAGCTAAATAGTTAGAGCTCCTTGAGTCTGTCACTATTAGGCATGTTTTGCAATCTGAAGCCTCTCCAATTTATCAACATCCTTCTTGAATTGTAGGCATCAGAACTAGACACCGTATTCTAGCAGCAGTTGCACCAGTGCCAAATACAAAGATAAAATAACCTCTCTACTGCTACTTGGAGTTCCTCTGGGCAGCGTCCACTGGCTCTCTTGACGCCTTCAAGGAGCAGTGGGCACTGTCCGGGGTTCTCTGCTCGGTGTCCCCGTCAGGCTCCCTTCTTATGACCCTCTGACCACACTCCTGTCCCTGTTCTTTTATTAGTTTTCCCCTGAAATCAGTGGGGTTCTGAGGTCCTGTAGATCCTCCCCTTAGGCTGCGGGGCGGATCCTTTAGAATTGGGCAGGCTCCCACCCACCCACTTCCCAGAAACCCAATAGGTACTGCTACTCGAGATTCCCCTATTTATGCATTCCAAGATTGCATTACCTTTTTATCCACCACCACTGCCAAATCTTTTTCAGAGTCATTGCTTCCCAGGATAGAGTCTCCCATCCTGTAAGTATGGCCAACATTCTTTGTTCCCATGTTTACATTTAGCCATATTAAAATGCATAGTTTGTTTGTCTCCTGTTTACCAAGTGATCCAGATCAGTGAATCAGTGATCTGTCCCCATCACTATTTCCCACTTCCCCGATTTTTGCATCATCTGTAAATAATGATCTTATGTTTTCTTCCAGGTCATTGATAAAAATGTTAAGTAGTGTAAGGGCAAGTACCAATCCCTGTGGGACCCCCCCTGAAAACACACCCACTCAATGAAGATTCCTAGTTTACAATTAAATTCTGAGACCCAACAGTTAGACAGTTTTTAATCCATTTAATGTGTGCCATGTTAATTTTGTATTGTTCTAGTCTTTTTAATCTAAATGTTGCGTGGTACCATATCAAACGCCTTAGAGAAGTCCAAGTATATTACATTAACTTATTACCTTTGTCGTCGAAAATGACCACCAGCGAGTTGAGTTGATCAGACAGCCTGAGGCTTCTTTATTGATTAATCAGAGAATACATGCATATGCATGGAGAGACGTCTAGTTCTCTAGCAAGAGGTAAGTTGCTTTACCTTACAGCAGAGATACCTGTGTTTATAAAGCCTAAAACCGCAAATTATTATATGAGCTTGTACATTTGTTATTACCTTATTTGGGTGATACATGACATGTTTTTAAAACAATTATTGCAAAAAAAGCTAAAAATTGCTAAGCTTGTTTCTTTTTACTTTCTTTTAGGAAGATTTTTTTATTGCCAAGACCTTGACATCCCGGTTATCCCCCTTTTGCGGTTTAAGCAGCTGTTTTTTAAGCAATTTTGAGGAACTTATGTTCCAAAAATACTTATTGTTTGTTCTGTTAGTTGAATTATTATGATTTATATTTTATGCTTGCATGAGCTACTTAATAACCTATAATGACCCAACAGCTGTTAGTCTTCTGGCAGTGATAGACTGGTTATTTTAAGGATTTTCCAGCTTTTAACCCCATATAGCAGCGTTAATTATTTTAGCAGCATTTAGTAATATAATAGTGTTATAATAGTAGTGTTAGGATAGTGTATAATAAAATCAGAGAGCGAGCCTCAGGAGGGTTAGTGGAAAATTAATTTTCTTACTCTGCTATATGTTAGTATGATTGAGGCCTAAGGCCTTGATGTGATTACGACCCTGATTATGACCCAGCCTTTGAGCCGAGGGTTAGTTTTTTTTATCAATTCCCTTCTTTGTTTGCTGCTGATGGATTCCCCACGGCAGCAAACACTTCATTAATGTCTGAAAGGGAGATATTTATAAGCTCCTGGGCAATTTGTTTAATTGTTTCCTGATTCACTGTTTTTTGGCCAGGATTACCTTTCTGGGGAGTGTTGGAAGGGGTCTGAACGTTAGCAGAGAGGCTAGCTCTGAAAGTAACACAAATATTATTACTGACATTGGTGGGTGTGTAATATGGTTCGAGTCTGACAGGGTTAATAGAGACCAATTGTGGTGGGGGATAGGAACGGGAAGTTGTACTCGGGCAAGTACAATGTGACCAGCAATTACAGCAACACCAACAGCAAATGCATACAAAGGTAACCGTACCAATGGCAAAAAGAAGCCATACATACCAAGGGTGTTTTTGGGGTGACTGAAAACTTTTTGTGAATTGACATAGAACATTACCTTTAACACAGAGGGTAGAGACTAAATGAACAGTTTGGAGGGCGTTTAAAGCTTCCTGGTACACAGTTTTTAAATAGTGAATTTGAGTTTGTAAGTGTGAAATAGATTGAATGTCTGGTAGGAGAGATAACAATGAATGGAACCGGTCCGGGACAACAGAGGTTTAATTAAAAGGAACCTGAAATTTCAAATAAACCTGATAATCCTTTTTTGCTGGCCAGTAAATGTTATGAGTACCTGAGCTGGTGTGGAGATTAAAAGCCACATTGTGTATGATTGAGGAATTAACATGAACGCAACTGCTATTAGCAGACAATAGGATATGGGAGGCTAGGTCCTGTAGATTACCAGGACCCTCCCAACATACTCGGTGATAAACAGTTACTACCTTCCCTGAGTGTAGTTTTTTAAAACATTGCAGCTGTGGGGGCTGTAAAGGCCAATAGGTCCAGAGATCACCTAGACCTATTCAAAGGTCAGGGGTTATAGCTGGGGCACCGATTAAGAAGCGGTTAGGACCGCCAGGGGGTTTAATTTCCCAAACATTTCGATGAATTACCCAGTCCCACAAGCAACCACCCCAAGGGTCTGGAAGAATACGATAAGTGGGGGCCCAAAATCCTTTCACGGGTCCATAAGCCCGGAAGGAACACTGTGAGTGCCAACACCTTCATTTAGAGAACTTTCACGTATGCCTCCATGGCCACAAATTGAGGGGTATGCCAGATGTATTAGTAAGGGCAGTGGGCCAATGCTGCTGTTCGAGGTCCTTGCGTAAGGAGAAAAGGATAGTGTTGAGATAATCCTGTATTTCTGAACACGCTTGATTCCACTGCAATGCCTTTCCTGACGTAGCAACCTGGTGGACCATTTGCTTAAGCAGGTCCTGGGTAACAATGCTTAGTGCCGAAATAGTATGGAGTGCGCCTATGCCGGCCTTTTTCTCAGTAATCTGAGCCCCAGAGATAAATCCCGCGGCCTGGTCTAGTTGTCCTAAGTGACCCTTATGTTCCTGTGTTTTGTAAACAGTTCATGCTGATGCTGCAGTGTTTGCACCATGTAGCAGAGTGTCAACAATGTCTTTTCTTTTCCTGCTTTCTGTAAGTCGAGCTTGCTGTTTCATTAGGCGTATAGCTGCACCCTTAGAGCAGTTAGAATAAGTGCTGGTAATTTGAAAGTGAGTGAGGGGTAGGGAGAAATGGACAGTTCCCAAAGTAGCATTTAGAATTGTTCATTTGAATCCTGATAAGTGAGGTTTTTCGGTAGGCTTATACCATAATTGTTGGCTCTGAACCTGAATGCCCTCTTTGGCCAGTGTGGCGTCAATTGAATGCGAGGGAGTGTATTGAAGTAAGGTGCAGGAGAGATTTGCAGTGATGGGAATGTCCTGGGCACAAACAAATTCTACAGTGGCTAAACATATTCTGTTAACAGTGACATTAGTCCTGGTGGCATGCGTAGCTACAAAACATTCGGGACCCTTATTAGTAAGAGGCCAACATGTACCTGGGACTAGCACGAGGTCTATATCATGGTTAGTGTCCCACGTGTTTATGTAAATTTCAGCTTGGTCAGGTTTTCCTGTATGAGTAACATAAGAGGTTATATTACGGTAACTAAGATACACCATACCAAATGCATTTTATTTAACATATTGTTTATATATTTGACCCCGCAAGGAGAAAATTAACTTGGTTAGACAGTAGGAGAGCAAATTACCAGAGGAAGAGGGTTTAGGCCACTGCATGACGGTTGAGGTCTTGGGTAAGTATGGATCTGCTTGGGGCTCAGGGCGGGTATGACTTTTTGAGATATTGATGGATGGAGTTACTACGGAAGGATTACTTAAAGGAGGGACCGTGTGGGGAACAGAGGAGGTGTGGTCTAGTAGTTCTGGAATGACCTGACATGGCCAGGGGACCTGACCTGGGTTACAATCGGCTGTACTGGGGAGGAATTTCAATATCCAGTGTATTTCACATTTCCATGCCTGACGGCCACAAGTTTCTTCCTGGTACCACATTATGTAACGTCTTTTATACCATGGCCAATTTTTAACATTCTCTATAGTAAGAGTTTTTGGTTTAGCGGTAGAGGCTTCCCGAGATTTTTTTGCTTTTTTCCTTTGTTCAGCAGCAAAATGTTGTTTATCACACAAGGCGGAACGAGGAGTTATTTTTTTTTCTTTAGCTGCAATTTCACACATTGGATAGCGTGGGGTGGTTGTTTTAACTTTTGGTTTTACTGTCGACAGGAAACGTAGCGAAGTAGTCTTTCGGGCAGCAGCTGAGAGCAGGAAGGAGTCATAAATGTTTAGAAGGAACATAAAGAACATTAGAGTGGAGATAAACCAGATAGAGGGCAACAGCCATTTCCGCACTCGTGCAGTCTGTTTGATTTTGGTCTGTGGATCAGTCATGATGATTTATATAACCTGCCGACTTCGAAGGTGATACTTGGGTTCTTGCTTAGGTTTACCCGCTGACGTTGTCGGCTGAGGCTGTGGAACAAACGGGGCACTGGTGGGATTCAAAGGAGGCGTTACCTTCTTGCAATGAGATGCGTGTACCCAATTTGGGAGTCCTTGGCACTTCACTGCAGTATGGGTAGTCAGTAAGACCTGGAACGGACCTTTTCACCTGGGCTCCAAGGCAGACTTTCGCTGGAACACCTTACAGCAAACCCAGTCACCAGGCTCCAAGGGATGGCATGCAGTCTCAGCTGGATCCGGTAGGGCACTTTGGACCTGTGAATGAATAAATCTAACATGTCTCATTAGTGCTTTGCAATATTTTAGTACATTTTTATCACAGAGTTGCAAATGTTGGGAGTTTGAGGGCAGGGGCGGGGACACTGGCATTTTCATTGGTCTAGCCATGAGAATCTCATGGGGAGACAATCCATGTTTACGCATGGGAGTGTTTCTCATTTGCATTAATGCCAGAGGGAGTGCATCTGGCCACTTGAGGCCTGTTTCCACACACAGTTTTGCCAGCTTGTTTTTTAGGTCCCCATTCTTTTGTTCCACTGCTCCCGCGCTCTGAGGGTGGTGAGCACAGTGTAAACGTTGGTCCACATGGAGGGCCTTGCAGATTTGTTGAGTGATTTGACCTGTAAAATGGGTTCCTCTGTTACTGTTAATTGAGACAGGGATGCCAAAGCGAGGAATAAATTCCTTGAGCAACTTTTTTGCTACCGTGGTTGAGTCTGCCTTAGCACATGGGTAAGCTTCCACCCACCCAGAATACATGCACACACACACAAGTACATACTCATACGAACAACACTTAGGATACTTATGAAGTTTATTTGGATGTTTACAAATGGTTCCCATGGCGGCGGGTGTGCTGCCTGAGTGGTTTGAACCGGTCGCCCACTGTTATATGCCAAACAAATAGGGCATATTTGGCAGTATTGCTGGGCAATGCTCGTAAACTTTGGAGCATACCAATACTTAAGTACAGAAGCAATCATTCCCTCCTTGCCTACATGGGCTAGCCCGTGTGCTAGCCGGGCAAGGTGGGGAAGCAGAGCCAAGGGTGCTACCAGGCGGCCGTCTGGGGCATACCACAAGGCATCCTCCGGATGTTTGGAACATCCAGACTGTTTCCGGCAGTTTTTTTCATCCTCTGGTGCTGACTCTTGTGTAAGTGCCAGATCCTGTAAAGAGTCAACTAAAGAGACGGGCTGGGACATACAAAGAGCAAATATTTTAGTAGGAGCCGGAGACCCGGAAAGGGCCGCTTGCCTGGCGGAGGCGTCCACCAGTGCATTTCCTCGAGTAACATTGTCGTGGGGTTTTTTATGGGCTGCACATTTGACTACAGCAATAGCAGAGGGTAACTGTAAAGCAGACAAAAGAGCATTGACATATGGGCCGTGGCTAATAGGTGCTCCGGTAGAAGTAAGAAATCCCCTATATTTCCACAATTGTCCATACTTATGTACTACTTTGAAAGCGTATTTAGAATCAGTGTAAATAGTAACAGACACTCCGGTTGCCAGGCAACAGGCTTGAGTAAGAGCAAACAATTCAGCAACTTGAGCTGACTTTACTGAAGGGAGGGAGAATGCTTCTATAATACTTTGTTGATCGCATACAGCGTAGCCTGCTACCAGCTGTCCTTTCGCATTTCTTAAACAGGAGCCATCCACATAATAAATCAACTCTGGGTTTTGCAGGGGAATATCCTGCAGATCAGACCTGGGAGCCGATAATTTAGCAGTTATAGATAAGCAATCATGGGGTTCCCCATCGGTTGCCGTGGGGAGAAGGGAAGCAGGATTTAGTACTGGACACCTAACCAAAGTAACATTTGCAGCATTTAAAAGAAGCATTTTATACTTGGTAAGCCTGGAATTTGAAAGATGCTGTGTTTTGCTTTTAGTTAAGAGAGCGGTGACAGCATGAGGGACAGCCACTGTGAGAGGGCTGCCAAGAACAAGAGAGGCTGAGGCTTCTGTTAACATTGCGGCTGCTGCAACAGACCGGAGGCAGGGGGGTAACCCAGCTGCTACTGGGTCTAATGAGGAACTAAAGTAAGCTATGGGTCTGTGTTTTTCTCCGTGAGTCTGAGTGAGAACACCCTGGGCTGAGCCTTCTTTTTCATGACAGAAGAGAGTAAATGGTTTCTTGTAATTGGGTAAACCGAGAGCAAGGGCTTTGGTTAAAGCAATTTTGATTTGTTGAAATGCTTCCTCTGCTTCTGCAGGCCATGGAATAGGGTCAGAGATCTTATTAAGAGTTAAATCTTGTAAGGGCCGCACAAGAGACGCATAACCCAGAATCCATTGTTTACAATAGCCTGCCATTCCCAAAAACCCTCTAAGCTGCTTCTTTGTAATTGGCCTGGGGATCTTTTGAATTGCCTGTACCCGCGAAGAAGACAAAGCGCGTTTTCCTGCAGAGATATCATGGCCCAGATAATGCACTACAGGGAGACAGAGTTGTAATTTTTTTTTTGAAGCCTTATGACCTTTCTGAGCTAAGGCTTGGAGCAAAACCAACGTATCCGCTTTTGAAGCTTCCAGAGAGTCAGAAGCAAGCAACAGATCATCTACATACTGAATTAGGACAGACCCATTTGGGAATGAGATATTATTCAGATCCTTTTTTAAGATTTGAGAAAAGATAGTAGGGGACTCAGTATAACCTTGGGGTAGTCTGGTCCAAGTATATTGAGCTCCCTGATAAGTAAACGCAAAAAGGAACTGACTATCCACATGAATGGGAATGGAAAAGAAAGCAGAGCACAAATCTATTACAGAAAAGTACTGAGCAGTGGGAGGTATACAAGAGAGAATAGTAGCAGGATTGGGAACTACTGGAAAAGTTGGGAGGACAGCAGCATTAATAGCACGCAAATCCTGTACGAATCGCCAGGTGTTTTTCTCGGGTTTTCGTACAGGCAGAATGGGAGTATTACATTCACTTACTGTCGGGACTATGACTCCCTGTTTTAGCAGAGCAGAGAGAACCGGGCGAATTCCTTCCTCAGCTTGCTGAGAGAGAGGGTACTGCCGGACTCTAGGAAGAGGTTTGCTTGGATTGAGACGAATTTTGACAGGTTGGGCAGAACAAATGCGTCCTACTTGGTTAGCATGCTCAGCCCACAGTGAGGGGGATACCTTTGCCAGTAGTTCCTGTTGCAACAAGGAAGGACTGGGGTCGGGCTCCCGATCTGGGGCTGGATCAATTTGAAGGAGACCTAAAACCTTATTATGAGCCGGGTCTGGGACCTTTAAAAAGACCCCGTCTGGAGAGCAAAAGATAGTGCAATGGAGTTTGCACAACAGGTCTTTTTCTAAAAGGTTTACAGGGGAGCACGGACTGAGGAGGAAAGCATGGTCAGCAGAAAGAGGACCGATGGATATGGATAGGGGAGATGACACAGGATGGGGAATAGGAGTATTTCCTACCCCCACAGCAGTTACAACCTTAGAGGAAAGGGGTACTGTGGAGAAATCTTGTGCTCTTAAGGTGGACCTAGAAGCTCCTGTATCAACCAAGCAAGCGGTAGGGACACCATTTATTAGACAAGAAACAGTCGGACCAGTCTGATCCACATGAACAAGGGGGGCAACGACGACGTTATTAGTCTCCTGGCACTCCTAGTAGTTAAGAGCTGGGGCTGGCGGAGCAGGAAAAGGCAATCCCTCCTGTTTTGGAAACTGTTTAGGAGGTCGCGTGGGACAGTCCTTAATAAGGTGCCCCTCCTTTTTACAATACCTACACTGGTCTTTCCCTAATTGGGGACAATTGGCTTTCCAATGTCCTTCTTGCCCACACGAAAAACAGGCTGTGGAACTAAGATTAGTCAGGGGGTTACTTCCAGCAAAGGGTTGATTTTTAGTCACAGCCTGTTTTGGTCTTCGCCTGGGCCCCTTTCCAGCGAAGTTTTGCATGCTTTGGATCTGTAAAGCCATAAGTTTAGATTCTGTTTCATTCTTTTGTCTTTCTAACTACCGGTGGAAATGTTGTGCTGCTGCCAGAATTTTTTCCAGATTTTTGCCTTTCCAATTCACTAAATTAACTTTTAACTGCTCTTCTACCTTTGGCAAGAGTTCTTGCACAAAGGCCGCCACTACCGCTTGTGTGGCTGTCTGTTCTGCATTATTAATCCCCGAATGTTTTTCAAACACTTGCTTTATGCGTTCCATATAATCGGCCGGATTTTTTTCCTTACTTTGCTTACAGGCATTTATTTTGGCCCAGTCCGTTTTCCTTGGGCATACATTGAGAACCTCATTAATCAGGTTATTTCTTTTTTGGGCAAAGTCAACCTCAGACATCTGGCCGAGGTCAGCTGGTCAATTTGCCCTAGCATAGAGGCGCGTAAGGGTCTCTTTGGGCACTATAGCTGATAACAGTTGGTGCATATCAGGATGTGAGGGGTTATAACACTTGATTATCATTTCCAATTGCTCTTGAAATTTAACGGGATCTTCCCTGATTTTTGGAAACTTTTCAATAAGGTTATAAAGGGTGCACATACATATAAGCAGCAGGAGTGCCTTTTGGTGGGATTGGAATCCCTTTAGACTGACTAGACCCCATTTTCACTTCAGCCCTCTTTCACACAAGCCTTTCACACCAGGGGAGCGCTAATCAGGATTACCACGGTTCTAACACCGATGGCGTCTTTGCCTGCCCTGGGCAGGGGATATAAGAGTAGGCTTTCGCTGACCCGCCAAACAGCAGGTACCTACAAGGAAGGAGGTAAAGGATGGGACGGGCTTCCTCCCTGGGAACCCGCGGTCCCCGCACACCTGTCGTCAGCCCAGAGCACCAGCCTAAAGCCAACGATGCTTCTGAGGCTACGGACCCAGCGGTACGGTTTTCCTGGGGGCTTCCCTCCTCTCCGAGAAGGGAAGGGAGCTTATGGCTCCAGTGGGCAGAAAAGGGGCCCTGCGGTCCTGTGAGGACAGTACTCGAGGAGCGGTCACAGGGTCATAGGTCATGGAAGGGAAGGGAAAAGGGACGGGGAAACACACAAGCACCCAGCAGGCTAGCCACTTACCAAGGCCTGCCAGCTAGGAAGCTTCACGATCTCTCCACACTCATACACAAAGCTCAGCTGTGGGGCTTGCTTTCAAGACACTCCCGGTCACGAGCTTTCGCTTCGCAGGAGGCTCGGGGCATCTTCCCACAGCTGCATTCACTCTGGCCACTCGGCCCTCACACACAGACACAGGCACTTTATAGCGAGACACTGTAGAACCCGGGTCCCCACCAGACCTAGTAGGAAGGGGACCCCCGATCAATTCCCTGGGCGTTTTAACCCAGGAACAGATCAGGAATCTCTGGACCGAAAGGAGCGTGGTCTGTGGGCTGCCGGCGATACCTTTAAAACCTCAAGAGCCTTTGGAAAGGCTTAAACTCACATGACCCAGAAACCCTAGAGAAAGGGCGTCAGGTCTGTCTGATGGCTAAAAGTTCGAACCCAGCTTGTGACTTACCCCAAACCGGAGCCTACAGACTAGTCCTCTGCCAACCCCAATAGAGATTTCAAAAGGTCTCTTTCCTTAGTTGGGCCCTGGGGTTGGAAGGAGATGGTCTGCGGTCCTCCGCTTCAGGAGAAGCCCTCTTGTGGGTTCCCGGCCAATGCACCAAATTGTCGTCGAAAATGACCACCAGCGAGTTGAGCTGATCAGACAGCCTGAGGCTCCTTTATTGATTAATCAGAGAATACATGCATATGCATGGAGAGACGACTAGTCCTCTAGCAAGAGGTAAGTCGCTTTACCTTACAGCAGAGATACCTGTGTTTATAAAGCCTAAAACTGCAAATTATTATATGAGCTTGTACATCTGTTATTACCTTATTTGGGTGATACATGACATGTTCTTAAAACAATTATTGCAAAAAGAGCTAAAAATTGCTAAGCTTGTCCCTTTTTATTTTCTCTTAGGAAGCTCCTTTTATTGCCAACACCTTTACACCCCGGTTATCCCCCTTTTGCAGTTTAAGCAGCTGTTTTTTAAGCAATTTTGAGGAACTTATGTTCCAAAAATACTTATTGTTTGTTCTGTTAGTTGAGTTATTATGATTTATATTTTATGCTTGCATGAGCTACTTAATAACCTATAATGACCCAACAGCTGTTAGTCTTCTGGCAGTGATAGACTGGTTATTTTAAGGATTTTCCAGCTTTTAACCCCATATAGCAGCGTTAATTATTTTAGCAGCATTTAGTAATATAATAGTGTTATAATAGTAGTGTTAGGATAGTGTATAATAAAATCAGAGAGCGAGCCTCAGGAGGGTTAGTGGAAAATCAATTTTCTTACTCTGCTATATGTTAGTATGATTGAGGCCTAAAGCCTTGATGTGATTACGACCCTGATTATGACCCGGCCTTTGAGCCGGGGGTTCGTTTTTTTTATCACCTTTATCAACCAAACTTGTAACCTCATCTAAAAAAAAATATCAAGTTAGTCTGAGAGGATTTATTTTCCATAAACCCATGTTGATTTGTATTAATTACATTACCTTCCTTTATTTCTTCATTAATTGAGTTCCATATCAGCTGTTCTATTATCTTGGCTGGAATCAATGTTAGGCTGACACGTCTATAATTACTTGGGTCATTATGTTTGCTCTTTTTAAAAATTAGTTTTCTTCCAGTCTTCTGCAACTTCCTCAGTGGTCCAAGATTTATAGAAAAACAACATTAATGGTCCAGCAAGCAACTCAGCCAGCTCTTTTGAAGCTCTTGAATGTAAGTTATCTGGACCTGCTGGCTTAAAAATGTCTAAATTTAGTAGCTTCTGTTTAGCATCATCCAGAGATGTTAGTGGAATGAAAAGAATGTTATCACCACCATATGTTGAGACTATATCATTTCCTTCCCCCAATACATAACAGAAATATTTATTGAACACCTCTGCCTTTTCTGCATTATTATTGATAATTCTACCATTTCCATTTAGTAATGGACCAATATGATTGTCAGGATTCTTTTTGTTTCTAATATATTTAAAAAACTTCATTTTATTGTCTTTAACTCTGCTAGTCATAAATTTCTCCTTGTGTCCCTTTGCTTCCCTTATCAATTTTCTACAATTCCTAACTTCTGATTTATGTTCATTGCTATCAACTTCCCCTTTCTTCTTTTCGTTACATCCCAATTATCATTTACATTTTTCCAATTACTTCTTCCTCTCATCTGATCTGGTTCATAATTGTTTTTAGCTTTATGAAATTGGCTCTGTTAAAGCACCAACTATATATAAAATTGGTCTGGACGTTATCTGTTTGAACATTATAAATGTGATCGAGTCAAGATCAAAGGATTAATGATTAAGAGCTGTTTTAATAAATGGCTAAGCCATTGTTATAGTCTGTTAAAGAATGCCATTGGTTGATTATAACTATCTACAGCACCTTCTACCAATGTGCTTATAAACATCTATACCACACAAGCTACTCATGTTTGTTACATGCTTATAAACATCTACTGATCATTTATCAACTCTTCTGCAACAACAGCAACAGCAAAGGACAAAATTACACTGACAAAGTTGGGTCCCAGATAACTGTGTTTACTAAATATACACAACACACACGCCTAGATATATACTTACTGCTGCTCTGGCAGCTTCTAAAACATACAACACAGTGAGCACCCCTAAAGAGTTCACAAGCTAGTTAAAGGGATAGTCCCTATTCCTGTACACTACATCTTTACACATGGAAGGAACCTTAATATAAAATGTGGGAATGAGGAATACTGCACAAGCAAGAAGAAAGGAGTGACAGAGGGAGAGGAGAACAAGAATGTGGAGGAAGAGAACACAGCGTAGGAACAGGAAGTGGAAGCAAGACAGACCATTAATGCAGAAACACAGACAACAGGACTGAGACAAGATGTGGGAGGAAAAAGGGAGAGAGCTGAGCAGGGCAGTGGACCCGAAAGGACCAAAAGGAGTTAGTTAAGCAAGAGAGTGGGGTGGGAAAGAAGAGGTTGAACTGGGGAGCAGGAGACAAAGCTGTGGGAAGGGTCATCATCACAGGCAAACCCAAGGGGTCTGTGTCAGGAAGCGCATGTCAGGAGACGGGGCAGGTTCTTGCTTACAGATGCACACATGCTACTGGGCTCTGTACTGCTCTGTCTCACATTCAGAGTGCTGCCAGGCTAACTCTGGAGACTACCCATTCATAGGCCAAGTCTGGGCTCTGAAGTCCTGGACATTTGCAGATGGTTTTCTTCAAAGCTGGTTTGCATTCCTTTTTCCAGTGCACTTAGAAGAAGTGAGCAGATTGAGAAACCTTCGGTGACACCTGATCCCCCAAAAGGAGCTGGACTGGAGTCTCTAGAATAGCTTGCACCTTTTCTAGCTGAGTTTTCACAAGCCTTCCCCCAGTCCTGAGTGCAGCAATCTGACTTCTCTTTTTAGGCCCAGACATATTCTCCTGGGTTTGCTGTTAATCCTGTTTCTTAAGCCTCTTCTAGATGCTCCCTGCAGCTGGCACTGTAGATAGCCACAGCATCCAAGCACACTGAGCCCTCACATGCCTTTAGATAAAGAGGGTCTATTAACCTCTGATAAGTGTCTGGAGCCCTGAGTAGTCTGAATGGAAGGACTATGACTGGATACAGCCTATCAGAGGTTTTAAATGCAATATACTCCTTTGATTCTCAAGGAAAAAGCCATTAACCCCAACTTAGATCAAAGTGAAGCAAAATCCACCTCTTCCAATGCACTCAGTTAACTCTCATTTAATGCTATTTCCCATAGCACTCCCTTTTTACGTGGACACTACGGATCGGGGGGTAGCAATTGATCTATCGGGGACTGATTTATCGCATCTCAGCTAGACGCGATAAATCGATCCCCGAACACTCTGCCGTTGGCTCCAGAACTCCACCAGGGCGAGAGGCGGAAGTGGAGTAGACGGGGGAGCTGCGGACATCGATCCCGCGCCGTGAGGACAGGAGGTAAGTCGATCTAAGATATGTCGACTTCAGCTATTCTATTCTCGTAGCTGAAGTTGCATATCTTAGAACGATTCCCCCCCGCCCAGTGTAGACCAGGCCTTAAGAGTCAGTTAGAGCCTGTTTTTCAGCGGGCCCCAGACTCCTCCCACTCCTAGCATGCTTTCATAACATACTAATCAGCCCATTCTCAGCAGCTGAAGTCAGCTGGACCACATCCTAGTTCTAAGCCTGAAGCAGACACAAACTTTCTATCGCCTGCTTCCTGGTTGAGTCCCATTTCTGATGAAAAGTGGGTTTTCCCCTTCTTCCTCCCTTGTGCAATTTACTCTGGCACAGAGGGAGACACATTGAAATAGACAAGAGGGGAGATAAATGAATAGAGCGTACAGGAAAGGGGGAATCATGCAGGAGAGAGACAGTGGTTCTTAAAACCCCTCAAAACTTTTACTCAACAGAGGAGCTGCAAAATGAGGCACTAGATAAAGTGACTTAAGAAAAGATGGGGAAGATGTACCATAGGGTCAGAAAATCACCTGACACCACCTGGGCTGTCTGGGTTGCCCTTATTGCAGGTTTGTCTTTATGCTGAAAAACTTCTCCCTCCTGCTTTCCCCAGCTTATCCTCTGTAGCTGCAGGGCCGTGTCCCAGCTTTGGAAAATCATCTCAGACTGGAATGAAGCTGGTGGGGCGATTGCTCCTTTATGGTGGCATACCTGAGAACAGGCTGTGGCCCAGGACTTAAAACAGGTCACCGACTCCCAGCGGTGGAGTGCTCTAATACTCCCCCGTCTCGCTCTGTATGCACACACCTCCTCCAGCAGGGCTTTAACCTCTAAGGCTCAGCTCTCTGCCGGAAGGAAGTCAGCATCCACACCTCTTTGAAACTAGTGTGATTGGGACACAGAGATTTCACACTGGTGCAGCTGCTGTGGTTAGGCTGCAGAATGTTTTTTTGTAAGGCTGGGCTAAGGGCCTGTCTATGGGGGAAAGTGACCAGTTAAACCACTCTGGTTATACTGTATAACTCCAAGTGTGGACACTCCTCTGCTGGGATCAGAGTGCCATTTGTCAGCTTTAACCCGGGGCAGGCAAAGTTTTTGGCCTGAGGTTCCTGAGGGCCACATCAGGTTTCTGAAATTGTATGGAGGGCCGGTAAGGGGAGGCTGTGCCTCCCTAAAGAGCCAGATGTGGCCCGGCCCCCATCCTCTATCAAACCCCGACGTGCTTCTCGCCCCCTGATGGCCCCCCTGGGACTTCTGCCCCATCCAAACTCAGCTGTTCCCTGTCCCGATGGCCTCCCCCAGGACCCCTGCCCCATACACCCCTCCCTGTTCCCTGGCTGCCTCCTGACCTCATACCCGACTGCCCCCAGCCGCCCCATCCAACCCCTCCTCTCCTTCCTGACTGCCCCCTGGAGCCCCTTCCCCCATTCAAGCACCTCTTCTCCCTGACTGCCCCTGGAACCCCTGTCCCTGACTGCCCCCAGCGCCCCATCCAACTCCCGCTCCTTCCTGACTGCCCTCCCAGGACCTCTGCCCCCATTCAACCCCCTGTTCTTCGCCCTCTGACCACCTCAACCCCTATCCACACCCCCGCCCCCTGACCACCACTCCAAACTCACCTGTCCTCTATCCAACCCACCCTGCTCCCTGCCTCATTACCGCGCTGCCTGGAGCACAGATACCTTGATCCAAAGCCTATCAAAGTCACTGGAACTCTTTCCACTGACTTCGCTGGGCTTTGGTTATCGTCCAGAGAAAGCAGAAGTGGCATCGGAGAGGGGGACAGTAAGGCACGTGGACATGCACACACATGCACACACAACTTGTGGTTCCTAAACCAAGAGCTAGAGACGTCCCCAAACTAAAATCTCAGATCCAGAGTTGCAAAATTCTGTAATTTTTATTGTGAGTCTTGTGATACTTGATATTTATCTGCAGACGCCAGATGCAGGAGTCAAAACATTTCATGGAAAAATGTGTGTGTGTGATTGTGTGTGTGTGATTGTATGTGTGCGTGAGTGAAAACATTTTATGGAAAAGAGTGTGCATGTGTGTGTGTCTGTAAAAACATTTCATGAATGTGTGTGTGTGTGTGTGTGTGTGTGCGCCATAGAAAAATGTGTGTGTGTGCATGTGTTCCCCAAAGCTAAGCTGCTAGCCTTCTTGGTTGTGGAGGAAAACCTTGAAAATGTGACCCAAGGGAACTCTGATGGCTCAGAAACCAGTAGACAAAAGAAGAGCCCCAAACATTTTTTAAAATAAACTGACATTTGATCCTGATTTTTTGGGGGTCTGACTCATGATTTTTGAATACCCGGGGCTGACAATGCTGCAGCTCCACACGACCTATGGCTGGGGTGGGTTCTGAAAGCTGGCTCTGAATTTAGCAAGAAGGCGCTCCCAGTTTTATAATGGACTAATCCAAAACCCATTGATGCAAAATGATAGGCTGTTAAAAGTCCAGAGCCACCAGCCTTGCTCCTACAGCCTCTCTCTCATGAACACACACACACACACAGAGGCTCTGTGCCAGGGAGTGGGTGTGAGAGAAGGGGCTAGTGGTCAGTGCCGGGGAGAGGGTGTGCAGGGGCTTTACTGGAAAGAGTGAGGAGGAGGACGCGGGGGCTGTCTCAGGGAAGGAACAGAGGTGACGCAACCAAGGCAGCAGTATCTAGGAAGAGGCCCAGTACAGTGCTGGGTCTATAGTCACTGCACGACTCCAGGTTCTTCCCCTCTAGCCCGGCCCCGCATTAGCTCTGTCGCTTGCTCTTTCCTTGACACCAGAAACCAAACCAGCGGGAAGGGAGGCTCCTGCCATCCAAGTCAGGAAAGCGAGAGCTAACGGGCCATGTGATTTCTTGGAAACACGGCTTTAGGGGCCTGCTGAAGCCAAACACTGCGCCGCCCCTTCTCCCAGCGCAAACATACTCACTGGCCTGTTTCCAACACCCGGCTGGGCCCTGTTCAGCTCCAGCTGCAGCCAGTTGCATCCTGGCCCCTTTGACAGTTGCAGGGAAGCTCTGTGCGCAGTGAAAGGTTGTTTGGGGAGAGGCACAGAGGAGAGAGTGCTGAGGCAGAGAGGCCTCCCTGGCCCCAGGGCCAGTGGAGGAGGTAGGACAAGGGGAGTGAAAGGTGCAGAATCACATCTTCAGGGGAAACCACGTACCTCTGCACCACTTCCTCTGCCTTTTGACCAGTCACACAGGAGGGGGAAACGGCTGCTACTGCTTTATATCCACCACCTCTCATGACAGAGAAGGGAGGCTGCGGCCGGCAGGACAGCGGGGATCGGTCGCTGTCACCACCCCGCACCTGTGCTAGATCTCTGGGCAAACATTGACCCAGTCCCAGGTCGCCTTTGCTGTAGGGCAGGCTCAGGAGATGGGGAGCCTCTCAGAGCCCCTAACTGAGCCTGTGGCCCTGGGACAGGTGGGCCGGGAGTGTATGTGCACTGTCCCTCAGTGGGGTAGCTCCACCAGCTAACTCTGTCTTCAGTTCACCCCCTTAGCCAGCTCCACCCAGGGTAATCACGGTGGGAGCAGTAGCGTAGATAGGGCACAGGCACCTTTACCATCCCAGTC
The DNA here is from genome assembly GCF_025201925.1 of Gopherus flavomarginatus. Taxonomy (NCBI): domain Eukaryota; kingdom Metazoa; phylum Chordata; order Testudines; family Testudinidae; genus Gopherus; species Gopherus flavomarginatus. The sequence goes on along the minus strand of NC_066621.1, from coordinate 42,374,630 downwards.
TCTAACCCTGCTGGGGTTGGTGAGAACCACCCCATGGCCTGTCTACCCTAGCACTCCTGCCATTGCTGGCGCTGGTGGGCTCGAACTCAGGGAGAACTACAGTGCCCCTGTTTACTAGCGAAGCCGGTGCTGGCCTAGAGCCTGAGCAAACAGCAGGGCTTGTGCGGGCAGCTCCCATCAGCAGAGCTACCCCTAACCCCCACCCAACAGAGAAAGTGTGCAAACTGGCTAATCCCCCAGCAAACAGACAGCTCCAGACTTTCCCCAGGCCTCCTCACGCATCACTGACCCGGCCTCCAGTGAGCTGAAGGAGAAGCAGCTTCCCTGGTTGAGCCTCACAGCCCTGGCCGGGCTCCTAGAGAGGCTTTCTCCTTCTGCGAGAGTGCTGCTCCCCAACTGACCTGGCCACAGGAGTCACCAGGAGTCACAGACCATCCTCCCCCACCCCCGATTTAAGTGGGCTGCCATCTTTGCTGTATTTTGCACAGGACCAGTAGGTGAAATGCAGTGAGAGTGCCTCGCACCATGGCTCTGCTATCTTCTGATAGGACCCCGCCACTTCCAATCCTGACAGACATATATGTCATGGGATGGAAACTCAGCACTGGCCCCGGGAAGGGGGCAGATCCAGGGAAACAGGGACAAGCCTCGGAAGACCAAGATGGTGGCAATGCCCCTCCAAGTCTGCCTGCTACGGGGATTCACATTAGCCTTGTAGCATCTGCCATCACTGCTCTTTGTGCGCTATGCGTCAGTGTTATAGCTGCACTCCTGCCTGCAATTAGAGGCAAGTTTGATTTAGCAGTGTAGATTGGGAATCAGAAACCCTGGGTTCTATGCCGAGCTCTGCTACGGACTCAGTCGGTGACCCTCAGCAAGTCACTTCACTGGCCCGTGCCTCAGTTTCCCCATCTGTAAGAGGAAGGCAATGATAACGGATCCTGCTTTGTAAAGAACTTTGAGATCTATGCTTCATAGGGTTCCTACCCTACGCTGCAAAGGGAGACCTATGGTATATAGGGTCAAACTATTGTTACACACTGGTCTATTGACTTCCTACTGTTCATGGCTGGATCACATCTGCGCTAATCTGTTCCATACATTTGTCGTGGAGTGTGAGATGCCTGATCCTGTTTCTGGACAGCTTGGTGGGGAGCTGGGTGTCTATGTCCCTTGGGCTCTCAAAAATCCCAGTCTGTATTTCTAGTGCTCCATGTGCTAGGAGCAGGAGCCTGGGTAAAACGCTTGAGCGGGGCCTTGAATGTTTACCCCAGCTATTGGGGTGCAGTGCCTGCAACCCTCTGGGCCTGTCTTTTTGTGCCCCCCATCCCAGCCAGAGATAGCAAAGGGCAGGGGGGGAGTGGTGGTAACCAGTGCAGCAGGAGCTGCACATCAGCTGTCGCCCACTTAGTCGGGATGGGCACTCCAGGCGGTTGGCTGAGCAGCTGGGAAAGCAAATCCCAGGGAAGAGGGCTGAGGGCCATAGATACGGTGACCAGAGAGAAAGTGTGAAAAAATAAAAAAATACCAGGGTAATAACATCCTCTACAAGACAAAGCCCCTAATATCGGGATTCCAGTCACCTTACTCATAGACCTTTTGTGGTTGCAGGGCCCTGGGACCGCAGCTGGCAGAGGAAACTTTTCTGTTCTCCCACTTGCTCTCACATAGCTGGGAAACTGAAACTTAGGCCTGGGGAGGTGGAGAAATACAAAGAGAGCCGCACACAGAACAGGAAACTAAAGGCCAGCCCTTTCCTGCAGCTCCACCTCCTCCCTCCTTGCTCTGAGCTCCAGGCTGCCCCAGTCCTAAGCTCTGCCTGGGAGATCGCAGCAGTTCCCTCTTTGCCCAGGCTCTGCCAGCAGCTGTAGGTCACCCGGCAGGAACATGGACAACCCCCCATACGCCTTCCCGGCCCGCAGCAACCAACTCTTCCCACACCACAACTATGAGCACCTGAAGGAAGAGCATGAGATCGGGGTGGTCTCCCCAGGGTCCACCGTCAACTCCACGGTTATCAGCATGCACCCGTACGAGCCCCCGCCCCGCGACCACATCATCTGGTCCATCTTCAGCACCCTCTACGTGAACTTCTGCTGCCTCGGCTTCATGGCGCTGGTTTTCTCCATCAAGGTGAGAGGGGCCCGTGCCCCGCCCCACGCATGCCGTGTGGCCATGGGGCCAGTCTGGGGCCTGCGGGTCTCAGCTTCACGGGGCGATTGCCCGCGGCCACGTGCTGCGGTGAGTGCGGTACCACGCTGGGGCTGGGGTGAGGCCCGGCCCTTGACGGGCTTAGCCCTTGGCCTCGGGCTGACCTGGCCGTGGCCGCTGGCACCTGCCCCTCTGCCTCAGAACGGGCCTCTCCCGAGTCCCCGCCCTGCCACCTACTCTCCCCAAAGGGGGTGACCCGAGAGCCGCTGGGCATGAGTGGCCCAGGCTGGGCTGAGGGGTCCCCCCGCCCCCACTGCTGCCAGGATTCCGGGCTGGCCCTGGGAGCGGATAAAGTTTAGTACCAACTTCCCAGCTCTGTAACCTTCACAACCCCCCCGCCCCACCCCCTTTCCCCAGCCCAGCTAGAGCCTGCGGAGCTCCCACGCTGGGCCTCTTCCTGCCAGCATCCGACTCGGGGGCCAGAGGAAGGGGATAGTAAGCAGCTGCTGGCCAAGTCTGAGAGGTAGCTGGAACCACAAAGGAGGCCCTGAGCATGGGGACCCCATTGCTGGGGGCTGGGTACTAATGGTTGGAGGGGGAGAGCGGACATCCTACAGCCCTGTGGCTGGGACAAGGGAGTGCTGTTGCTCACAGAGCTGCCCTAAAAGGGAAGAGAACCGAATCAAGGGGCTGGGCCCCAGATGTAGGAAACCCCACTGCCGGGAGAGAGATGGGGGCTGAGTCTAAATGCACAGGGACCTCGGGGCTGATGGGGACGGCACCTCTCCTGTTATAGACTCGGGGGGCCCAGATAAGCCCCTGTGCAGCTTTGTAAGCCTCAACATTGGGGATCTGACAGATCTCCCACCTCCTGTTGCTTGCACTCAGCCGCTCTGTGCAGAGCAATGCTGCAGGAACTCGCTTCCCCCTCCCAGCCCTGGCCGCCTGAGGAGTTTCTTGGTTGTTTCTCTCTGCCCGTGAGCAACATCTGTTTCCTGCAGGCGGTTGATAAGAAACACATAGCTTGGTCCTAAACCCAGCCCCCAGGGTCCCCGCTTCAGACATGCCCATCCCCTCGACATCTGACGGCCCCTGATATCACATCCACCCATTGCCCCAGGGCCTGGAGATTCTCCCACGTCCTCTCCCCACAGATTCTTACAGCCCCATGTCATAAACAGATAGCTAAGGGTTAATGTCTCTTACACCTGGAAAGAGGTAATCTGAAGCACCTGACCAGAGGACCAATCAGGAAACCAGACTTTTTCAGGTCTGGGTGGAGGGAAGTTTGTGTCTGAGTTCTTTGTTTTGTGCCTGTGTCTCTCTCGGCTATGGGAGGATTTCTGTCTCTTGCTTTCTAATCTTCTGTTTCCCAGTTGTAAGTACAAAAGATCAGATAGTGATTTATATGTTTTTTTGTATTTTACATGTGTGTAGTTGCTGGAGTGCTTTGAATTGTATTCTTTTTGAATAAGGCTGTTTATTCATATTTCTTTTAAGCAATTGACCCTGTATTTGTCACCTTAATACAGAGAGACCATTTTTATGTATTTTTCCTTCTTTTTACATAAAGCTTTCTTTTTAAGACCTGTTGGAGTTTTTCTTTAGTGGGGAACTCCAGGGAATTGAGTCTGTGCTCACCAGGGAATTGGTGGGAGGAAGAATTCAGGGGGAAATCTGTGTGTGTTAGATTTACTAGCCTGACTTTGCATTCCCTCTGGGTGAGGGGGGGAAGAGAGATTAGCTCTCGGTACTTCTGTTTTCCAAGGCTGGAAACGGGGAGGGTGGAATCCCTCTGTTTAGATTCACGGAGCTTGCTTCTGTGCATCTCTCCAGGAATACCTGGAGGGGGGGAAGGGAAAAGGTTTATTTTCCTTTGTTGTGAGACTCAAGGGATTTGGGTCTTGGGGTCCCCAGTGAAGGTTTTTGGGGGGACCAGAGTGCCCCAAAACACTCTAATTTTTTGGGTGGTGGCAGCTTTACCAGGTCCAAGCTGGTAACTAAGCTTGGAGGTTTTCATGCTAACCCCCATATTTTGGACGCTAAGGTCCAAAACTGGGACTAGGTTATGACACCCCATGCCCCGAAATTCGTACACCTCTGCCCACGCCCCCAAGGGGGGGGTCACCTGAAACTGGCATGCTCCAGCCTGAGTTCAGGGAAATTTGAGGGTCCTGGAACTGCGAGCCCAGAGGGTCACACACCCTGCCCCCAAGCACAAGGATCACACGCTGTTTTGCCTCCCTCCCTCTCTCCAGGCCAGGGATCGTAAAGTCGTCGGTGACCACAGTGGCGCAAGCAGCTACAGCTCCACTGCCAAGTGCCTGAACATCATGGCCCTGGTCCTGTCCCTCTTGCTCATCCTCGTGATAACAGGAGTCATCGTTGTCACACATGCAACGCAACCTGGAGACTAGACCCACCACAGCCGGCTGGGGAGGGAGGTGTCCTGGCTCTTACCATGCCTCCCAGGCAGGGCTGTCCCTGCCACACTTCCTACGCTTCCGACCTCTCTCTCCAGCTCTGCTTGCTCCCTCACTACCGGCATCTGGCTGCCTCCTGCTGTTTGGTGAGCTGGGGAAGAAGCAGTGCTCTCCTCCCGGCTTCAGGGTGGCACACTAGCTGTTGTCCTACAAACAGCTGGCAGCACTATCATTCTCAGAGAGGCTCTCTCCCCTTTCCTCCTTTCCACCAACACACTGAGGCACAGGGCTTCAGGCCAAGGCACTGTTGTGCTGCCTCCATGGGACTCTCCCCATACCACCCTGCTTCACCTGCCACCACCCTTTCTCTGAGGGTGACTGGCCCACTCTCCATCCACAGCCCAGAAACTGGGCTGCTCACCGGCTGCCAAGCAGGGCACTGCACAGTGGAGTGATGTGACCCAGCCCTTCTGGCACAAGGCGACCGGGTGGGCTCCAGGGGAAGGGTGGCAGCTCTCCTGTGGGTGATGTACCACCCGGCGTCTCTGCAGAGATGGGCAATCATAGAGCAATTTGGAGTAGACCCACGAGTTGGGGGAACAGCTCTAATAAACTTTCCTTTCTCTCTTATAAACTGGCTTGGTTTTTTGCAGCTAAAATTCTCAAACGCCTGCATGGCTCCAAACGGGGGGTGGCTCTGGCTTCCCCCAGCATTTCCATCAGGGCTCTGCTGGTCAGACCAGTAGGCTCAGCCTGCCTGGAGGAGCCAGGTGTGTGAGCAGGCCAGAGGGGGCGTGAGTTAGACACGGGGTGCTCACCAAGAGGGACTGGAAGGCCACATAGCGGTCCTTTTACAGCTAGCCAGGGGCTGCCCCGCTAGTCCCAGCAGAGGTGCAGTGAGCAGGGCAGGCACAATGGAGACACTCAAGCCAGCAGCCATTGGCGAATCCAGCACCCCAAAGCCTGTTATGTACCAATGAGAGGTGCACACCACGGGAGTGGGGCTATGCCTAGGAGACTGAGCGAGCGCGTGTTGCCACAGAAGCTGGGAGGGCGGGCAGTGATGGAGAGGGCTCACCCCAGGGAACAGGGGGGAGGGGACTCCCAGTGGGAGGGCCCAGCAGCAGAAAACCATATCCTCTGAAGGCCCGGAGCAAGAGTTGGCAAGAGCACAGCACCCAGCCATTGCTGTACACTACGCTGGGAGGGAGAGGAAACGGGGGAAGGAGACTGGTTCTCGGAGGGCTGTCAGGGTCCCTAGGAAGGCAGCCTCCCGTCCCAGCTGGCAGTGACCCCAGGGCAGGCTGCTGGGGGAGACGTGGGAGAAAGGACCTGGGGAAGTGAGGAGATAACTCACTTAGCTACAGCGAGGAAAAGCGACCCTCACTGAAGGCAGCCAGAACATCCAGCCTATTAGTGACAGGCAATATCCACATTAGCCTCATTCACTGACTAGCAGGCTGATCCCAGGCTCTGCTGCATCAGCGAGGCACTAGCCCAGGGGTGGGCAAACTTTTTGGCCCAAGGGCCATATCGGTGTTGCGAAACTGTATGGAGGGCCGGGAAGGGAAGGCTGTGCCTCCCCAAACAGCCTGGCCCCCATCCCCATCCGCCCCCCTCAGGACCCCCGACTCATCGAACTCCCACTCTGCTACTTGTCCCCTGACTGCCCCGTCCCCTATCCACACCCCCGTCCCCTGACAGCCCCCCTGGGACTCCCATGCCTATCCAGCCTCCCCCTGCTCCCTGTCCCCTGACTGCCCCCAGGACCCCTGCCCCTTATCCAACCCGCCTGCCCCCTTACCATGCTGCTCAGAGCAGCAGGAGCTTGCAGCCCCGCTGCCGTGCTGGAGCCTGCCATGCCGCCCGCGCAGGCCAAAGCCCGGGCGGCGCAGCACTTTGAGGCTGCAGGGGAGGGGAGACAATGGGGGAGGGGCCGAGGGCTAGCCTCCCTGGCTGGGAGCTCGGGCCAGGCGGGACGATCTTGCAGGCCAGATGTGGCCCACTGACCATAGTTTGCCCACCTCTGCGTTAGCCCCTGTATGATGTCCCATGCAGAAAAATGGCCATACTGGGTCAGACTAGTGGGCCATATGATGGTGGCCAGTGCCAGATGCTTCAGAGGGAATGAACAGAACAGGGCAATTATGGAGTGATTCCCCTATTGTCCAGTCCCAGCCTCTGGCATTCAAAAGTTTAGTGACACCCAGAGCATGGAGTTGTGTCCCTGACCATCTTGACTAATAGCCCTTGATGGCCCTCTTCCTCCATGAACTCATGTAGTACTTTTTTGAACCCAGTTATACTTTTGGCTTTCACAAATGAGTTCCACAGATTGACGGTGCATTATGTGAAAAAATACTTCCTTATGTTTGTTTTAAACCTGTTGCCTATTCATTTCATTGGGTGAGGGGTGACCCCCGGTTCTTGTGTTAGGTGAAGGGGTCCGATGCAGCTCCCATGGACTGAAATGGGAGCAAGGTCAGGCCCTAGAGCACCACCACCTGCTCATTGCTTGGCTCACTAGTCCAGCCCTCTGATGAAACTTTGCTCTTGCCACACTGGGCAACTGACTAAGGTTGGTGAGGGTGTGGTTTTTTTTTTTTTTAAGTTTTCCTAGCTGTCTCTTTGCTTTCCTATGGAAGCAGCATAGCCCATCCAGCTTCTGCCCTTTACCATATAGCCCTGCTTAACCATAGCCAGTCTTACAGAACCAGTATCTTACATTAAAGCTTTTTGCAGCCAGCCCTTTGTTTGTGTGTGTGTATAATTAAGGCTCCTTCTGTCTCTTCCCTGTGACAATTCTCATAAGGGATGGGCGTGATGCATTGCCCACAGCCCTGCAGGTGAGAGTAACCCCACCCCTCCCCCTCATTCTGGGGAAGTTTATATCCAGAGCTGAACTCTCTTGCCTCGGGCCCTTCCCTTCCCAAGTGCTTCTCTAGAGCCATGTTTATTCCTCTACTGCAACTGGAGCAACCACACCCCGGTGTGCATCACTGGCAGCTGGCCCCTTAAAGAGATATCTCCCTATTAGGCACATGGGTTATACGTGTGCATCTGAATGTGCTGATGAATCTCAGGCCCACCATTTCATGCTATTAGCAGATAATGGGTTAAAGATCTGACACACTAAAAGGAGAAGCAAATGAAAATCGGTATCGCAATACGTTTCAGAACACAAGGAAGTATTCAAAAGTTAAAAACCAAAACAGGAGGAAAGGATGAAGTTGAGTGCAGAGGTGTAGCGAGCGCCCTCCATACCCTCCAACCAGAGGGGGCCCCGCAAGGAAGGGGGCCCCTAAAAGTGGCAAAAAAAATGTAAGGTATAACTAGGTAAGTGACATTTATTGACGCTATTGCACAATCCATGTCGGTTTTACTGACAAAACCATGAAGTCATTATGATACATCATAATGCTATTGGCTACATCAGTTGTCTGTCGGTCAGTTTCGAATTTTAGTTGGACCTATTCAAAGAATGTGTATTTGCGTTCATAAAGGCGGTCTGCGGATAAATGTTATTAATTTAGTTGTTTAGTTTTTTATCGTTTCCAATGCAGAAGCGTGCTTTGTGATGTCTAAGAGAATGTATAAGAGCGGAGCTAGTAAATGAAAGGCAGCAAAAGATGCTGAGAAGGAACTTGAGAAAATTCCAAAGTTGTCAACGTATTTTGTGCTGCAATCCAACGTACAGGTATAGGCACATTTCGGTCTGATTAACAGAATATATGTTATCTTTTCTTCTTCACCTTCATGTTGGGATATACTTCAAGAACATATGCCAATATCTGTTAAAGGATTATAGGACACTTGTTGGGAGTCGAGACTTGATGCTGTGAAGCCATTGCGTTATCACCTTGAAGAATTGTGCAATGCTTTGTCATCTTTGCGAGAATATGCGCTCCAAAAGAAAGATGGCAATACAGCAACAGAAACCGGTGCGCTTTTAGACCATGTTACTATGTGGCCTTTTGTTCTGACTGTGTACACATGGTACAATATACTATTTCACGTCAATAAAAAAAGCAAATTAATTCAGTCACCAGATGTGTCAATTGACGTACTGCAGGCAGAAGTCGGTGCTACAAGGAAGTTTTTGGAAGACTATCGAAATACAGGATATAACTGTGGTCACAAATGCACGTGAAATAGCAGAGCATATGGGTATTGAGCAGGTGTTTCCAGAAACCAGGGTACGATGTAAGAAGAGAATGTTTGATTACAAATGTGCTGATGATTCGAGTCGTCTTTCTGCCGAAGAAAAATTCAAATCGCAGTTCTTTCTTGTTCTCACTGATCAGGCCATATCTTCTGTTTTGTCGCAATTTGACCAACTCGTGGAGTGGTATAAGTTGTTTGGATTTCTGTACAATGCTAACAGCCTGAAGCAGTGTCACAGAGAAAATGAACTGGAGAATCACAGAAAAATTTTGAAAGAAAAATGGGAGACATTGATGCCAACTAACGCATAATGGAATTGAATCGTTTTATTTATGTCATCGAGAAAGAGAGAGGACTTGTCACGGCAAACAATTTTTTAACGTACATATACAAGAACAGCCTTCAGGAGATATATCTGAATCTTTGCATTTGCATCAGAATTCTTCTGACCACACCAGTTACTGTCGCTGGTGCTGAAAGGAGCTTCAGCAGAATGAAACTGATCAAGAATATCCTGCGCTCAACCATGACAGATGACAGGCTTTCTGCACTTGCAGTTATCTCAATCGAAAACAAGATTGCCAGATCTCTGGCTATGACGCATTGATTAACCAATTTGTGGAGAACAAGGTTCGAAAGAAGCGCTTTGCGTAAATACGGAATATATGTACACTGTAGGCCTATGTATACATAATATGAACCCTGTATATTGTATAAAATAAATACTGCATTCCAGTTTCTGAATTGTAAGGGGCCCCGGACATATGTTTGGAGGGGGCCACGTTCTTTGTTGCTACGGCCCTGGCGAGTGTATGAGCTGCAAATGATATGGCCCAATTATGAAATGTAAACATGTATAGGCTAATAGTTCAAAATTTACATCAGTAAACTGTTTATTCAAATGAAAAGCTTTATTTGGGGATTAGAGATTTATTGTTTTCCTAAACTCAGAGGTCACATTGGGTTTCAAGTTCTGTTTTAGTTCTGCAGCAAACCACAATTCATTCCATTCATCAAAGCATTAATCTACTGAATACTTCCCCCCTCCTTCCGTCCACCAAAATAACCCCCAATATTTACCCAGGAAAATTATTAATAGTTTTTTGCACCAATTTTACTGGTTTTTGTTGTGGTCATAAACACCAATACATTCCTGGGAAAAAGTAAATACAGTAAAACCCCAAAAGGGCAGGCCCTAAAAATGGAGCAGATCTTTTTTAAAAAAGCTGATTAAAATAGTTTGTCCTTAAACATAACTATTGTGAAGTCATTTTCCTCACCCAGACCCTAATCCCGAGTTCAATGAGTCCATTCTCAAAGTACTTCCCTGGATTTAAGAGTTTATATTACTCAGAGACATTTTGGCCTAGCCCTGATGTGCCTTGGAGTTACTGGAACGGCTTCTTGCCTAACCCTCACCAAGTACGGTTGCCCAGGGCCAACAAGGGGGATGGGGGGAAGCCGGTACAAATTAATGAGGTCTGGCGGTCTGGAAGGGGGCCCGGGGCCTGGATTCCTTGGCCCTGTTTATCCAGTCCGCCCTTGCTGGGGGTCCCAAAAATTTTTTTTCACTGGGGCCCAAACCCACTCTTGGCAGCCCTGCGGTTGCCTGCCAACCCTCCAGCATTATCCTAGTCCCCAGAAATTAATTTTTAATGAAAGATTATGTCATGTGATGAAACTTCCAGGCATATGTCCAAACAAACTTGGCAACCTTCTCACCATGGCATGTTCTATCAGGGCATCACACATCCTGCTGCCTCTGATTGTTTTATTCATGCTAATTCCAAGCCGGCTCTTCCTGGCAGCTGTGGCCACTGGGATTTCCCAGAAGAGCTCGGAGTGGATTCAATTACCTTTGTCTTATTTACAGCTGCCAGGTGGGCTGCCTCTCTCCAAGTGGTTCAGCTGCTGTGGCTTGGTGAAAGAGGCAGGGATCTCTTCTATTTTAAATATGATAGTCCCCAGGTCTAATGCTCCATTGCGCTGCCCCTGGGGCAGTCATGTCCACCCGTGCCAAGTGTGGATAAAATGCTACCAGAGAGGATTAGGAACCAGGATTTTGATTCATCCCTGTAGAGAGAAATAGGGGCCAGTGCTGCAATGGGGAGCCAAACCAAACTTTGGGATCTCAGGCTTCAGTCCGTCCCATTAGAGATATAGGAACCAGCTATGAAGTTTGGACCCAGATCCAAACTTGCCCAAAGTTCAGGGAGTGTTTTGAGCCAGGGCTCAGGTTCTGGCCCAGCTGAAAGCCAAAGTCAGTCTGCTAGCAGGAGGAGGAGGTAATGGATCTCTTTTACAGATGGGAACAGTTGACTGCTTGGCTTCAAAGCTGAGAGAACTGTGAGAGGAGTTGGCTGGTTGGGCCTCCGCATTCCTGTGGGGAGGACGATATCGCTGTGCTAGCGAGAGACAAAGGCTCAGAGCAACTCACTGTTAAGGGAGTGGCCGAGGCTCACGCTAGTTCAGTAGTTCTCAAACTGTTGTACTGGTGACCCCATTAACACAGCAAGCCTCTGAGTGTGACCCACCCCTTATAAATTAAAAACACTTGTTTATATATTTAACCCCATTATAAATGCTGGATACAAAGCAGGGTTTGGGGTGGAGGCTGACAGCTCGAGATCCCCTCCCCCATGTAGTAACCTCGTGACCTCCTGAGGGGTCCTGACCTGCAGTTTGAGAACCCCTGCGTTAGTCCGCCTGCATTTCCCAGAGTGGCTGGTTTGGGGAGCTCAGAAATACTGAGCATCTGCAGCTCCCACTGACTCCACTTGGCATTGCCAGGCGCCTCAAGTGAGGCCTACAATACTGGTGGCATCATTTTCAGGCACACTAACACCTGCTCAGTGAGAACAGAAACTGAACAGCTGGGTAACCCCTCACCCCCTTTGAGCTACATTCAGTTTGTGGTCTAGCCCGAAGTAAGGGACACATCATTGGTCTGCCCCTGGAACAGCACGGCCCCTGGGGATTCACAATCCCCCTCCCAGACTCCCTGCTGCTCCGAGGACGGAGTAAGAGGTGCTGAGTCTTTACCTGGCACAGCACATGCCGGCCTAGCTACTCCACTGGGCACAGTGTGGGGGCGGAGCCAGACTTTGCCCACTTCCTGCGCCCTCTTCCATCCACCTGTGTGAGACAAGTGGGGAACAGAGTGGAGCTGCAGAGCCTAGATTCCCTCAGCGCTCTCAAAACAGCAGTGAGAGCCAAGGAGTGCATTACACCTCCCCTGCTCCTTTGTGCTGTCATACAGGAGAGGCCAGGATCTGTCCCTTTGTGCGCATGCAGAACAGCTGCTGCCTGATTGAGACTGGAGCAGAGGATGAGGTGGGGTGCAGGTGTTGAGAAAACAATCAGCTTTAAAGAAAGAAATTGTTTTCCTCGTGGGATTAAAGTTTAGAGAGTCTTGATCCCTTGAACTCAACCAGGAGAAGATTCCTGTTATAGGACAGGCAGGGTGGCAGCTGTAAGGGGAGTAGCACTGTGCTCTGTCTCTTCTAGACCTGTTTTGGAATCTTGTCTGATCTAGGATAAATCATGATTTCTATTCATCTGTTGGTAAGGTGCCCAGAGCCCCTTGGATACATGTGCATTAAAGAAGAGTTAGTAACTTCTCCAGCGTGTTACAGAACACTGAAATTCTGAGATTGGATCAGCCCATTGAACCATCTGTTCCACTTGTTGTTCCCCACTCTGTAGATAAATCTCTGCTTTAAGCATCTTCGCACAACTTTCATATAGGGTGACCAGATGTCCTGATTTTACAGGGACAGTCCTGATATTTGGGGCTTTTTTTTATAGAGGATCATATTACCCTCCATCCCCTGTCCCAATTTTTCACACTTGCTATTTGGTCACCCTACTTTCATATGACTTTGTATTATGCCTCTTCATATAACTTTGTATTGGGTCTATCCATGTGTGATCTCTGTTTTCATGCAACTTTGTGTCAAGTCCTTTGATATGGGAACTTTGTATCAAATCCTTATATAGAAACTTTGTATTGAGCCTTGGTTTAATGTTATAGCCTCTAAGGATAGTTAAGGTAGAAGAAAAATGTCTTTTCGCTAGGAGTAGAATAAGATCTCCCCTCTTTTAATCAATTGCCCTGTTGAATGGATGAGATGTGAATGAGCAAGGATGGAAGACAAGCACCTCCAGACAGCTGCAACAGTTGGAGAGGGGATGGAAGCCAGACCCAAGAACAATAAAACTCCTCAAGTGGGCTCATCAAAGAAGAGCAGACATATTGGTGGCCTTATTGGGAGTTAGAAGCAAGCACCTTCTTTTGAAAACACCCTCTTTGAAAATATACCTGGCAGCGTTAAGTCAACACCCAGAAGAAAGTGCCACTAAGGACCAAGGGACACAGACACAGATTTTGCATCTAGTATACATTTGCATGAGAGGGAAGCTGCTCTAAATGTGAAGTGTCTTGCAGAGGACCCCAGGTCTCGTCTTGTCAACATGGGAGCATCGATCCGGATTGACAGATCCACCCCTCCCCCATCTAAATCACCTGGCCAGTGAAGTTAAGGGGAGCAACTAGTTGGTAACAACAACAAGACTGAGTGTGTGTGTGTGCGCGAGTGCATGATAGGCAGAGCTCCTTCCGACCAAGACGTAGCCACCTTCCTGAGCGGCTCCCTAGACGGCGAATTCACCTGGGACAGGGGCGACATGGCCTCGCTGCGGACCCATGCCCGCAACGCCACACGCTGACTGGGAAAGTGACTGGGCTGCCGCTCGGTGTGGAGTGAGGAACGGCAGGAGCTGGGAGTCCTGGTACCGCGGATCGAGACGGAGGGCAACACCATCGTCAGCCCCGGAGCCAGAGGCGTGCTGGAGAAGTCCCCAAAGGCTGCCATCCATTCGCTCTACTTGGACGCCCTGAGGAAAAAACTGGACCAGGGCAAAGCCTTCAAGGTCACCAGCAAGTGGGACTCCAGCAGCCACTTCCTCCCTGCTGGCAGCTTCACCCGATTCGCCGACTGGCGGTTCATACACTGTGCCCGACTGAACTATGTCCCGCTCAATGGAGCCGTCCGCAACAGGGACCCAGACAAGCGCTGTAGGAAGTGTGGGTATGCCATAGAGACCCTGCCCCACGTCCTGTGCAGCTGCAGGCCCCATGCCAGAGCCTGGCAGCTGCACCACAACGCCGTCCAGGACTGCCTAGTGAAGGCCATCGCCCCGCACCTGGGAGAGATCGCTGTAACCGCACCATCCCCGACACCGACAGCCCACTGCGCCCGGACATCGTCGTCACGGACGAGGACCGGAAAAAGATCATCCTCGTCGATGTGACAATCCCGTTCGAGAACAGGACCCCGGCCTTCCGCGAAGCCCAAGCCCGCAAACTTGAGAAATACGCTCCCTTGGTGGACACCCTGCGGACAAAGGGCTACGAGGTCTACACCGATGCTCTGATCGTTGGGGTCCTGGGTGCCTGGGACCTCTGTAATGAACGCGTACTTTGCACCTGTGGGGTGGGCCGTCGCTACGCGCGGCTCATGAGATGCCTAATGGTCTCGGACACTATTTGATGGTCTAGAGACATTTACGCAGAGCACATCACCGGCCACCGCCAATACCAAGTGTGAGCCGGTGTGACTTTGTGAACCCACGAGGGGGAGGAAACTTGTGGACCTCCCCTGCTGGACTTTATCCCCTGAGCCCTGAACTCACCGAACCAAACTCCACCATGTGAGGGTCATCCTATCTCCATTACCCAGCCCACTTGTCTTTACCCATGACTGTCTGTAACCTGTATGTATGAGCGATGTACCCCCACTGTTTTCTGACTGTATCTTGATCTCACCCACCGTACATGGCAGACTGTATATGCTATGTGCTGTTCAATACCAAACTACTAGCATCCCCCTATACTCTGTATGCTACCCCTGATAATCAATAACTGACTTTTCAAACTCTCTGTATCATTTATTTTTAAACATTTTCTAATAAACTTTTATATCTCTTATGCATATGATACAGTGTGGATGTATTACCAATAAATGTGGCGCTTTGCCTTATCCCCCCTGAAAAGATCCCGGGCAGTACTTTAAGTACAACAACTCCACAAAAGCAAGCAAGTACACCCAGAAACATTGCTTCAACCTAGCTAGGTGATTGTTGCTTTCCTGAACCCAGCAGGCAGCTCTCCCATCAGCATAACAACTCCACCTCTGTGAGAGGCAGTAGCTAAATTGGCGGGAGAAGCTCTCCTGCCACCATAGCGCTGTCTACACCAGTGCTTAGGTTGGTGCAACTTATTTCACTCAGGGAATGGCTTATTCACACCCCTGAGTGACATGACTTACACTGACGTAAGTGGTCATGTATACAGCTCCTTTGAGTGGAGGAGATTAAGGTAACAGTGCCAGGGCCTGCAGGAAAGGGGTAGGCATAGAGTAACAGGGCTGGAGAGAACTGCAGATGTAGTACTGTTTCTCCTCTCCTGTGCCCCACTGTTATAGATCCTCTTTCTTCATACTGAAAAGGAAATGGGGGGGGGGGAGAGAAGAGCAGTCACACTACTCCCTGCCCTTCAGGGTTTAGCCTGTCCATTCCAAAGGGTGACACCCCTCCCAAGGCTGTGGGTGCTCTTCCTTCAGCTCTGTAGCAGGAAGGAGGTAGCGGGGGTGAGGGAGAAGCAGAGATTAGCTGCAGGGACAGGATTGTTTTTCTTATGCTGACAAAGCTCCTTGTTCAGTGTTGGAAAAAAGTTTCTCTTCTTGCAATTCTTCACCCTTGTCAGATGGTCCCTGGGCACCTTGCACATAGCCAGTGCCAGGAGCAATACTGACAAATTTAGCAAGAGCAGCGGGGTTGAGCAGAGGGTTGGACTAGATCACCTCCTAAAGTCTCTTCCAACCCTAATCTTCTAGGATTCTATGCTATGAACATGGCTGCCCCCACCCACAGGAGGCTGAGAAAAGGCTGGTTACAGTTAGATGTAAGGACATTCTCAAGGCTCTGTGAGAATCGCTCTCTGGTCAGCCTTGTGAACTTGGGGCTTTACTCCTACAACAGTCACCATCAGGGCCAACGCAGGGGGAGCTCCAGGGCAAAAAGCCTGAGGGTATGGCTACACTCGAAACTTCAAAGCGCTGCCGCGGCAGCGCTTTGAAGTGTGAGTGTGATCACAGCGCCAGCACTGGGAGAGAGCGAGGCCTTGGCTACACTCACACTTTACAGCGCTGCAACTGGGGTGTGAAAAAACACCCCCCTGGGCGCTGCAAGATACAGCGCTGTAAAGCGTCAGTGTAATCAGGGCAGCAGCACTGGGAGCGCGGCTCCCAGCGCTGCACGCTACACCCGTAAGGGATGTGATTTACATGCAGTGCTGGGAGAGCTCTCTCCCAGCGCTGCTGCTCTGACTACATTCACACTTCAAAGCGCTGCCGCGGCAGCGCTCCCACAGCGCTGCCGGGGCAGCGCTTTGAAATTCCAGATGTAGCCATACCCTCAGTGCTGCACGTACTCCACTTCCTCATGGGGTTTAGCCTGCAGCGCTGGGAGCCGCGCTCCCAGCTCTGCGGCACTGTTTACACTGGCGCTTTACAGCGGTGTATCTTGCAGCACTCAGGGAGGTGTTTTTTTCACACCCCTGAGTGAGAAAGTTACAGTGCAGTAAAGCGCCAGTGTAGCCATGGCCTGAGTTACAGCTACATCTTGAACTCAAGCTCGCTAGCTGGGGTTGTAAAGACTGTATCCTCTGTGGAGTGGCACAGAGTGGGACCTGTCACACTTACTAACCAGTGGGCTTCATCTTCACTAGATGGTTTTACCTAGACATAATCAAGTGGCAATTAACTCAAGGTACAGGAGTTACTCAGAGACCACTGCACTGAGCAGGAGAGAGAAGGATGATTTCTTTTGAGAGTCCAGGAGCTCCCCTTCCTTTTGCACCTTTTTCCAGTTCAAGGGTTCTCAAACTACAGGTTGAGAGGTTATTACATGGGGGTCAGCTTCTACCCCAAGCCCCGCTTTGCCTCCAGCATTTCTAATGGTGTTAAATATATAAAAAAGAGTTTTTAATTTATAAGGGGTCTCACTCAGAGGCTTGTTATGTGAAAGGGGTCACCAGTACAAAAGTTTGAGAACCACTGCTCCAGTTCAACAAGCAGAGCAGTGTCATTCTCCCCACCACTCCAGGCCTCCCAATCCCAGCTGGGCCTAGCAGCTTTCCCTGCCCCAATGCTTCTGCATTCACCTCTTCCTGCTCCTCCTGACTGAGGAGGACCAGCAGGCTGAGAAAGGGCAAAGCAGAAGCTAAAAGTTCCCCTACTCCAGCTCCAGCCTCTGTCCCTGACCAGCTTTCCATACTTCCCAAGTGTCCAGATACTATGACATAGGCGGCAGGTTTGTATAATTTTTGGTGGTGCCCAAAATGGTGGTGCTCCCCTGCTCCCACCCTGTAAGCTGATATAAAATGAAGCTACAACGTGTCAGCACCACAAAATTACAAGGGTCAATTAAAAGTGGAAAGTCAAAAGCAGCACTTGCCTGCTTCAATATACAGTATTATATTTTGTTGTACCTGTTGTGACAAAGTGGGAATGTTCTTAATGTTTTCTCTGAATACTGTGTGGGTGCCTCAGTTTCCCCTGCAAGGTGCCAACTGAAGGTGTTGGGGACAAAGAGATCAGGTGGCCTCCTTGTCCAGAAGAGAGACAAAGGCCAGAGGAAGGAGTGTCAGTTTGGAGCTGGCTGGGGAAATGGGGAGAGGCCCAGAACTTGGGTCTGGGCTCCCCACCCCACAAGACGGGCCTGACTGAGGGGTCCTGTTTTCTGTATCTACAAGCTCTGTTTTAGACTGTGATCCTGTCATCTAATAAACCTTCTGTTTTACCGGCTGGCTGAGAGTCACATCTGACTGCAGAGTTGGAGTGCAAGGACCTCTGGTTGCCTCAGGACCTGCCTGGGCAGACTCGCTGCGGAAAGTGCACGGTGTGGCATGGATGCTGAATGCTCTGAGGTCAGACCCAGGAAGGTGTAAGCTTCTTGCTCTGGAGACAGTTTGTTCAGAGAGGGTACGTCTACCCTACGGGATTATTCCAATTTTACATAAACCAGTTTTATAAAACAGATTGTATAAAGTTGAGTGCACACGGCCACACTAAGTACATTAATTCGGTGGTATGCGTCCATGGTCCGAGGCTAGCATAGATTTCCGGAGTGTTGCACTGTGGGTAGCTATTCTGTAGCTATCCCATAGTTCCCGCAGTCTCCCCTGCCCCTTGGAATTCTGGGTTGAGATCCCACTGCCTGATGGGGCAAAAATCATTGTTGCGGGTGGTTCTGGGTAAATGTCGTCACTCATTCCTTCCTCCGGGAAAACAACGGCAGACAATCATTTCACGCCCTTTTTCCATAGCACGGCAACCATGGAGCCTGTTCAGCTTTTTTTTTTTTTTTTTTTTACTGTCACCGTATGTGTACTGGATGCTGCTAACAGAGGCGTTACTGCAGCGCTACACAGCAGCATTCATTTGCTCTTGCATGATAGCAGAGATGGTTATCAGTTGTTCTATACTATCTGCTACTATTGTAAATTGGCAGTAAAATGACAGTTATCTGTTGTTCTGTACTGTCTGCTGCTATCATGAGTACCCCTGGCTGAGGTCAGCTGGGGGTGCAAAGGCAAAACTTGGAATGATTCCCTGAATCACTTCCTTCTTTATGGTTTCTAAAAATGGAGCCAGTCTTGCCTAGATTATTGGGTAAGTGTGCTAGAGAACCAGTGTATCAGAGAGCACAGCTGCTCTGTGTCAGATCCTGCAGAAATGATGAGCTATATGCCATTCATGGAGGGTGCCCCTGCAACAACCCCACCCATTGCTTCCCTCTTCCCCCAACCTTCCTGGGCTACCATGGCAGTGTCCCCCCCCATTTGTGTCATGAAATTATAAAGAATGCAGGAATAAGAAACAGTGACTTGTTAGTGAGATAAAATGAGGGGGAGGCAGCCTCCCGGTGCTATGACAGTCCAGGCAGGCCATTAAGCGGTGTGGAGGAGAGAAGCCCAGCATGCCGCTGCTATGCTAGTCCAGGTAGTACAGAATCTTTTCTTTACACAGGAAAGGAAGGGGGCTGATGGAGCTCAGCCCCCAGTTGCTATGATGAGAATAGTTACCAGCCATTCTGTACCATCTACTGGGAATGACCAGGAATCATTCCTATTTTTACCCAGGCACCCCCAGCCAACCTTACCTGACACAAGCCAGGAGTACTCACAGGCTGATGGTGATGACAGACATCAGTCATATTGTACCATCTACCACCAGGGAAGGGAAAGGAGCAGATATGGCTCTTCATTGCTGCAGCATTGTGTCTACCAGCAGCATTCAGTAGACATAGGGTGACACTGAAAAAAGTCAAGAAACGATTTCTTTCCCTTTTCTTTCACATGGGGGGGGAAGGGTGTAAATTGACAGGCTAAACCCTGAACCACGCTGGACAATGTGTTTGAACGTACAGGCACTGGGAACTCAGCCAAGAATGCAAATAGTTTTCAGAGACTGCTGTGGACTGTGGGATAGCTGGAGTCCTCAGTACCCCCTCCCTCCCTCCATGAGCATCCATTTGATTCTTGGGCTTTCCATTACACTTGTCACGCAGCACTATGTAGCCTGGAGATTTTTTTCAAATGCTTTGGCATTTCGTCTTCTGTAACGGAGCTCTGATAGAACAGGTTTGTCTCCCCATACAGCGATCAGATCCAGTATCTCGTGTACGGTCCATGCTGGAGCTCTTTTTGGATTTGGGACTGCATTGCCACCTGTGCTGATCAGAGCTCCACACTGGGCAAACAGGAAATGTAATTCAAAAGTTCGTGGGGCTTTTCCTGTTTACCTGGTCACTGCATCCGAGTTCAAATTGCTGTCCAGAGCAGTCACAGTCGTGCACTGTAGGATACTGCCCGGAGGCCAATACCGTCGATTTGCGGCCACACTAACCCTAATCCAATATGGTAATACCAATTTTAGCGCTACTCCACTCGTTGGGGAGAAGTACAGAAACCAATTTTAAAAGCCCTTTATATCGATATAAAGGGCCTCGTAGTGTGGACGGGTGCGCAGTTAAATCTGTTTAACGTTGCTAAAATCAGTTTAAATGCATAGTGTAAACTAGGCCAGAGAGGAGGCTCCCCCAGAGTCCTGACTGGCTTTGTATGGAGTAGTTCCAAAGCATCCCAGCATCCCCTTCCACACCATGCGCTTCCAGGAAGTCCGCACAGGCACTAACACTCCCTCCTCTGGCCTTTGTCTCTTTTCCGGCATTAGGAAGCCACTTGATCTCTTTGTTCTCCAACACCTTCAGTTGGCACCTTGCAGGAGAGCAGCCCAGGCCATCAGTTGCCCAGAGACAGGGTTTCGGCCAGTCTCTGTGCAGACGGCATCACACTGGCTCTCTAGGGCTCTACAACAATCACACCCCCTTATCCCACCATCTAGATCCTTGAGAAATGCATAGGGGAAACTGAGGCACCCACACAGTATTCAGAGAAAACATTAAGAACATTCGTGCTTCATAACACCTGTATACGACTAGTTATGTACTTTAAAGGGTGTAAAATAATCAAGTATTGTGCTAAACACAATGATACTCCAAACTGACCACTAAATTTAAGTTGCATGTTTTCCCCCTCAGGTGAGGGATCTAGGGTGGGGCGGAGGATGAGGGGTTCACAGTGCAGGAGGGTGCTCAGGATTGGGGTGCTGGGGGCGCAGGCTCTGAGGTGGGGCAGAGCTGGGGATAAGGAACTTGGGATGCAGACAGGCTGCCCCAGGGCTAGGGCCAGAGAGGACTCCCACCCCCACACTGGAAGCAGCAAGCTCCAGGGGAGGGACCCCTCCTCTTCTCTCCCCCCCTCGCAGCAGCACACTCACTCTGCACCATGGTCATGCTCCTAGGGTCTCTCTCAGGTCCAGAAAGCCCACTCACCTCTCCTATGGTAGGCGGGGGGTTGCCATCATGTGTGGCCTCCCCTGCTGCTGCCCTTCACCATAGCCTCAGTGGGGATGGGGGAATAGGACTGCCTCTTGTTCAGCATGGGGCAGGACTCATAGACTCATAGACTCAAGGACTGGAAGGGACATCAAGAGGTCATCGAGTCCAGTCCCCTGCCCTCATGGCAGGAACAAATACTGTCTAGACCATCCCTGATAGACATTTATCTAACCTACTCTTAAATATCTCCAGAGATGGAGATTCCACAACTTCCCTAGGCAATTTATTCCGGTGTTTAACCACCCTGACAGTTAGGAACTTTTTCCTAATGTACAACCTAAATCTCTCTTGCTGCAGTTTAAGCCCATTGCTTCTTGTTCTATCATTGGAGGCTAAGGTGAACAAGTTTTCTCCCTCTTCCTGATGACACCCTTTTAGATACCATGTCCCCTCTCAGTCTTCTCTTTTCCAAACTAAACAAACCCAATTCCTTCAGCCTTCCTTCATAGGTCATGTTCTCAAGATCTTTAATCATTCTTGTTGCTCTTCTCTGGACCCTCTCCAATTTCTCCACATCTTTCTTGAGTGGGGAGTGAAGGGTGGTGGCTGGGGGTGGGCATCAGGGTGTCACAAAATTCACCCAAGCCCCAGCTGCTCAGATCTAGGAAGCCGCCCTCCCCCATCTCCCCTGTGGTGGGTGGGTGGATGCTGGGGCGGGACCACTGCCATCACATATGGCTTCCTTCCTCCCCCGCTGCAGCCTGCTGCCCCTCACCCTTGTCTCACTGGGGATGGGAGGCGGGGCTCAGGTCAAACCTCACCGAAGCCCCAGCAGCTGCTCAGGTAAGTGAGGTCCACTCCAGATGTCCATCTCCCGGCCGGAAGCCCCCTTGGCGTCTCCTCCAGGTGGATGCTGGGGATGGGAGCGAGGGGTCCCAAGCACGTGCGTGCCTCCTCCCCCCTCCTCTCTCTCCCTTCCCCTCCCCCTCCTGAGGTGCTCCAACAGTCTGCTGGCCACTGCTCTATATAGCCTTAGGCAGAAGCAGCAGCAGGCAGCCAGCAGCACAAGCAAGAGAGAGGCATGGGCTGTTTTTTTTCAGCCACGAAAGCTCTGAGGTGGAGGGAGGGGACAACGCTCTGGGGAGTGGGGGGTGGGCCAGGGCCCACTCCAGGCAGGGCCAGGGGAGAAACCCAGCTCCAAATATTGGTGGAGCGCAGCCCTCAGCCTTGAATATTCCCGGTGCTCGGGCACCTCAAGCCCATATAACCTGCCGCCCCTGCATGGTGATGGTGCAGGACAAAGGTAGGGATTCTGCACAGTGATCTTGCAGCTAGCACAGCTACCAGGGTTCGTCTTCATGTACAGCACTGAGCGCTTCTCCCATCTGCGTAGTTAATCCACCACCCCAAGAGGCGGGAGCTATGTCCAGGGAAGAAGCTCTACTTTTTATCCATGATCTGTAACACATGTATTGTCAAAGGCCGCTGTAGATGAAGAAACAATGTAAAACCCAAGTTCAGGGCCATTCACTTCCTTTAACCATAAAAGTAAACACCCTCCGTCTCCCGCGCTTTGTGGGAAGACAGCAAAATCATTTCATTTGCATCAGCCAAGGGAGCTGATCTTTTAGCAGATAATCATCCTTTGTCTAACCCTCGGGCTGGCAGAGACAGAGTCTGACTAAATATTTCCTTCAAGTCATCACAGCAGACTGGTAACAAAACAAGTTTGCCCCCATTCTCTCCTCACCAACGTTTTTCGGTCTGAAATGCCTTGAGGAACATTTGCTATAGACTCACCCTGGTTCAGCTCCGGAGTTAGCAGTGGTTGGGCATGGAGGGTTTTCACAATCTGCAATGCCCTGTCAGTGAGGCCTGCTCTGAGGAAAGATAACAGTGTAAGAAACAGCTATGGCAGCTGCCAGCCTGTCTACATTAGGGCTGTCAATGGCAGAGCTCAACTGGTGTTGACAGCTCTTGTGTAGACAAGGCGTAGGAGGCATGATGCCTTATGGGTGCTGGGCAGAAACAATGGGAGGTGGCTTTCCTGCACCTTGAAGAAGAAATCAGCATCCCTTCTCCCCATCCTGTGCAGGCTGCCTGATCCACAGGATGGGGGAAGGGCTGAGGTCTCCCTCTCCAAACCCCGCTTTCTGTAGCCCATCAGTGGGCAGCACCATCCAGCGCTGCTGCCTCTGCTTCAAGGGCAGGACAGCATGAGGGGTGGCCCAGGGGCCAGCAACAGCTCAGAGACCCAGACGGAGCTAAGTGGTGGCATTCGACACAGCTGTGGGATGGGACAGATGGATCATTGCACTGTGCTCTGAGCATTATTGAGCACTGCAGAGACCATTCCTTCTATGGCCAGCCCGCGGTCAGGGCCATGTCTAGGCACCAGCAAACCAATCATGTGCTTGAGGTGTCAGAATTCCAGGGGCAGCATTCTGGGTTGGGGCGTTTTTTGCTTTGGCAGTTGCGTTGTGAGGTTTTTTTTTTTTTCACTTAGGCTGGCAAAAAATATGCCCGCAGTGGTGGTTGGTGGGAGATTGGAGTGGGTGGGGGTGGGGGTGCAATGGCCCTGCCTGCTATTTGTCCCTTTTAGAGTGGCTATCACAAGGGGAGGCCAGGTCAGACCGTCTGCCCATTGCTTTTCCAAGCCAGCCTGCGCTTCCACTTTGCTGTGAGTGGTGACATATAATCAGCTCACCCACCAAATGTTTTGTCTGTTCTCCTGTGACATGACCTGAGACACTATGGAACCCCCTTTTTCCATCAAGGGTTTTTTACATAGGTTTCCAGTTGGCTACGGTCTCGATTCAGAAAGGTCAAATCTGCCTGAAAACTGTCAAGTCAAGCCTGCTGTTACAGTGGAAGGCGTTAATAGCAGCTGCCATCTAGTGGGTCTTTATTCTGCAGACAACCACAGGTTTGGTTAAAGCTGGTGGTTGTGCTAAGCATCTTTCAGGCTAAATGGAAGGAGCAATTAAGCCCACTTACTGTAGTGATAGCTGGAAACAATAGAACCCACCGCCCAAGACCCTGGGTCACGTGGAAAGGCCTGAGAAGTGAATCTGTGTGGGTTGTGGTGTTTTCCTGAGGCAAGCTGCAAATACAGGGGGTAGGGAATTGTTAGACAAGCTGTGTGTTAGGGGTAAGAAGCCAGGAGGAAGACAAAAAAAGCCTATGGACAGCAAGGGAAGCAGTCATGATCATGGCCCTGAGGCAGAGCAGAGACAGGGTTCTTTGGGGCACAGGACTGGCTAGAAGGATGGACTTGGGGATTTCTGAGCAAGGAAACTGCCTGCTGTTTGGTCCTGCTGCATTCAGAGACAAAAGATCATACATTTTGTAAACAAACAGGATTGAACCAAAGAATATTCCTGACTCCTATCAGCAAATGCTCCACCTAAAAGAAACAGCCCCTGAATACTGGCCAGCTGCTTGGGCCAGAGGCACAGCCCTGCATGGCCTGGAATCAAACCCAGACCTGTCCACACTGCCAGCTAGGCTGGACCCTCATAGCATTTGGTGAGGTGTGGACTCTGCTCTTAGATACCACCAAAAAAACAGAGGAGTCTTTGTGGCACCTTAGAGACTAACAAATGTATTTGGGCATAAGCTTTCATGGGCTGCAGCCCACTTCATCAGATGCATGAAGTGAAAATTACAGGAACAGGTATAAATACATGAAAAGCTGTGAATTGTCTTACCAAGTGTGAGGTTAGTCTAAGGAGATGGCTCAATTGACAGCAGGATACCAAGGGAGGAGAAAGAACTTTTGAAGTGGTAAGACAGTGGCCTATTACAGACAGTTGACAAGAAGGTGTGAGTAACAGAAGGGAGAAATTAGTATTAGGGAAATTAAGTTGAGGTTTTGTAATGACCCAACCACTCCCAGTCTTTATTCAGGACTAATCTGATGGTATCTAGTTTGCAAATTAATTCCAGTTCTTCAGTTTCACGTTGGAATCTCTTTTTGAAGTGTTTTTTTGTTGAAGAATGGCCACTTTTAGGTCTGTTATTGTGTGATCAGAGAGACTGAAATGTTCTCCTACTGGGTTTTGAATGTTATGATTCCTGATGTCAGATTTGAGTCCATTTATTCTTTTGTGTAGAGACTGTCTGGTTTGCCAATGTACATGGCAGAGGGACCTTGCTGGTACATGATGGCATATATCACATTGGTAGATGTGCAGGTGAACAAGCTCTGGATGCTGTGGCTGATGTGGTTAGGTCTTATGATGGTGTCCCTTGAATAGAGATGTGGACAGAATTGGCACCGGGGTTTGTAGCAGGGTTTGGTTCCTGGGTTGGTGTTTTTGCTCTGTGGTGTGTAGTTGCTAGTGAGCATTTGCCCCAGGTTCATTCCTGCTGGGGCAAGCTTGGACTTATTCCTCTGGTGTCTCTGATGTAGGCCCCACTCAGCTAATTCTGAGCATGTTTCCCTCTCCTTTGCAATCAATAGGAAATTTGCCACCAATCATTGACAGCAGCACCAGGCTGTGTGTGCACAAGGGTAGGGCCACTGAAAGCCACTTGGAGACACGTGGGACAGCGACAGGAGCAGTCCTGCTTGGAGGAAGCATGTGGGGGCCCCCTTAGGGGTTATGTACACTCACAGGGGTGCATGGAGGGACCAGTCCCTGCATAGCAACTGCGATTGGCCTATGTGCAAGTGGGAAGAGATTTCTTGCCCTTCCCCCACAGCTTCCATGCCAAAGCTCAGTTTCTGTGTGGCCTTCCATACATGTGTTTCTTTGTTCAGTGCTGGCTGTTTCACATCAGAGAACAGACAGATCTGGCTTTGCAAGAGCAGTTCTGGGAAGCCACTTCTGATCTGTCAGTCAACCCACACACTGGGAAATGGATGAGTCACGCCTCTCCATCTGGCCAGCCTGCTCCCCCTCCTCTTTTGCTTGGTAAATGCAGACTTCACGGTTGCATCTGCTTTAATTCATGGCACCGCATGAGGTGCCCCAGAGCTGCTGCAGCCTGCCACAGAGGGCTCCCTGCAATGTCCAGGCTCCCCTCTGCTAGAAAGGGCGATCACACTAGCTCCTGTGCTCCCTTATCCCCCATGGATGGTGTGGGGGTGCAGCTTGGGAAGAGGGGAATGTGGCCAGGAAAGCTCTGTATCCCAGTGATCCCTGCTGCATCAGCCCCTTGGGGCTGTTTGAAACCAAAGGACGGTTGCCATGAGTCACGCTGGAGGAGTGGACGGCTGCACAGCCAGCCAGACAAAGAACTTGGGAGTCCAACCAGGTCCAAAAGCAAATCTAGGAATCTGCCATTGGTATGTGTTCAGACCCCAACAGACATGCTCTCAGAAGCACTAGAGAAAGCATGGAGAGGCGCCAGAAGGACACAGATCCATTTCTGGAATGAGACTGGACAAGCTAACAAGAAAAACAAACCAATCTTATCTCACAGCAGCCTGAGGGAATAGTTCTAGCTGGACAGGAAACAAAGGAGCCCAGGCGCATCCAGGCATAAATCTGGAGGGACTATCAAGAGAAGTTGCTACATATGAGATTTTTGTACACAGAATGTTGTGTCATACCACCACAGACCATGCTCAGAAATACTAAGCGTACATCAATGTCCTATGGGCACTGAGATGTTTAAGAACAGAGCCCAGACAATTTTGGTCTTTGTAGGTATGAATATGGTGTCCAAGTGTGAAATCTGTGATCAGTCCTGGTAGCAGAGTGCAGAAGGGCTACTGAAACCATACAAGACTCCTGATAGATGTTGATACATGGCTGGCAGAACTAGGAACTAATCCAAGGAAGATGGTTTTGCAGTAAGCAGTTGCACAACACGCCAGTGTAACAGCACACTGTAACAATCAATCAGTTTCCTCACCAGGGGATCCCCGATCCGTTTAACTCTGGTCTGCTCTTTCTTAATGAGAGGCCCAGAGTTAATGAGTAAGTCGTTGCAACATTTCTCTTTGCTATATCAGCTTAATCACATATTGTCAAGCACTCACTAGGCACAACAGAATGAGTTAGAGAAGGCAGCACGATTTAAAAAAATAAAATAAAACCTTTGATTAAGGAAGTCCTGGTAGATTCAACTAACCCATGATTTAGTACCGTTAGAATATTATGGCACATCTCCCAGTGATATAGGAGAATCTCCAGTTCAAATACGTACAGACAGAAGCACGAACACTATAGTGCCAACATCTAACAAACCCAAAGACAGTTAGCCCCAAATTAGTCACACAAGAGGAATAGGCCAGGAAACTGGAAAAGGAGGAACACCATGGTGAGAATGCCAAACAGTTATCTCCATTGCAAGGGGGGAAGGGGGGAAGAGTGGCAAACTGAGAAGTGGCTGGCAACCTTCCAAGTTAACAGTGATCAGATAGCGTGATAGATGGTAAGTGGCTCATGATCGAGTGTGCCAACCTCAGGTCAGACTGTCCGAAAGCAGGGCAGACACCCTTCTTGGTAGTAGGTTCTATAGTTAGATTTCCCCAACCCAGTAACCAGTGTGAACTCCCAAAGTGCATTATTCTTATAATGGAATTACAGACCATTCCCTGAGACACTCCAGTCTATTTTGCTGTACAGACAAGCTGGACTATATAGTAAGTGGTCACTTACACCAAAATCACAACATTTTCATGTTACACCCAGTCCGAGAGACCAGTCACTCACCCAGGTCGATTTGCATCCTAGATCTCACACCAAAGATGCTGGTAGCCAATTCTATAGTAAAATAAAGTTTCATAGCTAAGAGAAAGGAAGAGGAGTTAAAGCAGGGAAAATATTATATATGTAGAGGTGAGCCACAGTCTATAATTTCAAAAAGTAGCAGAGATGTAGTAATGAGCCAGTTTCCCAGGTATCTTTCAGGGCTATGCAGAAAACTCTGAGGATCTCTCTCTTCTCTCTCGGTTATTCTGCCCTGTTGGAATCCAAACAGTCCAGAGCTGAAGAATTTTTCCTTGTGTCCATATTTATAGCTTCTGCTCACAGAAACCAAGCTGACAGCACGGCCTTGCATGTGGGTTTCTCTTTCACAATGAGGAAGAGATATGCACCTAGAGACTCTGATCATTTGCTTTCCATGAGCAGGAATTAGCACTTTCCTATTAAAGTCCTTCATTTGCATTACATTCAGCTTCTCTCTCATTTGATGGGTTATTTAGTTACAGAGGTATATACAATGCAAATGTTGCTATTGCATTATAACAGGGTACAGACAAGTGAAAACAATGCATGCAACACTCCCAGCAGTTTTCCCATAAAGTTTAAACACTAAACACATTATTCTACATTTTAACATCTACTTTGAACTGTACTATACTATACTAACACTCTATGAGCTGGTCTGGCTTCCAGTTGTGAGTTTGTCAATTCTTGGTTGACACCTACGGCCTTGGCCAGAGCTGGCATTTGGCTTACCAGTGTCACACCATAGAGTCATAGACTTTAAGGTCAGAAGGGACCATTATGATCGTCTAGTCTGACCTCCTGCACAACGCAGGCCACAGAATCTCATCCACCCACTCCTGTATCAAACCCCTGACCTATGCCTGAACTACTGAAATCTTCAAATCATGGTTTAAAGACTTCAAGGTACAGAGATTCCTCCAGCAACCACTGCATTAAGGTCATGTGTCATAACCACCTATGACAGTCAGATGACATCTAAAGAAAATGCACATGGACGTTGGCTTTCAGTTTCTCAAGGCCATCCAGAATACTGTGGATGGTATTTCCTGCCATCCCATCCAGTCACTGTATGGAAGAGACACTAAGAGCAGCAACTACAGCCAAGGAGGGTCAGCGGGAGAGGTTACTGACAAGTGTCCAATAAAAGGCAGAAGAATCCTTGCCTGTATCAGGGGGCTGAGCTCACCTGATTGCACCCTCTTGCATCTGAAGAAGTGGGTTTTTTTTACCCACGAAAGCTTATGCCCAAATAAATCTGTTAGTCTTTAAGGTGCCACCGGACTCCTTGTTGTTTTTGTGGATATAGACTAACAGGGCTACCTCCCAATACTTGACCTCTAGTTATGTGTGTGTTTTGTTAATTGACTGCATTAGTCTGAGGCGGCTGGGTTGGATCAAGATTACATTGATCAACATTTGATTTTCAAAATAAAGGCAAGATGTAGCAGCAGCATCTGGGATCAGTGGGAATGGACCCATGCCATGCCACAGGGCTATCAACCTTTGTAACCCTGACCTGGCCTCCCTTGTTACCCTGTCATGGATCCACAAGATGGTGCAATGACCCCACCTTTGGGATAGTCTCTGGGAGGACCTCTTCAGTGACCCAGACCTCCTGGGGGTTTCACTCTTCCTCCAGGGCAAGCCACATGGCTTTACCACCTCCTTAGGTTGGACCTCTGGCCCTTCAGCACCCCTGCTTCACACTTTGAGCTCCGTTCAGTGAATGCAACTGAGGCTGACCCCTAAGGGAGGCTTGTACAATCTTCGGGAGCAATGCACCACCCCCTTACCCCAGCATCTGCAGTAACACTCAACCCGCATTATAAAACAGAACAGTTTGGAACACAGCATAGGAAGTCCTTGGTTAGCACAGACATAGAGAAAAGAAAAAGTTACAGCTTAGTGCACGCTGGTCAGCACGGAGCCCCAAGTCCCGTCCCACTGACCTCTCTTTGTTCCAGTTCAGGTGTGCCCCAAGAAGGCTTTCAGCAGCCAACCCTTAACCACCCCTTAGGTAACCCTGGAGCACATAAGGGAAACTGAGGCACCCATGGCACCCATAGCATTCATAACAACTACTACAGAATTTCCACTTCATCACACCCCCCCGCCTCCTCTCTTGCCCCTTCTTTGGTGGCTGCTGTCCCCCTTTCATCCTGGGTATAATGAGGAATAAGGGGATAGCATTTAGAAAAGGAATGTTAGATTGGACAAATCAGGAAAAAGGTTTTAAAGAGAAGGCGTCTCTTGGTAGAGAATGACCCCATGAGTTTTCTGTCTTTAGCCTCTAAGATTTCCCACCACAGCACATAAGCACAGAAGCTGGAGGTTTCTTTGAACATGATCAGCTGTCACTAGTAACAATGCTGACGTTTGGCCTTTGCAAAGCAGCACCTCCTCCCCATTTCAGGGTCTCAACTGAGGCCTTGGCTACACTTGAAAGTTACAGCGCTGGAGGTGGCTTTACAGTGCTGTAACTTACTCCCCATCCACACTGGCAAGGCCCATACAGCACTGTATCTCCCTGGCTACAGCGCTGCATGTACCCCACCTCGGCGAGAGGAATAAAGAGAATAGCGCTGGTGCTGCAGCGCTGGGGCGCCAGTGGAAACAGGGAATAATCTTACTATGCTGTAACTGACCTCTGGAACCTTCCCATAATGCTTTTAAGTGAAGATTACGCTCTTTGTTTTGTTGTGAAACCGGGGCTCCCGAAGCTGCTTATCAAAAAAACAAACACAGTTCCTGTTTGCTCAAGTAGAGGCAGGCAGGGGGCTCCCTTTGGAATGCCCACAGCTAGTTTGCTTAAAGAGAGGGGGCTTGAGGAGAGAAGCAGCACGGGGTGCGAGGGAGGGGGTCCGTTTCAGGGAGGCCGCTTATCTGGTGCTTTCAGTGAGCAAGAGAGGGATGGGGGAAGGGGTCAGAACTTGTAGCTGCTGACACAGTGTCAGCTCCAAAATTCCACTCTCTCTCTCTCACCCACACTCCCTGTCACACCCCACTCCCCCTTTTGAAAAGCATGTTGCAGCCACTTGAACGCTGGGATAGCTGCCCATAATGCACAGCTCCCAATGCTGCTGCAGATGCTGCAAATGTGGTCACGACAGTGCGCTGGTAGCTGTCAGTGTGGCCAGACTGCAGCGCTTTCCCTATTCAGCTGTACGAAGACAGGTTTAACTCTCAGCGCTGTACAGCTGCAAGTGTAGCCATACCCTAAGTGAAGTGACTGAAGTCAGTGGGAGGTGGTAGCTGAAGGCTACTCAGCACTTGGGCAAATCAGACATCTTGTTTAGTCTAAATATGATTTAGGAGCTTAACATGAAACTCCTATTTTTGGATGATAGTTCACAGCCCTAGGATCTTTTGTTTCAGGCTGTTTGCAGACTCAGGCAGACAACACTGTTGACTTCAGGTTCTTTGCCATCAGAGGCCTAAAAGGAAAGGATGCAGTTTTCAAAAGTGCTCAGCATTGGCCTGCTGTGTATTTGTTTTGCCTGTTTGTTAAGCCATTTATTTAAAAGGGAGCAGAGTTACTCCAGCTCTGAGTGCTCTTGAAAATTACACTATAAATAAATAAATAAATAAAGCAAGCTGAGAGTCTGCAGAATATTCTATTTCAATTTTTTTTGAAGTTTAAATGGTATCAGAACAGGAAACTCTGAATCCAATATAAGAGTGTCCACATGGACTTGCACCAAAGTAACCAACACAGTTGTTTAACAAGGTCTTACCTCATCTGGTGTCAGAACCTGTTCCCGCCTCAGTAAAAGTAAACACCACTCTCCTCTTCTGCAGCTTGGTTTATTAAGAGTTTAGCTCAACACCCCACTTTCCTCTTATAAGAAACCCCATCCCCGGGCTACCTACCAAGAGGTGATGCCTGGCCCAAACGCAACCCATTACCTGGGAGGCAGATGACCAGCAGTAGGTGGGGGATGAGCCAAATTCCCCATAAAGGGCCACTTCCCCATCCCCACAGACAGGATGAGAGTCCCTCCTTTTGTTATTTCAGTTCCAATTTGTTAGACAACATGAGGCTAAAATTTGGTTCCTTGTTCGACATGCCCAGTTCTTTATTCAAAGGCCTCAATTTCCTCAAACGTCATCAGTTCAATTCTTAGAAGAGTCATCAAGATAGGTCAGGTTGATGTATTAGCCTATTTAACGTTCACTAACAATTATTCAAATGCAGAACTGGGTTTTGACTTCCTATATTTTAACCTTGCATTGCTGAAATTTCAAAAACCATCAGCTTTTGACTAAAGAACTGGTACTAAGGAACCCACTTAGGCCTCACCTTTGCCATGTTTCTCTTAGTCACATTCTGTTCTTCCCTCCTGCCTGTGGTGATTTAGCTGGAAAACCTGATGACTCAAAGCCATTCATGCAGGCTTGCATGAACTAGCAAAAAGAGCCCGGGCATCGACTCCTTTTGTGCAGCTGTTCTGCTAGCACAAAGGAGCCTCAGGGCTTGAAACGCTACAGTGGCACAGCTGCTCTGCCGTTCCAGTTCCGGGAAAACACTACCTATGCTGATAGGAGAGTCCATCTCCCCCAGAGGCAGTAGCTAGGTTGATGGAAGGATTCTTCTGCTGACCTCGCACTGTTTACATCAGGGTTAGGATGTCTGAACTAAGGCCACATCTACACTACAGACCTTACAGCAGCACCGCTGCAAAGTCTCCTGTGTAGCCGCTCTAGCTGGTGGGAGAGAGCTCTTCCATTGGCATAATTAAACTACCCCCAATGAGCTATCTCCTGTAGACACAGCGCAATCCACACTGGCGTGTCTGTCGGTGAAGCTTATGTTGCTCGGGATGTTTCTGTGATGTAACTGGGTCAACCTAACTTTTTCCACATGGACCAGGCCTGAGACTGGTTGGGCTAGAGCCAGCTCCTCTGCTAGTGTCTCTCCAGACAGAGGACAGAGCTCACAGCACAGAGCCCTTTTAGGGTGCTGTCTGGGGTGGGGTTACTGTTTGAGGTCCTTTAGGAGCATGTCCTGTGTGCTGAACTCTTTCTGTGGAGAGAGTTTTATGTGGCGGCTGTATTAGATAGTGTTGAATCAGGGTGTCTGAGTGGAGGAGGGGAAACCATGTTTGTCTTTTAAAATTTTTTTCAGAGGCACAGCCCTCACACAGCAGCAGCATCTGGCTCCCCTCCAGCTTGCATCATACCATACCAAGCCATCTGAACACTTGGTTTAACTTCCCCTTTCCCAGGCTTCTCTCAAAGGGGAGGGGAACCACCCTTATACCCTCAGGGACTGTGACATCATTTTCAATGTAACCAACCCCAAGTGCTCAAAAATCATGAGATCTTTAAAATAAAATAAAAATCCTCAAGTGTATTGTTTTCTTTGCCCACTGAATTGCAAGCTTGTCTATTACATTTAGGGTGACCAGACAGCAAATGTGAAAAATCAGGATGGGGGTGGGGGGTAATAGGAGCCTATATAAGAAAGACCCCAAAATTGGGACTGTCCCTATAAAATCGGGACATCTGGTCACCCTAATTACACTCAGGTCACGTTTTCAATCTTGTCTCCACAATGATGACACCCAGTTACTGAGAGTCCCAGCTACTTACAAGATTCCTGGAGTTGGAAGATTTTTATCCCACTAAATTTCATGAGACTTATAAGAACCGGCAACGTTGCCTTTGTCTCAATGTAGCTGGTCAAGGTCAGGATCCTCTCCCAACCCCCAAGGTCAGCTCCAAGCTGCTAGATCAACAGAAAGGGTGTCAACCTGCATCTATGCTAGACAAAAGTTTGTGGTTAAAATAGAGTGACCTAGCTCTGATCTAGGGTGAAATCCTGGCCCTACTGAAGTCTATGGGAGTTCTACCAGGAGTGAGACCAGAATGTCTCCCCTAATCTGGGCTCCTTTAAAAAAAAATCCTAATATATACAAACCCCAGGGATGGTGCAGTTCACACCTTGGACAGCAATGTGCCTCAAATCAGTGTGCCTTTCACACCTGTTAAAGTGGTCAAGTTAAAGCCTAGGCTCCCTGCCTTGTCTATAGCAGGCTGCTAACACAGAAGCTAACAGCTTCCAAATCCTAGGGGTATGTCTACACTACCCGCCAGATTGGAGGGTAGCGATCGATTTATTGGGGATCGATATATTGCATCTAGATGAGACGCGATATATCGATCCCCGAACGTGCTCCCGTCAACTCCAGAACTCCACCAGGGCGAGTGGCAGTAGCGAAGTCGATGGGGGAGCGGCGGCCTTTGATCTCGCGCCATGAGAATGGGAGGTAAGTCGAAATAAGATACGCAACTTCAGCTACAGGAATAGCGTAGCTGAAGTCGATGCATCTTACATCAACCCTGCCCCCTAGTGTAGACCAGGCCCTAGTGTAGACAAGGCCTGTAAGTACCGTAAGACAAGTACTGTAGTGCAATCTCTTTATCATGAAAGTTGAACGTACAAATGTACAAAAAAACTGCATTCAAAACTCAAACAATGTAACATTTTAGAGCCTGCAAGTCCACTCAGGCCTACTTCAGCCAATCACTCAAACAAACAAGTTTGTTTACATTTGCAGGAGATAATGCTTCCTGCTTCTTGTTTACAATGTCACCTGAAATTGAGAACAGGTTTGCATGGTACTGTTGTAGCCAGCATCACATATATTTATGTGCAAGACAGGGCCGGCTCCAGGCACCAGCTGAGCAAGCAGCTGCTTGGGGCGGCCAACAGTGAGGGGCAGCACGTCCGGGTTTTCAGCAGCAATTCGGCGGTGGGTCCCTCACTCCCTCTTGGAGAGAAGGACCTGCTGCCGAATTGCCGCTGAAGACTGAAGTGGCAGGAGTAGAGCTGCAGATCCCACCATCATAGCTTTTTTTCCCCCTTTTTGCTGCTTGGGGCAGCAAAAACCCTGGAGCTGGCCCTGGTGCTAGATGCGCTGAAGATTCCCTTCATGTGCCTTCATGCTTCAACCACCATTCCAGAGGACATGTGTCCATGCTGATGAGAGATTCTGCTCAATAACAATACAAAGCAGTGCAGATCGACGCATGTTCATTTTCATTATCTGAATCAGATGCCACCAGCAGAAGGTTGATTTTCTTTTTTGCTGGTTCAGGTTCTGTAGTTTCTG
Organism: Gopherus flavomarginatus; assembly: GCF_025201925.1. NCBI lineage: Eukaryota > Metazoa > Chordata > Testudines > Testudinidae > Gopherus > Gopherus flavomarginatus. Next base: position 42,340,124 of record NC_066621.1, on the reverse strand, counting down.
CACTGGAGTGATGCTCTTTTAAGACTTCTGAAAGCATGCTCCACACCCGACCCCTCTCAGGGCTTGGCTACACTGGAGAGTTGCACCGCTGTAAACCCACCACCAGCACTGCAACTTACTCACTGTCCACACTTGCAAGGCACATACAGCACTGCATCTCCCTGGCTGCAGAGCTGGTTGTACTCCTGCTCTGCCTCAGGTATAAGGATTGCAGTGCTGGTGATGCAGCGCTGCTCTGCAAGTGTGGCCACCAAAAGCGCTGTAATTGGCCTCCGAGGTATTCGGAGGTATCCTAGAATGCCTGTTCAGCCACTCTGCTCATCAGTTCGCACTCTACTGCCCTGGCCTCAGGTGACCCGCCCTTTAAATGCCCCAGGAATTTTAAAAATCCCCTTCCTGTTTGCTCAGTCAGGTGTGGAGTGCAATCAATCAGGGAATCTTTCCAGGTGACCATGCCTCCACCCGCCAAACGAGCCCCAGCATGGAGCAATGGCGAGTTGATGGACCTCATCAGTGTTTGGGAGGAGGAACCTGTGCAGTCACAGCTACGCTCCAGCCATAGGAATTACGACACCTATGGGCAGATCTCAAGGGCCATGCTGGAAAGGGGCCATGACTGGGACACAGTGCAGTGCAGGGTTAAAGTAAAGGAGCTACGCAATGCCTATTGCAAAGCCCGCGAGGGAAACCACCGCTCAGGTGCTGCCCCCACGACCTGTCGTTTTTACAAGGAGCTGGACGCGATACTTGGGGGTGACCCCACTGCCATTCCGACGACCACGATGGACAGTTCAGAGCGGGGAGAGGAGGAGGAGGTGGAGGGGGGGGAGGAAACCGAGAGTGAGGGTACTGGGGTGGGGGGAGACACCCTGGAGTCCCAGGAGGCATGCAGCCAGGAGCTCTTCTCAAGCCAGGAGGAAGGTAGCCAGTCGCAGCAGCTGGAACCTGTTGGTGAAGGAGAAGCAGAGGAGCGGGTTCCCAGTAAGCAGCTTTTATTTTCAGGATGGAAATGTTTCAGGAGAGGAGGCGGGGTTATGGCTGCATGCATGCATGCCTAGATGTGGAATAGCCCATTGATGTGGTCTATCACGTCTCGGTAATCAGCCTCGGTAATCTCTTCAAAAGTTTCTGCCAGAGCGTGGGCAATGCACTTGCGCAAGTTTATAGGGAGAGCCACTGTGGTCCTTGTCCCAGTCAGGCTAACGTGTCCGCGCCACTGTGCCGCGAGGGGTGGGGGGACCACTGCTGCACACAGGCAAGCTGCATAGGGGCCAGGGCGGAACGCATTGCTTTAGAAGACCCTCCCTTGCTTCCCAGGTGACCCTCAGCAGCGAGATATCTTCCAGGATAAACTCCTGTGGAAAATGTTGGGATAGTGTTCAGTGTACGTCCCCCTGCAGCTGTTTGCTTTCCTCAATGCACAGAAACCCCAGTACAGCCCTGAACCAATCAGTCCCCCTTCCCAGTTGACTCGCAGCAGCGAGATATCTTCCAGGATTAATTAACTCCTGCACTCATTCCCTGTTACTCGCCATTTCTTCGCTGCTGTGGGTTCTGTGTGCTCTGTTTGGTATGTGGAAAGCATGCTAAAGTGAGACTCTAAACTCCTTCACTGTGATTATACACAATGCTGCCTCTCTGTTAAATGTTTCAATTTTTGTCTTTCTAATAACAGTGTCCTTGAATACTCGACTGGCTGTATCAGAGACTGCTGAGAGGCTACAAAACCTGAGGAAGAAGCCACGAAAAAGCAAAGAAGACAAGGTGAAAGCAGTTATGAATCAGTCTGCCAGAGAGAATAAAAAACTGCAGGACTGGAGGGAAAAAATGCAGGACTGGAGGGAAAGAGAAAGCAGGAGAAAGGCAGTGGCTAAAAAGAATAGAACAAAGCAGCTGATAAGCATCCTGGTGCGCCAAACGGACTGTATCCAATCACTCGTAGCCATGCAGGCAGAGCACTACCATGCCGCCCCCCTTCCCCCGAGTCCCAAAGCTCTTTCCCTTGTGTCCCAGTGTCAGCTCAAAACCCCCTTCTCCAGCATCCAGGTTCTTACCACCACCAGCTGCCCCCAACACCTGTACGTTCACCTACCAGCCCTGAGAACTACGACCCTTACCCTCTGCACTCAACCCCCCATCACCATGCAGCATTTTCATCCTGAAGTGCAGCAGTCATTGCACAGCACTCCAGGCAGGACATATTCAAACCTCTGACTGTACAGTTCACCACCCCACCCCCCTGCCCTTTTAGTTATTTTCTTTTCAATAAATGAATTCTTGGCTTTTAAAACATTTTTTTTTAATTGCAGAAAGTGAAAGATACTGTAGCACAGGAAAAAAACAGGCACTGCAAATCATTGTAACCACTGCACTTCACTCCCATGCAAGGCACCAAACATTACTGTTGGCTTTCAGCCTCAACTTCCTCCCTCAAGGCATCCCTAATCCTTGTAGCCCTGTGCTAGGCCTTTCTAGTAGCCCTGCTCTCTGGCAGTGCAAATTCAGCCTCCAGGCGTTGAACCTCGGAGGTCCATTCCTGACTGAATGTTTCACCCTTCCCTTCACAAATATTATCGAGGGTACAGCACGCGGATATAACCGCAGGGATGCTGCTTTACCCCTAGTCTAGCTTCCTATAAAGAGATCTCCAGCGTCCTTTTAAAAGGCCAAAAGCACACTCCACAGTCATTTGGCACCGGCTCAGCCTGTAGTTGAACTGATCCTTGCTCCTGTCAAGCTTCCCTGTATATTCACGAGCCAAGGCATTAACGGGTAAGCGGGATCTCCAAGGATCACAATGGGCATTTCGACATCCCCTACTGTGATCTTCCGGTCTGGGAAAAATGTCCCGGCCATCAGCTTCCTGAACAGGCCACTGTTCCGAAAGATGTGTGCATCATGCTCCTTTCCAGGCCAGCCTGTGTAAATGTCAATGAAACTCCCATGGTGATCCACAAGCGCCTGGAGAATCATAGAGAAATACTCCTTCCAATTAATGTACTCGGATGCTAGGTGGGGTGGTGCCAGAATAGGAATATGCGTCCCATCTATCGCCCCTCCACAGTTAGGGAAACCCATTTGTGCAAAGCCATCCAGAATGTCCTGCACATTCCCCAGAGTCACGGTTCTTCTTAGCAGGATGCGATTAATGGCCCTGCAAACTTGCATCAACATGATTCCAACGGTCGACTTTCCCACTCCAAACTGGCTCACGACCGATCGGTAGCTGTCTGGAGTTGCCAGCTTCCAGATTGCAATAGCCACCCGCTTCTCCACTGGCAGGGCAGCTCTCAATCTCGTGTCCTTGCGCCGCAGGGTGGGGAAGAACTCAGCACACAGTCCCATGAAAGTGGCTTTTCTCATCCGAAAGTTCTGCAGCCACTGCTCGTCATCCCAGACTTCCATAACGATGTGATCCCACCACTCAGTGCTTGTTTCCCGAGCCCAAAAGCGGCGTTCCACAGTGCTGAGCATTTCCATTAATGCCACAAGCAATTTAGTGTCATACGCGTCAGGCGACTCGATATCATTGTCGGACTCCTCACTGTCACTTTGGAGCTGAAGGAATAGCTCAACTGCCAAGTCCTCAGCAAAGTCCTCAGCAGCTCAGGCTCCATTTCCCACAGAAATCGTGCTGCATAGAAACTGTTGGGAAACTCACAATGGCGCCAAATGTGGACAGAAAAACAGTGACTGCTGGGATGGGAAGTGATGCACCACGGGGTGCTGAGACAGGAAGCGGAATGACCCGCACCCTTCCATCCCTTTCCCACAACCCATGGCGCCAAAATGGGATGAGGTGCTCTGTGGGATAGCTGCCCACAATGCACCACTCCCAACAGCGCTGCAAATGCTGCAAATGTGGCCACACTGCAGCACTGGTAGCTGTCAGTGTGGCCACACTACAGCGCTTTCCCTACACACCTGTACGAAGACACTGTAACTCCCAGCGCTGCACATCTGCAAGTGTAGCCAAGCCCTCAGATTTTGGAAGGCACTTCAGATTCTTAAACCATGGGTGGAGTGCTGTAGCTGTCTTTAGAAATCTCACGCTGGTACCTTCTTTGCATTTTGTCAAATCTGTAATGAAAGTGTTCTTAAAATGAACAGCATATACTGAGTCATCATCCGAGACTGTGTTTATAACAGGAAATATATGGCAGGATGTGGGTAAAACAGAGAAGGGAACATCAGGGCCACATAGAGGATTCAGGGGGCCTGGGGAAAAGCAATTTTGGCAGTCCCTTCCATAAAAAAAATTGCAATACTATACAATACTATATTCTCATGGGGGCCCCTGCGGGGCCCGGTGCAAATTGCCCCACTTGCTCCCCCCCCACAGGCGGCCATGGGAAAAATTAACCTTCAGCATCGTGGCAAATCCTGTTTTGAGAAAGCTTCTTTACAAGGTATCGTTGGTTCTCAGCATCAGCTAGTGCTAAAAGGCACTAAAGCTCATTAAAAGGGCTGGACTTTTTCTGGATCGAAAACTAAGGATTTTTAAAAAGCAGAAAAAAATCACGGACAATGTCTGCTTTCCTTCAAAATTTGTTGTGGCTTTTTTAATTGAAAAGCTGAAATCAGTCTGCCAAAACGTGACTATGGTTTGGGGTTTCAGAAGTGTGTGGCCAAATATTTGCTGCTTGCTGAGTTTGATTGTTTAAAGAAACAATAAAAAAAATTCTGCTTAAAAAAAATCCAAAACTTTTGAACCACCTCAGCTTGTGACCAAATGCCTGAGCCCATCCAGTCAGAGATTTTTCCAAGTTTCTGATACTCTGCTGGCTTCCTTGACTCATATCTGTCTCCATAACTTTGGGTTCATTTAAGTTAGAACATAAGAACAGCCATACCGGGTCAAACCAAAGGTCTATCCAGCTCAGTATCCTATCTACCAACAATGGCCAATGCCAAGTGCCCCAGAGGGAGTAAACCTAACAGGTAATGATCAAGTGATCTCTCCCCTGCCATCCATCTCCACCCTCTGACAAACAGAGGCTAGGGACACCATTCCTTACGCATTCTGGCTAATAGCCATTCATGGACTTAACCACCATGCATTTATCTGTTTCCTAGAGACTGGCTCCTCACAAACTGGAGATAATCACTGTGGGTTTGTTTAGTATAGCTGATGTACATACTCCACGAACTGAGCATTTGAGCTTGTTCCAGAATCTGGGATGAGCCTATGTTGTGAAAACTGACATGCTCAAAATAGCACATGCATGTGAATGGACACAGGGTGCTAAAATTAAATTAACCCAGGGGTTCTCAAACCGGGGGTAGGGACCTCTCAGGGGGTCATGAGGTTATTACTGGGGGTCGCGAGCTGTCAGCCTCCACCTCAAACCCCGCTTTGCCTCCAGCATTTATAATAGTGTTAAATATATAAAAAAGTGTTTTTAATTTATTAGGGGAGGGGCGCACTCAGACGTTTGCTATGTGAAAGGGGTCACCAGTGCAAAAGTTTGAGAACCATTAAATTAACCCTTCTGAAGCCTCAGGGAATGCAGAGGATGGGAGTCTCCTTTGGTAGGGTTGGGAAGGATATTGCTCTTCTCATGTGATCCCTCCCCCAATGGCTAATTTTAAATGAAGCTACTCTCCCCTGACATGAATCTCCCTATGGCACTGAAATTAAATATAGACTATAATTTGGCATTTGAGAAGTGAAAGGGATGGTAGCCCTAATGGAAAAGCTAACAGCCTAGTTCTTCTGCAAGCCTCAAACTGCTGAATGAGCTTTAGGGTAGGGAACGCTGTCTTCCCCAAACAGCCTGGCCCTGCCCCCTGTCAGATCCCCACCCACTTCCTGCCTCCCTTGACTGCCCGCCCCCCCTCAGAATCCCTGACCCATCCTGCTCCTTGTCCCCTCACCATCTCCCAGAGACCCCACCCCCCCACCACCCCAAGACCCCCTCCTTGCTCCATCCCCTGACTGCCCCGACCCCTAGCCACCCCCCCGTTGAGTCCTGGCAGACCCCCAGAATGCCCATGATCCAACCCCCCCATTCCCTGTCCCCTGACCGCCCCCCTGCCCCCTCCCTGTCCCCTGACTGTCCCCAGGACTCCCTGCCCCTTATCCAACCCCCTCCCCCCGGCCTCGGCCCCTTACCCCCGGCTCACTCCTCACTCAGAGCCTCAGCCCATCCAGCAGCGTCCCTCGACAGCTGCAGCATGGCTCCAGCTGGGCCAGAGCTTCTCCCTGCTCAGAGTCATGTGGTAAGGGGGCAGGGCTGTGAGCTCCAGGCTAAGCTCAGCTCCCTCCGCTCAGCTTGGAGCTCGCAGCTCCGCCCCATTACCATGCGGCTCTGAGCGAGGAGGAGCTCAGGCCCCGCTGGAGCCACACTGCAGCTGTCGAGGGACGCTGCTGGATGCGCTGAGGCTCCGGGAGAGGGGTGGAGACAGGGTCCTGTGGTGCCTCAGCCATTCTCGTGGGGGCCCCTGTGGAGCCTGGGGCCTGGGGCAAATTGCCCCACTTGCCCCCCCCCCCCAGGCGGCCCTGGGGGACATACAGTTTTCCCCTAAGGAGTTCAGTCACAAATTTAACACACACTTTTTTTAACAAGCATCATCAGCATGGAAGTATGTCCTCTGGAATAGTGGCTGAAGCAGTGGCGTAGCCAGGTTCTAACATCAGGGGGAGCGAACACATAAAAAAAGGCACCACCCAACATATCAAATTACTAATTACATACTTTTAAATTTGTTATACATATTTATTTGTACTTAAAATAAAAACACAAGAATGATCCAGCCACGGAAGGGTTTGCACAACCGGCATTTTACAGGAGGGCATTAGATTTACTTTCTAGAATCTAAAGTATATCTAAGTATAATGACAGAATACAGTAGTTTATAATTGTCACAGGTTTAAAAAAAATACTGGCCATTTTTTCCAGTTACTAATTTCATTTTAAAATCAATCAATGACATGCACTTTATTTATAATAGATCGTAATACTAAAGCCACCAAAAACACATGACAAATACCAGTTTTATGAGAATTGATGAGCAAAGATCTCATAGCTCTTCAGGGTTGGACAAAGCAGTAATTTCCCTTAAGGTAGCTTTATTCATGGGTTTTTTTTTTTAAAAACATCTCTACGACACAGGTTGGCAGTCTAACATTTTTGAAACACTGAGTACTGAAAGTTAGGTTTTTAACCAATTTAACCTGTACACACACACACACCCCACCATCACCACCAAAAAACAAACCTCTTCCTGCTTTCCTATCACCAGTTCTGTTACTACAGGAATGAAATCTAGACATCCCGTAAAAGAGCTAGTTCTACGTTGTTCTTCAAACCTCAGATCAGAGAAATGCAGCTTTGCATTTGTGATACTATATTGCTGTAGTGTATTTTGCACTGCCTGCATCTACACTGACATCAGGAGAGGAGAAGAGGACAAGACTGTCCCTAGTATATATGATTTTTTAAAAAAGGCGAGGCGCACCCACCCACTATCAGTGTAACAAGAAGGGAGAACAGTAACTGGGGCCAAGAAAGAAGATGCAATGAAACCCTCCTGTACCCACAACTGATATCTGAAAAGCATCAGTCGTTCTGCAGATCAAAGAAAGAAAGAGCAGCCAGTATTCAGACAGATAGGATCCTTATGACCTGTATAGGAGAAGTGCACTTTCTAAGTAAACTGTAGCAGTTTCCCAACAGAGTTTTCTTATGGACTTATTTATTAAGCAAAAATTAAGATTAGGAGTCTGATTTAAATTATGTAAATTTTCAATTTTAGTTAACTGTGAAACTGTTGCAGCTACTTTTATTTTACTCCTGCCTTCATAAAAAGCTACAGAATTATAACAGATAATTACAAAGACTAAAGTACGTGCTTTAATATAATTAGGACCAGGCCACCCAATATGAAAACTACACCATAGAAGAGTCCTACAACCAGGTATTTGAGGCCAATCTCTTTATCAATGGACGACTCAGCCAAAATGTGAGGAAGGAGAAGAGTACACCTTCTAACTTTTGACAATAATTCAAGGTCAGCCAGCCACCAAGAAGAACAGCACCATTCATATTCTGGTTTTGGATAAAACACCTGATCTTGCCTACATCATAGAAACCTTCCTCCTTCCAAACCTACACCCTTTAGCAATAAAGTAACCATTAAAAAAGTTCTGAATCAGTAGTCTTTCTTCCCAATTTAGTTTTAACAAAAAAAGCTGCAACACAAGTAGCTATGGGAGATGACAGTGCAACTACTATGTATCGGTGGGGGAAAAGTGTGCTAGTAATGTCCTGGATATACTGGTCTGTTAAGTGCTATTGCTTTTAATTTGCTAACACAAACACTGTAATAGAGTATTAACGTCCCAGTGTACTGTAGCTTGTTTTAACTTACCGTAATACTAGAAGTGGTGCATGTGAAAAGCAGGGCCGGCTCTAGCCATTTCACCACCCCAAGCATGGCGGCACGCCGCGGGGGGCGCTCTGCTGCTCGCCAGTCCCGCTGCTCCGATGGACCTCCCGCAGGCGTCCCTGCAGAAGGTCCACTGGTCCCGTGGCTCCGGTGGCCTGCGGATGCTCCACCGGAACCGTGGGACCAGCGGACACTCCGCAGGGACGCCTGCGGGAGGTCCACCGGAGCCGCCTGCGTCCCTCCTGGCAACCGGAAGAGCGCCTCCCGCAGCATGCCGCCCCAAGCATGCACTTGACGCGCTTGGGCCTGGAGCCGGCCCTGGTGAAAAGTGTCTTAAAAGCTGACACTACCGCAGTGATATTCCCAAGCTAGCATGCGTAGGGCTGGGGGTGGAGAAGGAGAGTGCATCTAGGTATAAGTAACATCTCTCATACCAAACAGGAACTTTTCCACAGTTCATTGCAATTTGGAAGTGTGATTATTATACCTTATCTTACAAACACCAAACACCATTACATATGCACAAGATCAATAATTCCCCTCCCCATATACAGAGGGCGGACGAAAGGTAGTATCCCCATGATTTGGGCTATGTTTACACTGGAAAAGGGAGGTGTAATTTCCAGCTACCTGTCTACCTGTGCTAGCACTGCTCAAGCCAGTGTGCTAAAAATAGACAGGGAGCCACAGTGGTGCAAGGGGCTGGCCATCCTGTGCTGGAGGATTCTGAAGGGCTTGAGCTCTAGCAGAATTGTGACATCAGAGAGCAAGAGCCACAGCCCTTTGGATAGGAAGGGACTGGTGCAGAACCTAGGCCTTTGCCATGCACTCAAGGTGGAAGAGGTCTGTGTAAGGCCCCAGCATGCCCTCCCTCATCAGCAGGCAAAAGCCATACTCTTCCCTGCCCCTGCCCAACTCTCTGCTCCTCCAAGGAGACCTCCAACAGGAACAGGGGAGATCAGACTGTTTCTAAAGGTAACAAATGTAGACTAGAAATAAAGGCCCAAAAGGCTTTTTTAAACATCTTGAGGCAACAGGAAACGCCCAGCAAGAAGGTAAATAAAAAAAGGAGCTATGTAAAAGCTGTGGCCCCAGGTTCCAGCCCATATGGCCAGCACACACTGAGCAGAGCCCAGCTGGTGCTATAGGCCAGGGGTTCTCAAAATAGTGGTCAGGACCCCTCAGGGGGTCATGAGGTTACAACATGGGGGGGGGGTCGTGATCTGTCAGCCTCCACCCCAAACCCCGCTTTGCCTCCAGCATTTATAATGGAGTTAAACATATTTAAAAGTGTTTTTAATTTATAAGGGTATGTGTGTGTCATAAACAAATAGTTAAGGGTTAATGTCTCTTTTACCTGTAAAGAGTTACAAGCAGTGAACCTGGACCACCTGACCAGAGGACCAATCAGAAGACAAGATACTTTCAAATCTCGGTGGAGGGAAGCCTTTGTTTTGTGTTGTTTGTTTGTCTGTTGTTCTCTCTGGGTTCTGAGAGTGACCAGATGTACCTACAGGCTCTCTAATTTTCTGTTCAAGCAGTAAGTACAAGTAGAAAGGCGGTTTAGTCTTTTTGATTGTTTTCTTTATTTGCAAATGTGTATTTTGCTGGAAGGATTTTAATTTGTATTTGTGCTGGGGGGGAGGCTTCTCTCTAGTGTCTATAAGCTGAAAGACCCTGTAACATTTACCATCTTAATTACAGAGACAACTTTTCCTTTTTTTCTTTCTTTTATTAAAAGCTTTTCTTTTTTAAGACCTGATTGATTTTTTCCCCCTTGTTGAGGCTCAAGGGAATTGAGTCTGTACTCACCAGGGAATTGGTGGGAGAAAGGGAGAGAGAAGGGAGGGGGGAAGGTGGAATTCTTCTGGTTTTAGATTCATGGAGCTTGAATCTGTATTACCTCATGGGGAGGGGAAAAGAGGAGGGGGGAAGGTGCATTCCTCTCTGTTTTAAGATTCAAGGAGTTTGAATCACAGTGATCTTCCAGGGTAACCCAGGGAGGGGAAGCCTGGGAGAGGCAACGATGGGGGAAAGGGTTTACTTTCCTTGTGTGAGATCCATGGGGTCTGGGTCTTGGGGTCCTCTGGGAAGGTTTTGGGGGGACCAGAGTGTACCAGGCACTGCAAGTCCTGGTTGGTGGCAGCACTACAAAATCTAAGCTGGTAATTAAGCTTAGGGGGATTCATGCTGGTACTCCATCTTTTGGATGCTAAGGTTCAGAGTGGGGGTTATACCATGACATTTGTGTCACACTCAGAGGCTTGCTATGTGAAAGGAGCCACCAGTACAAAAGTTTGAGAACCACTATTATAGGCTATAGGCTAAGGCTGACTCAGCAGATCCAGGGTTCATCTTGGTGGACAGAGCTCACCCATGTCTCTGCTTGGGGGGTCACACAGCGCCACTCCTGCTAGCAGTTCTTAGAATCCAGCCAGGGAGACAGGTGTGAGTGGGTGCAGTCGCAGGGCTGGGACTGTCCCCATGACCTCCAGGCAGTTCCATGTACAGGCTCAGTTCCCCAGCAGTACAGCAGAGTGTGCTTTCCCACACAGGTACATAGATCAGGCTCTCTGGCAGCTGCATTGTCAATTATCCACCCCCCTGCATTCCTTGATGCCCCCCCCGGGACTCCTGCCCCATCTTCCCCACTTCCCTGTCCCCTGACTGCCCCTTGCCACCCCACTCAACCCTTCCTCTCATTCCTGATGCCCTCCGGGGCCCCTGCCCCATCCAACCACCCCTTCTCCCTGTCCCCTGACTGCCTCTGGAACCCCTGTCCCCTGACAGCCCCCTGCCACCCCATCCAACCCCCCTGTTCCCTGCCCTCCAACTGCCCCATCCCCTATCCACTCCCAACCATCCTCTCGAACCCCCTGCCCTCTATCCAACCTCGCCTCCCGCTTTCTGCCACTTTACCGCACTGCCTGGAGGTGGCTGGCTGCACTACAGCTGAGAGGCTCTGCTGGAGCCAGGCCACACCACCGCACGCAGTGCCTGGAGCACTGGGTCAGGCTGAGCTCACAGCCCCCTCCCCCCCGCTTCCTGCGAATCAGCTGTTCGTGCAGGAAGCCTGGGAGGACAGAGAAGCAAACGGCAGCTTCAAACTTAGGCCCAACGAGGTGGAAGTGGAGGGGAGGTGAGCTGGGGCATGGAGCAGTTCCCCTGTACACCCCCTTCCTCTGGTTTCCTGCTGCAGAGTAGGCAGCCTCCCCGCCCCAGCTTACCTCGTCTCTGCGTCAGAATTTAGTCCTGTATGCAGCAGGGGTTTCTATTCAATTCAGGCTCCTATGCCATCTCCAACCCCATCATCTCTGAGCACCTTCCAGTCAAGCATTAAGCAACGTGCCTAGCCTCTAACATGTAGTTGACCCTCTCATCCTCTCCACAGGGGCTTGTGCAGTGTCAGGTTTGACTTTGTTCTCCATATACATGCTGCTCTGGGTTTATATCAGAGAGGCAGTAATGTGTTTTGCCCCTGGAGAGGAAGGTGGTGAGGTTTGTATGGTCCTTCATTCCTGAGGGAGTTTGTCCCCCAGTCTTGGGCCGGCCCCAGAGAAAGCTCTGTTTCCTGCACAGACGAGCTTTACCCTTGTGATAGAAAGTTCCACTGAGCCTGAGATGAGGAGTTGCCAATCACAGCCCTCACCTCTGAGCTGCAGGCAGACAGCTAGATACCCTGGGCCTAGGGCACCGAGCGCCTTGAAGAGAATGACTGAGATTTCTACTTAGGGGTTTGGCCCCTTCACCAGAGAGTCTATCCAAAGCTGTACATGGCCCTTATCTGTGTAATTTCTGCACACCCCACAGACATGACTGACTCTATCCTCCCAGCACCCCTGAGAGGTGGAGAGGTGGTACTGCCATTATTAGAACCCCCAATTTACAGACAGGCAAGGGAGGCTTGGAGACATTAAGGTCGCTATTTATCAAACTGCCCCCTGACATTGGGACTGATTTTTCAGAGGCACTGAGCACCACGATTTCACTGGCTTTGGCTGGATTTATGTGTGTTCAACACTTCTGAAAATCTGACCCCAGGGTGACTTAGCTGGGTAGTGGCAGATTAACACAGAGGTCCATTGTGCTCAGGGGCCTACCCAATTTGGGGGCCCCTGCAGGAGTGCCAGAACCTGTATAGAAGCGGGGAGACCACTGGTGTGGAACTGTGACTCCTCCTCCTGCTGCTCCTCCTCTTCCCCCAGGGCTCTGCCCAGGGCCACCCGGGGGGGGGGGAAATGGAGCAATTTGCCCCAGGCCCCGGGCTCCGCAGGGGCCCCCAAGAGAATGGGTGAGGCTCCCGCCCTAGCCCGACTCTGCCTCTGCCCCTCACCTGGAGCCTCAACGGATCCAGCAGCGTCCCTGAACAGCAGTGCACTGTGGCTCCGGCGGGACTCCTGAGCTCCCAGCCCAGCCCCCTTACCATGTGGTTCTGAGCAGGGCGGAGCTCAGGAGCCCCGCCGGAGCCATGCCGCACCGCTGTGCAGGGACACTGCTGGATACAACGCGCTAAGGCTCCAGGTGAGCGGGGTGCCAGGGGTAAGGGGCCGAAGCCGGGGGGGTTGACTAAGGGGCAGGAAGTCCTGGGGACAGTCAGGACACAGGGAGGGGGAAGAGGTGGGGGGGACGGTCAGGGGACAGGGAATGGGGGGGTTGGATTGTGGGCATTCCGGGGGTTTGTCAGGACTCAGTGGGGGGGTGGATAGGGGTCGGGGCAGTCAGGGAACAGGGAGCAGGGGTGTGGTCCCAGGGTGGTGGTGGTGGGTCTCTGGGGGATGGTGAGGGGGCAAGGAACACGATAGGTCAGGGATTCTGAGGGGGTTGGGCAGTTGGGGGGCAGGAAGTAGGGGGGTCAGACAGAGGGCAGGGCCAGGCTGTTTGGGAGGCACAGCCTTCCCTACCCTAAAGCTCATTCAGCAGTTTGAGGCTTGCAGAAGAGCCAAGCTGTTAGCTTTTCCATTAGGGCTACCATCTGTTTTACTTCTCAAATGCCAAATTATAGCACATCTATGAATTTAATTTAGGTGCTATAGGGATATTCATGTCAGGGGAGAGTAGCTTCATTTTAAATTAGCCACTGGGGGAGGGATCACATGAGAAGAGCAATATCCTGCACTATCTACCTCCTTCCCGACCCTACCAAGGGAGACACTTCCCCCCTCCCCCCCGCCCCGGCATTCCCTGAGGCTTCAGAGGATTTAATTCAGTGGTTCTCAAACTCTTTTGTCCTGGTGACCCCATTCGCATAGCAAACCTCTGAGTGCAACCCCCCCTCCATACATTGAAAACACTTTTATATATTTAACACTATTATAAATGCTGGAGGCAAAGCGGGGTTTGAGGTGGAGGTTGACAGCTCGCGACCCCCAGTAATAGCCTTGTGACCCCCTGAGGGGTCCCAACCCCCAGTTTGAGAACCCCTGGGTTAATTTAATTTTAGCACCCTGTGTCCATTCACGTGCATGTACTATTTTGAGCATGTCAGTTTTCACAACATAGGCTCATCCCAGATTCTGGAACAAGTTCAAATGCTCAGTTCGTGGAGTTTGTACATAAGCTATACTAAAGACAAACCCACAGTGATTATCTCCAGTTTGTGAGGGACCCCATGGAGCCAGTCTCTAGGAAACAGATGAATTCATGGAGGTTAAGTCCATTAATGGCTATTAGCCAGGATGGGTAACGAATGGTGTCCCTAGCCTCTGTTTGTCAGAGGGTGGAGATGGATGGCAGGGGAGAGATCACTTGATCATTACCTGTTAGGTTCACTTCCTCTGGGGCACTTGGCATTGGCCATTGTCGGTGGACAGGATACTGGGCTGGATGGACCTTTGGTTTGACCCGGTATGGCTGTTCTTATGTTCTAACCTAAATGAACCCAAAGTTATGGAGACAGATATGAGTCAAGGAAGCCAACAGAGTATGAGAAACCTGGAAAAATCTCTGACTGGATGGGCTCAGGCGTTTGGTCACAAGCTGAGGTGGTTCAAAAGTTTTGGATTTTTTTAAGCAGAATTTTTTAGTGTTTCTTTAAACAATCAAACGCAGCAAGCAGCAAACATTTGGCCGCACACTTCTGAAACCCCAAACCATATTCAGGTTTTGGCAGACTAATTTCAGCTTTTTAATTAAAAAAAAAACACAACAAATTTTGAAGGAAAGCAGACATTGTCCGTGATTTTTTTCTGCTTTTTAAAAACCCCTAGTTTTAGATCCAAAAAAAGTTTTGATGGAAAATATTTGTCCAGCCCTTTTAATGAGCTTTAGTGCCTTTTAGCACTAGTTGATGCTGAGAACCAGCGATACCTTGTAAAGAAGTTTTCTCAAAGCTGGATTTGTGCTGAGATGCGGAAGGTTTATTTTTCCCAGGGCTGCCCCTGGCAGGGAGCAAGTGGGGCAATTTGCCTGGGCCCTGCAGGGGCCCCCACAAGAATATAGTATTGCAATTTTTTTTATGGAAGGGGCCCCCAAAATTGCTTTTTCCCAGGCCCCCTGAATCCTCTGGGCGGCCCTGGCTTTGCCCTCTGCTTCTCCTCCCCCTGGGATCCTGCTCCCCCTCCTCTCCTGGGGCCGCCCTGTCCTCCTCCTCCCCCTGGGCCCTGCCCCATGGCCAGGCCAGAAGCCAGAGCTGGGCAGTGGTAAGAACCACCCAGGAAGCCCAGACTGCTGTGGGAAGCTGCTCTGGATGGGGGACGGGGTGCCTAGCCCATGTCCCCATCCCCTATGGCCACTGGGAAGAGACTGGCACTGCTAGCTTATCAGCTCCCCACTGTGAAGTGCAGCCCCTGCCTCTGCCACTCTGTGCCTGAACAAGACTACTACGCCCATGGTAAAATGTGTGTGTGGGGGGGAGGGCATGGCCTCCCTGGTCCCTCAGTTCCAGTGCCTCCAGGATGTGGGGACTCAAATGTTCTTTGTGCCCAAACCCCAATAAATCTTAATTTGGCTCTGCAGTTGGGACACCTGAAGCACCAGTCCTGGCCCCAGTGACTTGCACAGGGTCACCCAGAAACTCCCCTGGCTCTTCTGAGTCCCAGTCTGGAGCCTCAGTCACAAGGCAACCCTGTGGCGCCTGTCAGAGAGAATCTCTGGGTTAAGAGAGTGGTTGTGTCAAGAGGCTGCTGTTGCCAGGTGGTTTGTAATTAGGTTTGTTAGATGCTGCCTACTGAAGTGCAGAATGGCAGACCTCTGAGACAGGCAGCTGGTGACTAGAGGGAAGGCCCTCAGTGGTGGGGAGGATGGTGCAGAAATAGTTCAGTGACAGGAGGGGAGAATTTCCAGAGTGGGGGTCAGAGGCATTATTTGTAATTCTATTTTCCCCCTGCTCACTGTCTCTTTTTAAAACGAAAGAGCAGCTTAGCGTTAAAGAAAAATATCCTGGCTGGTGTGACTCTGGCTGGTGGAATTATTTGCCCATCTTCTCACTTTGAGGTTTTTTCAGGATGTTCAAACAATGCACTCTGTGAGGTGTGTCTGTGAGGGCATTCGGAGAGGTCGCACTGTGGTTCTGAGAAGCTGTCCTCTGCACTGCTCAGGTTGCAAGTGGAAATGAGCTTAGCGATGCTGGGTAGCGACCGCACAGACACCTAAGCTGCACAGACTCTGCCGTGTAAACATACTGCAGAAGAAGGTCATTATGTTGCAGAGCATTATTTGTAATTCTATTTTCCCCCTGCTCACTGTCTCTTTTTAAAACGAAAGAGCAGCTTAGCGTTAAAGAAAAATAACCTGGCAGGTGTGACTCTGGCTGGTGGAATTATTTGCCCATCTTCTCACTTTGAGGTTTTTTCAGGATGTTCAAACAATGCACTCTGTGGGGTGTGTCTGTGAGGGCATTCGGAGAGGTCGCACTGTGGTTCTGAGAAGCTGTCCTCTGCACTGCTCAGGTTGCAAGTGGAAATGAGCTTAGCGATGCTGGGTAGCGACCGCACAGACACCTAAGCTGCACAGGCACTGCCGTGTAAACATACTGCAGAAGAAGGTCATCACGTTGCAGAGCATGTCACTGAGTGGAAAGGTCAGAGCTGTGGAAACATGAGAAGAAGTGGTCTGTTTCTTGACTAGGAGATTCTTCAAACACACATCCAGGGCTGGTGTTACCATTTAGGCAGCCTAGGCAATCGCCTAGGGCGCCAGGATTATTCGGGGGGGCGGCATTTTGCTGGGGGGGTGGCAGGCGGCTCCGGTTGACCTGCCGTAGGCATGCCTACGGAGGGTCCACTGGTCTGCGGCTCCGGTGGAGCTGCCACAGTCATGCCTGTGGACGGTCGGCTGCTTGCGTGGCTCCAGTGGACCTCCCGCAGGCACCACTGTGGCAGCTCCACCGGAGCCGCAGACCAGCGGACCCTCCGCAGGAATGACTGCGGCAGCTCCACCGGAGCCACGGGACCAGCGCGGCGGGTAGCGAAATGGCCGTGCGCCTAGGGCGTGAGAAACCCTAGTGCCAGTCCTGCACACATCCAATCTTATTTTAGTACGAAAACTTATAAGGCCAAATTCATCCTGGTATATCTTCATTGACTTTACTGTCTTTAGCCCACAATGTGGAGTCACTTTATAGTATTGTTACCCCTTTTTGACCCAGTCATTTAGCCAAAGCCAGGATGTTGAGGGTTGTTTCTGTTTGAGAAATTGACATAGGAGTCAGGTGTTTCTTTGATGCAATTCTGTGTATTTACAGGAACTTACAAAGTCCTGTTTTCATGAATACAGCATAAATCACATAACAAAAGACAGTGTCTTTGCTCACAATTCAGAGCCCCTTTCTAGCCAGCACTTATCCCCAAAATTCTCTCTCTTACTTTTTCCTCAGGGCCACATTCAGCAGCCAAACTTCTATTGATGTTATTCCACTGCTCTCATCTAAACACAGATTTTGGGGCTGATCCTTTACCCCCACACCTTGCCCCTTCAGCTTGGTGTCCTCCTGTTTCCTCCATTGTGAGAGGGACATTCACTAGGTAGTTTGGATGCTCTGTCCAGGAGTGCCTTAAATTCATAACAAACCTTGTTGTGACCAATTTTTTTTCCACAGTACCAGCATTTAACTGAACTGCTTCCCTTAATTTGTGCTATTTCCAATTTCTCTTGTTTTACAAACCCAATGTATCACCCTTTCTAATCCTTCAAAAGTGGCATGGACCATATTAGACATCAGACCTACTAGGCTGCTTCCAACTTCTTCACTCCCAGCTGCTTTCTCCTCTGGGGAGCTGCTACAAGGAAAGATTCAAGTTCTGTGGCAAGTTTCACAGACAAAACATTCATAGAATATCAGGGTTGGAAGGGACCTCAGGAGATCATCTAGTCCAGCCCCCTGCTCAAAGCAGGACCAATCCCCAGTTCCCTAAATGGCCCCCTCAAGAATTGAACTCACAACCCTAGGTTTAGCAGGCCAGTGCTCAAACTACTGAGCTATCCTCCTCACTAGAAAATCTAGACACGATCTAGTTGCTCAGGTGTTTAGAAACATTCTAATTAAATGTAAGTAAACATTTAAATCATGCCTGCGCTATATTTGTTTTTAAAGCATGAGTTAACTGCCAATTAACTAAAGATAAATAGAACTCTAATGAATACAAATCCTAAAATGCCACTGGCTTTCCCATGGTAGGAAAAACTGTCTCCCTAATGTGCTTATCTCACATCCGCCCTCCAGGACGTTTAACGAGCCGAGCCATGTCTACAGTACAGGGGAAAGTTGATCTAAGCTATACAATTTGAGTTATGTGAATAGTGTAACTCAAATTGACATAGCTTAACTCCACTTACCATGGGATTCACGCTACGCTATGTCGACAGGAGACGCTCTTTTGTCGACTCCCTTTACTCTTCTGATTCCGATGGAGTACAGGAGTCGACAGGAGAGTGATTTGCTATCGATTTAGTGGGTCTTCACTAGACCCCCTAAATTGACTGCCGATGCATAGATCACCAAGTGTCAATCCCCCAGTAAGTATAGACAAGGCCTTAGAGTATACTTGGCTTCCTTTCCTTCCTGTCGGCTTAACTACTCCAGCCCCCATGGGCGGCAGTCACTAAGTCAGCAGGAGAAGCTCTCCCACCGACATAGGGCTGTCCATGACGGTGCTTAAGTTGGTGTGATTTATGTTGCTCGATGGTGGCTTAGTCACACTGCTGAGTGACATAAGATATACTGACATAAGTGGCAGCATAGACATATCAGAAACACAAATTTGAGGCTATCTATGTTAAGACTCCGAATCTGATACCTCACGGCTTGGGATTGGGAATATCTTGCTGTATTATCTCCTGATTGTTCTAAATTTACATATAAATTTAGAATACGGCTTTAATTGGTGCTTGTGTCAACACTTTAATTTCGTTTCCCAAGATGGGTTGTTGTTTTCTTTAGCTCCTTCAGTCCTTGCTGCAGCTTCTCTCTGTTAGCAAGTTCCAAGCTGGCAAAAGCTTTCTTGGTCTCCACAATTTCTGGGAAAACCTTTGGCATTCACATTGCTGGTCACCTCCTCAATCCATTTTGCCATTTCAGACTGGGAGTCTTATAGCTTCCAGAATCTGTGCATACACTTTGCAGCAGCTAACCCAACAAAGTTTTTATCTCTGATTGCAGCTCAGCTATCAGTCCTTGCTGGAAAGCTTCCACATTTTGCTTTAATGCATTTTATGACGACGCCAGCTCCTGTTTTAGGTCTTGTTTTCATACCTTTTGGCCGTCTATTATTTGTTCCATCTTGGTTCAACAGAAAAACCAGCTTCCAGTTTCTCTCCTTGGAAACTCCATCCTACTCTCACACCAGACCTGCCTTTTAGCTGCCATTCAAGGTCTTGCCACATTGTTTTCGTTAGGAGGTGAAATTGAAGATATTCAGGTTTTTTTGGTGCAGTCTTGTTTATTTACAAAGAATGTACACAAAGTTTCATTTCCCTGAACACAATAGAAACAAACAGCAGCAGACACTTTCCTTGCTCACAATTCACAGTTCTGCATCTGTGGCCTTGGCTACACTGGTGCTTTACAGCGCTGCAACTTTCTCGCTCAGGGGTGTGAATAAAACACCCCCCTGAGCGCTGCAAGATACAGCGCTGTAAAGCGCCAGTGTAAACAGTGCCCCAGCGCTGGGAGCGTGGCTCCCAGCACTGCAAGCTAAACCTCATCAGGATGTGGAGTGCATGCAGAGCTGGGAGAGCTCTCTCTCAGCTCTGGTGCTGCAACCACACTCACACTTCAAAGCGTTGCCGCGGCAGCGCTTTGAAGTTTCAAGTGTAGCCATACCCTCAGATTGCCACAAGGAGCTCTGTCTCTACTCCCTCTCAGGCCCATACTCATGATTGTTTCTCTTGCTTTTGGCTGGCTTTGTTTGCTTTCTGCCTCTCACACATACACAACTTGCCAAACAATCCCTTAGGTCCTGTGTTTGCAACCAGTCTCAGGGAAACCACTCTTATTCCCCCGGGTTAGTGCTTGCCAGGCCTTGTCATGCAGTGCCATGTCTGGGATGGTGACTTCTAGTCTTGCCAGCTACCACTACGCAATATAAATTTGATTGCTACTTCCATTTAGCCTGCGTGAAGCGTGCTTAGCACTTCCATCAGCTATAGACATGTCTGGTTGTCTGTAAATCAAAGACCTGCCCCATAACAATCATTAACACCTTCCAAGCATAACCTCAGTGTGTGTGCAACATGCACATGTGTTTGAAGAAACTCTAAACTCTCCCAGATGGTGGTGAGTTCTCAAAGCCATCTCAGAGGGTGGCATCCTAAAGAGATGCAGGACCCTTCAGTCTGCCACTATCTTTGATATGGCTGTCTCATTCCTCTCTTCCATGTAATTCAATTACTGCTCAGCCTCACCTGGTTTTTTTCAACAGAGACTATTCGTGTAATGCAGAGAAGGACACACTCTCCTCCCTCAACGTTTCATGCACTGATTCGTTTCTTTTTTTAAAACGTTTCCTGTTTTTGTACCTTTGTTCTAAATGCCTGGGTGCAGCTGGCATTTTAATGCGCAGAATAAAGGACTCTCTCAACAGAATTAATGTGAGCTTGAACCAATGTACTTTTATTACCTATTCAGTCCAAACATACTTCCCTTAAAGTGTGGGTCCGCTGTGAGTGGTGACTATCTCGGTATTGCCACCCATCATCGTGTTCAAAAATCACAAGTCAGGCCTCAAAATATCTTGAAACTGGCTTAAAAATCAGGAGATTTAAAAAAGATGATATGTTTTGGGTTCTCTTGATTTGCCTTTTGGTTTATGAACCATTAGGGGTCATTCAGATCATGTTTTCAAGCTTTTCTCTGGCAAACATGAAGGCTAGTAACTTTTATTTGTAACTGCAAGCTGAGATTCCCTTGTACTCTGTAAGGTGGTCGTGTCTCTCTCCCCGTCTGTCACGGTGGGAGACCATGCCCCCTTCACTACGACACTTCCGATGTCCTTCGGTTCAGGGGAAAAATCAGCTCACAGTTAGTGCCCCAGGCCTGCCATCAGGCTGAGCCAGGATAAGTCTATAGGCCGGGAGCTCTCAGTCAGGGCGGGGCAACACACAGTTAATGGCTCTGGCTAGGGGTTTGGGAGAGCCACGAAGAGTCCATTTGCCCGGGGCAGCAATTAGTTCACGTAAGGTTCTCTGGCCTGCAGCCAGGCAGAGTAACAGTGCAGTCTAGGGGAGATTAGGTGTCTGGTGGGGGAGTCAGCAAACTAGTTGGTGCCCTAGTTCAGGCGGGTGCCAGACCACAGCAGGCCTCCTGACCCCAAAGTGGGGAGGCTGCCATCCTGATGGTGGGGTGGCAGGGTTAGGGGGACACAGGCCCTCCTACTCCACTGTGTCCCAGCCCAGGGCCTGAACAGTGGCAGAGTGGTCCGCCACTGGGTCAGCGGGGAAATCCGACCACAACATGCTGGCCGGCTTGCAATCACTCACACAGCCGAAGCCTATTCGGCTTCCTTGGGCTTCTTCCTACACTCCCAGTCCGAGGGCACCTGGGTTCCGGGGATGTCATTGGTCTCACTGAGGTAAACAGTGAGCGGCAGCCCCAACAGCTCCTCAGCGTCCCCAGTGTCTGGCAGCTCCGGTAGTCCTTCTGGGTCTCTGGCACAGGAGCAGCCTCCCTCAGGTCTGGGATCCAGCAGCAGCAGGGAGACATCCTGCTCCTCTGGCAGCTCTGTCCCAACTGAGCTAGAGGGCAGGACTTTTATAGTTCCTGTTCCTGGCCCACTCCTCTGCTTCCAGTGGGGTGACCGTGGGTATCCCGGTTCTGCCCACCAGGGGTCGGTCACAGCTCTCTCCCCATCTGCGGGGCAGGAGACCACGCCCCCTTCGCTACATACTCATATGACTCCAGGATCTGTGGATTTATGAAAAGACACCAAATCAGAGCTTATTTTGTAATGAAAAAAGGTGCTAGGGCTCCAGCAATTAGTTGCTGGAGCTGAAGCAATTTTTTTACATTCATAACTGATGCAGCAAAGCTAGAGGTGATGAGGCTCAGTCCCAGCAAGCCCTGGCACAAATTAAGCACTGTACCAAATATTGTGCTGTGTATGAATGGCATCTTCTCACTCAGCATATCTGTGTATCCAGAGTCCTGATGTTAGTGCCAAAGGTACATTTTTACTGCTTTTTACTCTCATTACATCTGCTGTGGCATCAGCACAGCTAAGGAAGACTGGGATGAATTCTGTCCCTTCTTCTGCAGAACAGTTTGCTAAATTCCACCCACACTCCTGTAAACCTTTTGAAGGCAATGGGGTAGCACAGAAGTGGGGATGGTGTGTGAGAGGGAAAATGTCGGATCCCAAGGTGAGTTTGTGAGGCTGGCAATTTCTTTTTAACTTATACATGATCTGGAACAAACATGATCTGGAAATACGTGAGTGGCAAGAACAATAGAACCTTCAATGCTGTTTTATAGTCACTTTTCAATCTAGAACTGCACTGTAAAACAAATCTATTATTATTAATGATTGTTATCCCTATTGTATTTGGTTGTTTTTTGAATGGATTGAATTAGGAGCAATTGCACATTTACCATGAGAAGTATCTACACTAAGCCACAAAGAGGGATCTGAATGCCAGGGTATCAAACCAAGAGTTCAGAGTTACTGGAAAGGCTGGACAAACAGAGACCTCTTGCAGCAAATTCTGAAAGTGGATGGACTGAGGCTCATACATGTTTCCGGGGGAACGAATTGATCTTCTTTATTGAGATGCCCCTGCCCCCTTCAAGCTTCACCCTGGACATAGCTAGCTTAATGCAGATGGTTTGGAGAGTCAGAGAAAGGTGGTCTATAAGGCTACTAGGTCCTAGGCTACTTAGGGATTTGTAGATCATAAACCAGCACCGTTGAAGACCACTGTAAACATGCAATATGCTCCGGCTGATGAGCCCTGCTCTCAAGGTGGGCATCCGTGCCTTGCATGAATTGGAGCTAGTGCTGCAAGGAAGTGGCCTATAATAACTGTGGCATGTAGGAGTGAGGTGTGGTCTGAGCACAAGAAGGAACTCTCTTAGCGCTTGGCTACACTTGTGAGTTAGAGCACATTAAATCAGTCCTGGGTGCCCTAACTCCTGAGGTGTCCACACTGGCAAGGCATGTAGAGGGCCTGGACTCTGCAGCTGGAGCATCCCGGCAATCCACCTCCATGAGAAGCAAAAAGCTTGCTGTGTCCTGGCTGAAATGCCTGGGTGTCAGTGCGGACGACATGTTGCATTATTGAGCTGTGATTGGCCTCTGGAAATGTCCCATAATCCCCTGAAGTCAAGTGGCCACTTGTCATTGTTTTGAACTCGGCTGCAGACATGTGGATATCCCCTTTCAAAGCTGCGTTTCTGACATCCGGCATGCTTATCTGCTCCATGACAAAGCAAACCATTACTGTGGAATGCTGCTGCTGTGAGTGTGTGTGAGAGAGAGGTGTGTGTGTGTGTGTGTGGTCTGCTGCTGTGTGAACTTACAAGACAGCATGCTGACATACTCTCAGTCCCCGCCAAAATCCACTCTCTCTCCCCCCACATACACACAACACATTCCCTGTCACACTCCACCCCCACATTTGAAAAGCACGCTGCAGCCACTTGCACACTGGGATAGCTACCACAATGCACTGCTCTCTGCGGCCATTGCAAGAGCTGCTAATGTGGCCACACCAGTGTGCTGTCAGCTGAGTGTATAAACACTCAGCAGCACTTTCCCTGCTGCCGTCTCCGAAGGCTAGTTTAACTCACAGTGCTCTACATCTCCAAGTGTAGCCAAGCCCTTAGCTAGCTACAGATGAATAACTGCTGTTTGAAAGTGCCCTTTCTGGCAAAGACGTATGCAGTAAGTTCAGAAGTCAAGGACCTCCAAGTTATGGCTCTTTACAGCAGCTGTAACTCATTCACATGCCATTTATGTAAGATTCTGCCATACTCCTTTCATTATTAACTTGCTTTTATAGATGCATAGGTGAAATTTTCAAGGAGATGGAATGCTGCAGAAGTGCTACAATAGGGGATAGGAACTTACTAATACCATCTTAAAATCCAGGAGGGAATAATAGTTCTAATTCCCCAGCCTTTAAAAATCACATTGGAAGGGGCCCAGTGGGTCCAGTGGCCTTTCTCCTGGAACCTTACTCCAACTGTGTTTGTTACAAGTTCTGGCCCTCTAGGACACCAAGCCCTAGAAGGTATGGAAGTTGAATTGGACGTGTGACCTAATGATGACATATTCCCAAAATCCTGACCTTGAGAGGATTTAGGGAAGGGACACCTAGCTGGGGTGTAGGAGAGTCTCTCTGTGGGTATGTGGCTATGTGCATCAAGGTGGCCACTCTTGGTGCAGGCTTAAGTAACTGATATAATAATGTACTCAGCATGTGCACTATGATATCTTCAGATCTTCTTGTCTTACAAGAATCTTCCTGTGCAATTTAGGTCCAACTTTCTGTGCCATGCACAGCCTTGCCCGTACTCATCAAAAGCCAGCTCATGCCTGGCTCCTCTCCCTGCACAACGGCCAGCTGTTAAGTGGCCATTCATAAGCCAGGGAATGTCCTATGTACTTTGTGGCAAGCTGGACCTGAATTCTGCTGGTGAGCAACATGTGTTTGCATCGGATGGTTAAGAAAGAGGTGTAGAAAGAGAGACGTGGGAAAGGAGGAAAATGAGGGACAGAAAGAGGGTAGAAATTAGGAAAAATGGATTCGGAGAAGTATGGATGTTTGGAGAGTGAGGAGATTGTAGGTGGTGGGGTCACCTTAGTAGGTGACATTGATGGACTATATGATATCCCATGTTGTAGAAGCTCCCAGAAGAAGAATTAATCCAGATGGTTGCTTCTTGCGAGAGTAATTTTCTCCATTGAGCTATTTCCTGCATTCATTTGATTAAAGAAGGAGGGTCTTGGTCTTTCCAGTGTTGTAGGAGTGTCTTTTTCTAAAGAGGGATATTAAGATGCTTCTTAATAAGTGAACAGATATTTATCCATCAGAGATATATGTGATTGCAATAGGTCTCTGTTAAGAACCAGTTAGTAAGTCCCCATTATTGTGAGTGATCAGGGTACCATGGCAGATGGATGATAAAGAGGTAGATCCTCAGCTGGCATAAATCGTGATAGCTCCATTGAAGTCAATGGAACAATGACAACTTGTGCCACTGGAGATCTGCTCTGAAGAGGGCTTACCGCTTCATTCTCTCAGGAGTCTGGCAAGGCTTGGTTTGATCTGATGCATCCACACCTAGTCCCACCAAAGCCAATGGGAGCTTTGCCCAATGACCTCAATGTAATCAGAATGTGAGCTTTGCTGGTCAGGCTGGCCTGATGGGGTATAGGCTTCCTTCTAGAGTCTCCCATGAGAGGAGAAACAAGCTTCCCAGGGAAGAGTGAGCAAAACAAACCCCCTCTGTCTTGTGAAAGTGCTTTCTAAGCCCTCAGGTTCAGCTCCACAAAGGTATTTAGGCTCCTAATTTCCAAGGATGTTAGGATCCTAAATGCCTTTGAGGATCTGGGCCCTCAAGCTCACCAGCCATTTCTCTTCTGTGTGGGAGGGAAACTTCTTCACTCCCCTTCACTGGGCTGTTCATATACATGTTCGTGCTGCCTTTGTGTTTACAGCTTTATTAGGAAATCCTTGAAATGCCGCCCCAGCTACTGGCTAATTATAGAGGCAATCGTTTCTACATAAAGAGAAGCTTGTCTGCTTGTTGTAATTATTATGCAGAGTGTCCAAAGGATGCAGCTCTGAGTGTCCAAAGGATGCAGTGTCCCCTATTGCCTTGAGCGGAGCTGGGGCTTGAGACTAGCTTGATATAGGGGTAAGACTTTTAACTTTCTCGGTGCAGGGCAGTTGTTCTTGCAGGACTGTATCACCAGGGGAACCCCTACTCCACCATGGCCAAAGCAATGGCCCCTCTCTACGGCTCTCCTAAACTCCACCTCATCCTGCCACTTGGTGTAATAAATGGGCCATCAAATTTATCCTAACTTTGAGCTCCATTGTAAAAGGCACTTGAAAGTTCCTCAGACAGTGGCCTATAATAACAAAAGGTGATGGGAAAAGGTACGAAAAGGAAAAAGAAAAACTGAATTAGCCTAAATGAGAAGGCCTACTGATATAATTCATATTGAAATCATGCTTGGTAACCAAAAGACATGGGGAACTGGAAATTAATGACCCCAAATTATTGTGTTTGATATTAGGCCTAATTGGTGCACAAGATAATGAGGGGCCAGGCTATTATTTGAGTGCTGGTCCCTAGGTGCATTCCACATGTGGGTACGTATGTGCACCATGTGCCTGAGTCTGGAAATTCTTCAAAGCAGTATCCATTGACCCGCACGTGCACAATAGTTCTCCTCATGCTGCTGACCAAGAGTATAACAGGCAGTTCCTTCTTACCACCACATGGTCGGAGTCGGAATTCTAAATAGTGATATATTTTTAGCCTAGTAGTTAAAGTTATAGTTAGTAGAGATTATTTCTTTTCCCTGGCTGGGGAATGCTTGCCCTGGCTCAAGGACTCTGTCCAGAGTTCCAGGATTCAAGAATTGCATCTCCTACCCATGCTCTTTTTCCATCAGTGCTGAACATCCCTAGTGGCTGTACTATCTGGGTGAGGCACATATCTCTGCAACGTACAGTATCTGTCACTCCTTCCCACTCAGAACCTGGGAAACCCAGGAGCTTCACCTATGCCGCAGGCTACGAGGGCCGTCTCCAATCCAGGCCACAGAGACCCCCCTGGTCATTGGCCTCAACTGAGCAGCAATCTCCCTCCAAGCATGTGCCGTGGAGCAGAGCTTCAACATCTGAGCCCAAGGACTCTTCTTGTAGGGCTCCCCACGAGAGTAGAGGGCACTCTCTTGGGCACAAGGACAGATCCTCATTAAGGGCTGTCAATGAGAATCATGCTTCCTCTCCAAGCCTGTCCAGGTCAGATGAGAAGACACATATGGAGCTTAAGGAACCAGCTCTGCTGAAGACCCCCAGATTGGAGTGCAAGGCATGTAAAAAGAAAGACCTGCTGGTTCTGTTTGTTACCTCAGTACCAAAGCATAAGGACAGACATTCGCTGGTTCTGTCTATGAGCGCTGGCCTGGACCCACCATCGGTACCATCTCATTCATCTAAAGACTGTCCAGCTGTCACAGATGCACCAGGTCCTTCAGACTAGACTGCCAGAACCCCTTGGACACCAGGGCATATGGAGATATACATAATGCCGGAGGATATGTTCCTCCCTTATCCACAGTTGGCACTCCTTTCCAGCTCTGCCCTTGTCAAGGCTGATTTCCCACTCTGGCCCTTTGAGTGCAGAAGGTGGGGGGCCGCAAGGATTCTAAAAATTAACACTGGCCACTCCAGGCTTGTATTCAACTCCAAGGTACAGTTTTTCTCTGACTTTGGATGGGTAGATGCTGCCACCATCCAAGTGCAAAAAACCCTTTGAGAACCCAAGAAGGCGCACTTGGGAATTCCTTCCTGTGGGTACCCTCAATCCCTTTTACCCCCCTTCTCGGGAAGAGCTGAGAAAGAAAACAAAGGAAATCAGCTATTGTCACAAGTTAATTAAACAACATATGCACAAATCTCTTAGCGACACAAAAATCTAATCCTGTTCTTAAAAAAGGTAAATTTTATTAAAAACAAAAAGATAGAAAATACATCTGGAATTTAGGCTTTTTGCTAAGTTTAAAAAAAAAACAGTTACAAGGATTAAGCATCATGATAGCTTCTTGAGGACAAGCTTCAAAGTTACAAGCAAAACAAAAGCACCTGGGGTTAGCACAGAGGAGTCCACAAGCCATAATAAAATAAAAGGGATAAATCTAATCACATCTTTCTAGACATTTCCCAATCTACTTACATATCTGGGGTTTCAAATGAGTAGTTTCTAGGTATGATCTGATGATTTTCATACCTGACCTAAAGCTTTTTACAGCATACTTCTAGCCCTGTCCCTGCTCTCCAGGAGAACAACACAGACAGACAAAAGGGAAGTTTTTTTTCCCCAATTTTAAAAAGTTCTAGCCTTCCCATTGGCCCTTTTGGTCAGGTGCCCACTCCCTTCCTTTTACCTATGGGCTTTTTAACCCTTTACAGGTAAAGCAAGTAGAGAACAGCTACTAAGAGGGGTTTTATAGCTAACTGGCTGGCTAGGTGTCCATAAAAGGGAGCTACCCCCACTCCATTTATCACAACCCTCTTGAGAGATGGCCTTACTCCAAAGGAGGAGTCTATATTAATGCCCCAAGAGTGGTCCCATGTCCAACCATCTGGCAGGAGTACACTGGTAACAGGCGTCAAGGGGGCAGATGCTGCAAGCATCTGGGTACAGACCTGGTCCTTATGCTGCTATGCTGTGTACTGCAATGATGCCAGCAGAGTTAATACTGGAGTGGCGCAGGAAAGTGTCCTACCCTGGTGGAAGAAATAAGGCAGCTCTCCTCAGAAACCTGCAAAGGATTGCAGAGTAGCTCCATGAAAGTGTCCTGGAGATCTCCCTGGAGGATTCCCGGGCCATCCCTGTGCACATAAACAGTCTTTTCCAGGGGGGACCCTCTGCATAGCTGGAGTGGCCACAGCGAATCAGATACCCACGGCACCTCACTTTTTCTTCATATTAAACATAAAATACAAGAGCATGTGACCTCTACAGTTTGATTGGAATTGCATATTCACCAGAAGTGCCTTCCGCGGCATCACGCTCGGCCATGATGCTGTCTTGCGACTGGTTAGATGGCTCTGGGGTTAAAAATAGCTTCTGGCTTTCCAGGAGAATGGATTCCCCTGCTAGCCTGTCTCCCATTCTCCTCCTCCTCCAAAATCTCCTCCTCATTGTTGCCTGCGGTGACCAGGGACTCTGACTCCAGGGAGGTACCCAGGCTGCGGTTGGCGGTAGTGGTGGGGTTACCAGCGAGAATCGCATGCAGCTCATTGTAGAAGTGGCACAACTGCTGTGCGAAAGCAGAACTGTTCACTTCCCTTGTCTTCTGGGATGCCTGCCGCAGTTCTTTGATTTTCACGCAGCACTGCTGTGTGTCCCAGGGGTAGCCCTTCTCCCCCATGCCCCTCGCGACCTTTCTATAGATGTCAATGATTCTATGGCTGGATCGGAGCTGTGCCTGCACAGACTCTTCTCCCCACAGACCAGTTAGATCCGCCACCTCCTGTTTACTCCAGGCTGGAGCACGTTAGGGGCGTTGAGTCACCATGATCAGCTGGGCTAGCGAGCTCTCCACGCTGATCAAACAGGTGTCGTGGAAAAAGCCACCCTGGCAATAAGTTGATCAGAGACTCAAGCCTGAGGCCCGTTTATTGTACACATGCCAACGCATTGGGGGGTAGCAGGTTGGATACTGCGCCCCCCAATGCAAAGCATCACCTGAGTATATAAAGCTGCAAACCTCAAATACATCATACATTTAAGTAATAATTGCCCTTATTTGGAATCAACACCTGACAGGGGTTAGGGTCTTCTTGGGTCTTTTTGGTACTTTCCAATGTGCTTGTTCACATACCTTCTAGTAAAAAGTAATAAGTAATAAGAGCTAGGGTCTCGGCTGGTATTTTCCAGTGTTTAGCAACCATTCCTTTTATGGGGTACTGTGATGATGCGGTTCTGGCGGGACCCAACTGAGAGTGCCAATTTAGGACCAATTGCTTAAACAGGGCAGTTACAGCCCTAGGCTGGGGTTTTTCCACCTCTAAGGTGAACCAAACCAGCCAGACAAAGAGGACTTTGGTTTCACCCCACTGGCTAACCACAAGTCACACAAGCAATTCCCTTAGACTCTCGTTTCCCAGTATCACCATCAGTGCCACTCATCCTGGGAATGAATGGTTATGAAAACCAACACCCCAATAAAAGATAAAAGGTTCTCTCGATCCCAAAGAATCAAGCCCCAGACCCAGGTCAATATACAGATCAGATCTTACCCATAAATCACGCTGTTGCCAGTCCTTTAGAATCTAAAATCTAGAGGTTTATTCATAAAAGGAAAAAGACATGGATGAGAGTTAGAATTGATTAAATGGAATCAATTACATACAGTAATGGCAAAGTTCTTAGTTCAGGCTTGTAGCACTGATGGAGTAAACTGCAGGCTCAAATCAAGTCTCTGGAGTACATCCCACTCTGGGATGGGTCATTCAGTCCTTTGTTCAGAGCTTCTGTTTTTAGCAACGTCTCTCCAGAGGTAAGAAGCAGGATTGAAAACAAGATGGAGATGAGGCATCAGCCTTTTATAGTTTTTTTCCAGGTGTAAGAACCTCTTTGTCCTTACTATGGAAAATTACAGCAAAATGGAGTCTGGAGACACATGGGCAAGTTCCTGCATACTTTGCTGAGTTACAAGGCGTATCTGCCATCTCTCAATGGGTCAGTTGTGTAGCTGATGGTCCTTAATGGGCCATCAGGCAGGCTAGGCAGAGCTAACACCAACTTGTCTGGGATGTTTCCCAGAAGCACAGCACAAATTTGAAATACAGACAGTATAGAACCAATATTCATAACTTCAACTACAAAATGTTACATACATATGGACAGCATAATCATAACCAGCAACCTGTAACCTGGTCTTAGACACCTTGTATGACCCCCTTTACATAAGATTTGGTGCCACTACAGGACCTTGGTTGCAACCATGTTCTATATGGTCCCAGACTATATCAATAACATCACAGGTACCATTACACCAAGCATGTCATGGGGTAGTTACACTCCAGTCATAAGGGAGGGCATGGGTTACAGCTTAAGGGTTATTGTTATAAATGCTTCATACTTGTTACAGTCTTGTGCAGTTGTTATATTTCATAAGCATTAGGCACATATTACAAATAGTTCCTGCTTCTGGGGCTTTCCATTGTTCCCCTCTTCCTTTTCTCTGCCCCTCCTTCCCCCCCACACCCCGCAGTCATGGGACACAGCCAGTTTGGTTCAGACTTTGGGCCTGTTAGTTACAAGGCAGGCCCAGGTCAGCAAACAAAGGCCTAAGCAAATGGGGGGGGGGGGTCATTTCCCCCACAATCCCCCCATTTGATGCCGTTCAGGCATCACTAAGAACACCTTCACGAAGGCCGATTTTACTAAGGCCAGCTTCTATGGGGCACATAGGACAGTAATTATTGATGGACACTGAGATGGACTGCAAGCTAGCCTATTCAGGAGTATTGGGGTCGGTACAGACATGCTCAAGGGTATGAATGGCAGGGGTACTGACACTGAGGGTGCTTACAACCTTTGTTCCAGCTTTTTAGTGTTTACTGAATTTTCTTGAGTTCAGCCCCATTGTCCTTGGGTGGCCTGGGGAAGGGCTCCGAAGCTGCGGGGACACTAATGGCCAGAGTGTTTATTGATTTTTTTTATCCCTATTTAGATATTAGGTGTTATTTTTGGAGTACTGACTATAAATCGGTTAGGCATATCAGATGGTTTAATTTCCCAAATGTTTTGGTGAATTGCCCAATTTTTTCCAATGTATCCTTCTTACGGACCGGGCAGGATTTGGTATGTGGGAGCCCACATTCCTCCAACTGGCCTGTATACTTGGAAGGAGCCCTGTGAAAGTCTGCATTTTTATTCAGAAAAATTTTATGTACGTCTTCATGGCCACAAATCAGATGGTATTCCCAAATTGGCTGTCAGGGCAGTGGGCCAGGCCTAATGGTCATGGTTACTCCAGATGGACTTTATTTGGTCATTCAGAGAGTCCTGAACCTCCAAACAAGCCAGATCCCACTGCGATACCTGCCCAGCCTTAGCTATACCAAACATTATACTGGTTGGAGATTTCTGAGTTATTGTACTAAGGGAAGAGATAATATGTAATTTATCAACAGAACCTGAGTTAACTGTGCTTTAGTAATAAGATTACAATATGATACAGACTAAATTAGAGGCTACTGATTGGCTAAGATTTAGAAAAATATTACTTTCCCATCCCCACCCTGAGTTTGTTAAGGAGGAGAGGCTAAGGAATATTAAAAGTTTCATTTTCTGGTAGTTTTGGCTAGCCTTCGCAAACTATTCTTCAAGATTTCGTAGTCTTAGTTCACTTAGCTGTCCGGCAATGAGGCAGCAAGGGAGGCGTTACTAGCACAATCACCTTGCTTGGTTGGAGGCTTTATTATGTCCTCAGGTGGAGAGGTTGTTTTCTTAGCAAGATCCAAAGGCGCTGTGGGTCTGTCAGCGGGCAAAGAAGAGGTTACAAGCTCTTTACCTTATCCTTTACTCCACTGTTTGGAAGGAGCAACGACGCCAAAAGGAAAGATAGACCGATTATTAATCGGAGAGCCATTACAGTGCGAAACATGGGCAGGTAGTCAATTCTTGGCACTTCATAGTGGTGCTGATAATTAACAGGACTTGATAAGAGTCTTTCAGCATGGAGCCAGGGCGGTTTCTCGCTGATGGACCTTCATGTAGATCCAGTTTTCTGGTTTTAGAGAGTGGCAGGGCTGCTGTATATAAAAAGACTTAATATATTTCATTAGTGCCTGACAATAATTAAGCATTGTGTTATTTATTAAATGAATGTTCATTTAAGCCAGGGCCAGCAGGGTACTGCTGGTAGTTACATTGGGTGCCCTGGTAGAAATTTTGTGAAGGCTGAATCTGATTTTTTTTATTAGGAATCGCCTTCAAAGGACACGTGGCCTTATTGGTGAAGCTGCACATAACTTCTTATAATTTGTCCAGTAGAATTAGGTTCACAATCACTGTTGCTACTCACAGGTATGCCTGAGTTTTACAACAGTTTTGGCATTTGCCTTTTTACAAGGAAATACGTTACTAAAACTAACACATACTTACAATTACAACATTCAAACAACATTTGAATAAAATCAATCTGAATATTTACAAAGGGGTCCCCAGGGAGGGGGATATGCTGTCTGCCTAACCTTGACAGCTTTACCAACATTATGTTGCTGGCGATAGTGCTGGGCCACAGAGGAAAAGTCTTATTTAACTATAGCAATTAACTCCTCCTTTGCTCACATGTGCCATCCGGTGATGCATGTGAGCAAATAGGGCCACAGCACCTGAGGCACAACTCTCCGGGGAGCGCCAAAGGTGATCAGGGTGTAAGGTGTACGTACCTAGCAATTACTTCAAGAACAATTTGCAGCTTTTCAGTTGGTATCAGATTTTCTTAACATATTCCTTTTTTTTTTTTTTTTTTTTTTTACAAATACCCTTGCTGATTGCAGGCAAAACTAAGGAATTACTCCCCATATTTTCCTGCAATTGTTTTATAGGCAGGTCAGGTTTTAATGGCGTCTATTTTTCAACTTCTGCTTTTAAACACATGTTGATTTGAAATGGAACACACAACCCATTTTGGCTTCCCTTTGGCAACGTGACCGTTGATTACACAGACCCACCTTAAGGCTTAGTGTGGGGTACTCACTACAGCTTCTATCTGCTATTTGTTACCTAAACAGATTTAAAATCTTTTACCATTCTCCAGGCTTTGACTGCCCTGCTTCAGCCACAACTTTGATTTTTTATATTAAAAAATTCAATAGAACAATTTAAATCTTGTAACGCATTAAGTTACCTTAAGGATTAAATATTAAATACCAAAATTAAACAACACTAGTTTCTTTTTGTTTGGAAAAGTATTTCTTGGTTTTACAACCCCAAAACAACACCCATTTATTTTAAAAATTATAAAACAAAGATTGTACACACCAGGAGTGTTCTTTAGCAAATTTTACTAACTTTTGTATAGTCAAATGATTTTACTTAAATAACCTCTTGCCTGGATTATTTACAGACATTTCCAAAGGAATGACTGCAAAGAAACCAAGATTTTTCTTTTCATAACACCTTCTTTTAACATTTGTACGTAGTTTCACTGCTTAATTCCCTCCAATAACTACAGAGTTAACTTTTAACTTTCTTTCTTTTAACTTCCTCAAACTGCGGTTGCCTGCTTGTTTGGGCCTAATCTATTTTTTCTTGCTGCATTATTTCTTTCCATGGGCACAGGCATTATTTCACTACCAATTTAGCAAGGAGGGTGGGTGTTTTGACTAACGCCCCTTTTATCTATTTATGCACACCTATTTAAATACACACATTACATCTAGATGCGGAACCTTTACTGTATGTCCGGACTTAATACAATCTTCCCTTGAGGCGGTAACAACCCCTCAGCACTGGTGCATTGTAAGAAAGGACAGTAACAGAGCTATGGACAGCACAGTAAAATAGGGAAGTCACACTTACTGATCACAGGAATAATGACTTCTTGTTGAATTAAGGAGGTAATTACAGGTTAAATTCCTTCCTTGGTCTAGTTTGAGAGAGGGTTCCACTGCACTTTGGGAAGTGGTCTTGCTGGGTTTAGGTGAATTTCAGCTGGTTGGGCAGACCCAATGTGCCCAGCTGGGTTGGCATGATTAGCCCACAATGAAGGTGGGCGGGGAGACGGGGGAGGACAGGAGGGA
Source organism: Gopherus flavomarginatus (assembly GCF_025201925.1). Lineage (NCBI taxonomy): Eukaryota > Metazoa > Chordata > Testudines > Testudinidae > Gopherus > Gopherus flavomarginatus. The sequence continues at coordinate 42,305,801 of NC_066621.1, read as the reverse complement.
CCTTAGCCAACAGTTCCTGTTGCAATGAGGAAGGGCTGGGGTCGGTCGACTCCTTAAGAGTTACAAGGCAGGCCCAGGTCAACAAACAAAGGCCTAGGCAAATGGGGGGGGGGTCCTTTCCCCCACACAGGAAATGGGAATTCAAAAGTTCTGGGGTCTTTAATAGGGGAGGGGCTATTTCCTGTGTACCTGACTGCTGGACAGCAGAGTTGAAAACTATCACCAGAGCGGTCACAGTGGAGCATTATGGGACACATCCTGGGGGCCATTTCAGTTGACTTAAACAATGCTGCAGCTATATTGCCTCTCTGTCAACCCATTGACATCGAATTAAGAGCTACGCCTCTCGCGGAGGTGGAGTAATTAAGTCTATGTAACAGGTGAGGTAGGTCGACGGAAGGTGTACAGGGAGACTTTGGCAAACCAGTAAAGTGCTAGAAACCACTATGACTTATTGTTAAAGACAGCCTAGTCAGCAAGCTGTAAAAGCAAGTCTCAGCTTGACCAAGGCAGGAGGGGAGAGGGATTTAGGGTGCCACTGAAAGGGCAGCTTGACCCTGTGTCCTTCCTAATAAGAATTGGGTTAAAATTTGCTGATACATGCATTTTCAAAGAGTAGGATATGCCCCAGGAATGTCTATTAAGGTCTCAAGGCTGCAAGTTCTGGAAAGACCCACACCTGGTTAATCAATAAGCAGAAGGAACCTCTTACTTGAAACTGCTTACTTAACAAGGTTTCTTTAATTACTAATGTATAAATAAGGGGAAAAAGCTTGAGACAGGTGGGACTCGTTTCGGGACTGGCCTCTCCCTCTGGATGCATCTTGTGTTCTCCAGCGGCAGACGGGCTTCCGCTGTATCACTTGAAAGCCACTCTCAGCTTTGGTAATTATCAAGGGTTGGGGGTGTTTTACTAACTTGTTGAGGATGTGTGTAAGTGCTTGAGACTAAGTAAAGTTTAGCTTTAAGTGAAAGCACTCATGTTGTCCTGTTTGTGCAGCCATCTATCGGTTGGACGGCCGTGTCTCCCCTGATTTATTTCCTGACACCTCCTCACACAGAGTAAAGTTATCAAGAGCTTTGGGTTGAAAGAACCCCGGGTAACAGAAGGGACCTGGTAGTGTAGACGCATATGTTATTAGGTCAATGTAAGGGGGCTTCCATCAACCTAAGTTTGTAATGTAGACCAGATCTGAATCTCTCTTCTCACAAATGACTCATTAGTAGGGTGACCAGATAGCAAATGTGAAAAATCAGGACACTTTTTTGCAGGGGAGGTGGAAGGAGAGGTATAGTTGCATATATAAGACAAAACTCCTAATATCAGGATGGTCTTACTCATGAGCTGCACATGGATCTCACTTCTGCAGGCAGGGGCTGAGGCACAGGTCACTGGCTGGAATAGATCAAATTGTTTTCAGATGATGTAAAACAAACAGGGCCTATCAGTGTGCATGAGACATTGGCCTTGACATTGGTTACTGTTTAGGTCAGCTGCAGCACTGTCAGTTCCCAGCATGCAGTGGGAATAACACTCAAGTAGAAACCACGTGGGTTTCAATTTATTCAAAAGATTTCAGGGCTCAGTTAGAGGTGTTGGGGGCTGTTAGACATGGCGAGGGAGCGTACTGCAATGTAAACTGTAACTTATGCAGAAGTAGCGGAAAGGCAAAGGCCTAGCAGGAATTAGCACACACCTTATGAAGCAACCCTCCCCTTTCTTTGTTTTTACACGTGCCAGGGCTGGCCTGGAGCAGGTGGCCACAAAGGAGCCCTGGGACTCTGCTGAAGACGTGTGGTCACAGTGGGGACCCTAGAGGAATTTTCCAGGCTGCCAAAGGGGCAGCTGCAGGAGGAAGATCCAGAGGTAGAGTGGCCAACTTTCTACTTGCACAAAACTGAACACCCTTGTCCCGTCCCCTTCCTCACCCCTCCTCCAAGGCCCTGCCTATGCCCCACCCATTCTCTGAGGTCCCATCCCTGGCTCACTCCATCCCCCACTATCACTTGCTTTCCCCACCCTCACTCACTCACTCATTTTCACCAGGATGGCTCAGGGAGCTGGGGTGCGGGAGGAGGTGAGGGCTTTGGCTGGGGGTGCAAGCTCTGGGGTTCAACCAGTAATGAGTTCAGAGTGTGAGAGGGGGCTCCAGGTTGAGGCAGTGGGCTGGGATGCAAGAGGGGGTGAGGGCTTTGGCTGGGGGTGGGGTGGGCTCGGGGGTTGGGCCAGGGATTAAGGGTTTTGGGGTGCAGGAGGGGGCTCCAGGCTGGTGGGTGGGAGCTGAGGGGTTCAGAGCATGGGAGGGGGCTCTGGGCTGACACAGGGGTTGGGTTATGGGTGGAAGTATGTGCTCTGGGCTGGGGGTATGGGTTCCGGGGTGGGGCCAGAAATGAGGGGTTCAGGGTGCATGAGGGGGCTAAGGGCTAGGGCAGAGGTTGCAGTGTGGGGAGTGTGAGGGCTTTGGCTGGGGTGCAGACTCTGGGGTCAGGCTGGGGATGAGGGGTTCAGAGTGCAGGAGGGAGCTCCAGGCTGAGGCAGTGGGTGGAGATGCAAGAGGTGGTGAGGGCTCAGGCTGGGGCTGTGGGCTCTGGGGTACAGGAGGAGGATCCAGGCTGTGGCTGATGGGTTTGATGTGCAGGAAGGGGCTCAAGGCTTGGGCAAGGGGTTGGGTTGCGGGGGACTGAGGGCTTTGGCTGGGGGTGCAGGCTGTGGTGTAGAGCTGAGGATGAGAAGTTTGGGGTGCAGGAGGGTGCTCTGGGCTGGGACTGAGGGGTTCGGAAGGTGGGAGGGGGATCAGGGCTGGGGCAGGGGGTTGGGGTGTGGGGGGGGGATTGTGAGGGCTCTGCTGGGGGTGTGGGCCTTGGGATAGGGATGGAGATGAGAGGTTTGGGGTGTAGGATGGTGCGCTGGGCTGGGATGGAGGCTTTTGGTAGGTGGGAAGGGGATCAGGGCTGGGACAGGGGGTTGGGGCCTTGGGGCTTAGAGATGCAGGATCTGGGTGGTGCTTACCTCAAGCAGCTAGTGGAAGCAGCGGCATGTCCCCTCTCTAGCTCCTAAGAGGAGGCACAGCCAGGTGGCTCTGCGCGCTGCCTTGTTCACAAGCACCATCCCTCGCAGCTCCCGTTGGCCATGGCTCCTGGCAAATGGGAGCAGCGGGGCTGGCACTTGAGGTGGGGGCAGCGTGCAGAGCCCCCTCTCTGCTCCTATGCGTAGGAGCCAGAGGAGGGACATGGTAGCTGCCACATCCCCCCTCTAGCTTGTACCCCTGTAGTTCCAGCTACAGATCCTCTTGTGGTGGCCTTCCGGCAGCTCCCCCCACTTTCCATCCTCTCTCATTCATGTCCCCAAGGGGCTCCCCGGGCCAGTCACAGCTGCTGAGCTCTGCCCTGCTTGTCCCGCTCCCTGGCATATCTGGAGCTCCCTGCTTGCCCTGCAGCAGAGTGCCCAGGGCAGTGCCCGGCCCTGGCCCCCAGCGTGGAGGCGGGGAGCAGCAACGTGCAGCCCAGCAGCGACTGCAGGGGGCAGGGCGGCCCGGCTCCCAGGTACACCTACACAGGACCCGGGAAGCGCTTCCCCTCCAGCCGCCCCACTGCTTCGTACTCTTGTCCTTCTTCAGCACCTTCTTCTGCAACGTCTGCTGCCTTGGCTTCACGGCTCTGGTCTTCTCCTTTATGGTGAGCCCGGCCGGGGGAGGGGGAGCGGGACCGGCTCCGGGGCAGGCACCACGGCTTGGGACACTGCCCGCGAGTGACAGGTGCCAGGCCCAGGGAGGGGGTGGAAGTGACCCCAGTTAACCAGCTGCGGGAGTTGTGGAAACAGGGCTTGCGGGGCAGACTGGCAGGACAGGACAGCTGGGCGCCCACTTCGGCAGGCACTTCTGGGTAAGGCTGCTCTTCCCTCTCTGAAATCATGGATGGAGCGGCCAAAGGAGACTTGGATCAGAGAAATATTTCACATGCATCCCCCTGCACCCCCACCCAAAAACTTATGATTGCCATGCCTAGTAGCAGTGTTAAAAGTAACCCTTTATCAGCTGTGTGTCTGCAGAAAGCCTCACAGCAGTTTGCCAAGTTGTCTGATCCAAGGTTCTGTGTCCCTGAACTGGACTCCCTTTCATGTAATCCGCTGGGAATATAGTTTTAATCCTTTATCTTATTTGGTTTTTAAAATGCCTTTTTGATTTCTGTTAGCACTTTGTCATTTCCCTGTGGCAACATTGTGCAGAAGGATGTCACTCTGCTATTTAACTTGCATTTTTAATAGCAAATCAGCTTTGAAAATATGAACGGTTGCTAGTAGCTTCAGCAATCACATTGCACAGCGCATCTAGTGGAACATTTCCTGTTTGTACTGAAGTCTTATAATTTACAGCTTTTAATGCTAATTTTTTTGTTTTTGTTTTATTTAAGGCTGTCAAACAATTAAAAATTAATCATGATTAATCGCACTGTTAAACAATAATAGAATACCATTTATGTAAACATTTTTGGATGTTTTCTTTTTTTCCCAAATATATTGATTTTTAATACAACACAAAATACAAAGTGGACAGGGCTCACTTTATATTTATTTTCATTACAAATATTTGCACTGTAAAAAACAAAAGAAATAGTATTTTTCAATTCACCTAATACAAGTACTGTAGTGCAATCTCTTTATCATGAAAGTTGAACTTACTATTGTAGAATTATGTACAAAAAAGACTGCATTCAAAAATAAAACAATGTAAAACTTTAGAGCCTACATGTCCACTCAGTTCTACTTCATGTTCAGCCAACCGCTCAGACAAAAACGTTTGTTTACATTTGCAGATGATAATGCTGCCTGCTTCTTACTACAATGTCACCTGAAAGTGAGAACAGGCATTCACATGGCACTTTTGTAGCCAGCCTCACAAGATATTTACATGCCATATGCACTAAAGATTCATATGTCCCGTCATGTTTCAACCACCATTCCAGATGACATACGTCCATGATAATGACGGATTCTACTCGATAACAGTCCAAAGCAGTGCAGACTGACACATGATCATTATCATTGTCTGAATCAGATGCCGCCAGCAGAAGACTGTTTTTCTTTTTTTGTGGTTTGGGTTCTGTAGTTTCCGCATCAGAGTGTTGCTCTTTTAAGACTTCTGAAAGCATGCTCCACACCTTGTCCCTCTCAGATTTTGGAAGGCACTTCATATTCTTAAACCTTGGGTCAAATGCTGTAGCTATCTTTAGAAATCTCACCTTGGTATCTTCTTTGCATTTTGTCACATCTGTAGTGGGAATGGTCTTAAAATGAACAACATGTGCTGGGTCATCACCCGAGACTGCTATAATATGAAATATATGGCAGGATGTGGATAAAACAGAACAGGAGACATACAATTCTCCCCCAAGGAGTTCAGTCACACATTTAATTAATACATTACTTTTTTAACGAGTGTCATCAGCATGCAAGCATGTCCTTTGGAATGGTGGCCAAAGCATGAAGGGGCATACGAGTGTTTAGCATATCTGGCTTGTAAATACAGTTGTGTGGGAACACTTTGAACAGTGGGGGTGCTGAAAGCTAGCCTCCTTACCTCTGTCTGCACCCCCACCCCAGAGCTGGTAGCCGGGACCCAGGGGTGGGGGGCCGGCAGCTGGGACCGAGGATCTGGCAGCCAGGGTGCAGGGGCCAGCAGCCAGGGCGTTGGGGCAGCGGCCTGGGATCTGGGGCACAGGAAGCCAGCAACGGAGCCCCTGCTAAAACCTGAGGATGCTGCAGCACTCCCTGCACCCCTAGTTCCTATGCCTATGTGTAATTACCTTGCAATGCGGGCTACAAAAGTGCCACGTGAACACCCATTCTCACTTTCAGATGATGTAAATAAGCAGGCAGTATTATCTCCCATGAATGTAAACAAACTTGTTTGTCTCAGCGGTTGGCTGAACAAGAAGTAGGACTGAGTGGACTTGTAGGGTCTCAAATTTTACACTGTTTTGGTTTTGAGTGCAATTATATAACAAAAAAAATCTACAGTTGTAGGTTGCACTTTCATGATAAAGAGATTGCTCTACAATAGTTGTATGAGATGAATTAAAAATACTATTTCTTTTCATAGAATCATAGAGTCATAGGATAACAGGGTTGGAAGGGACCTCAGGTGGTCATCTAGTCCAGCCCCCTGCTCAAAGCGGGACCCATTCCCAACTAAATCGTCCCAGCCAGGGCTTTGTCAAGCTTGACCTTAAAAACCTCTAAGGAAGGAGATTCCACCACCTCCCTAGGTAACCCATTCCAGTGCTTCACCACCCTGCTAGTGAAATAGTTTTTCCTAATATCCAACCTAAACCTCCCCCACTGCAACTTGAGACCATTACGTCTTGTTCTGTCATCTGGTACCACTGAGAGCAGTCTAGATCCATCCTCTTTGGAACCCCCTTTCAGGTAGTTGAAAGCAGCTATCAAATTTCCTCTCATTCTTCTCTTCTGCAGACTAAACAATCCCAGATCCCTCAACCTCTCCTCATAAGTCATCGCTCCAGCCCCCTAATCATTTTTGTTGCCCTCTCATAGACTCATAGACTCATAGACTCATAGGTCAGAAGGGACCAATCTGATCATCTAGTCTGACCTCCTGCACAAGGCAGGCCACAGAACCCCACCTATCCAATTTTATAACAACCCCTATTCCAGGACCGAGTTATTGAAATCCTCAAAAACGGTTTGAAGACCTCAAGCTGCAGAGAAACCACCAGCAAGTGACCCATGCTCCACGCTGCAGGGGAAGGCGAAAAACCTCCAGGGCACCTGCCAATCCACCCTGGAGGAAAATTCCTTCCCGACCCCAAATATGGTGATCAGCTAAACCCTGAGCATGTGGGCAAGAGTCACCAGCTAGCACCCAAGAAGGAATTCTCTGCAGCAACTCAGTACCCATCGCATCCAACATCTCCCTGCAGACCATTGAGCAGACCTGTCTGGTGGTAATTCAAGATCAATTGCCCAAATTAACGATCCTATCATAACATCCCCTCCATATACTCATCAAGCTTTGTCTTAAAGCCAGGAAAGTCTTTTGCCCCTACTACTTCCCTCGGAAGGCTATTCCAGAACTTCACTCCCCTAATGGTCAGAAACCTTCGTCTAATTTCAAGTCTAAACTTCCTAATATCCAGTTTATACCCATTCGTCCTCGTGCCTACATTAGTACGAAACTTAAATAATTCCTCTCCCTCCCTAACGTTAACCCCCTTGATATATTTATATAGAGCGAGCATATCCCCCCTCAGCCTTCTTTTGGCCAGACTAAACAAGCCAAGCTCTTTGAGTCTCCTTTCATAAGGCAGTTTTTCCATTCCTCGGATCATCCTTGTAGCCCGTCTCTGAACCTGTTCCAGTTTGAATTCATCCTTCTTGAACATGGGACACCAGAACTGCACACAGTATTCCAGATGGGGTCTCACCAACGCCTTATATAACGGTACTAACACCTCCTTATCCTTGCAGGAAATACCCCGCCTGATGCATCCCAAAATCACATTTGCTTTTTTACAGCCGTATCACATTGGCGACTCATAGTCATCCTGCTATCAACCAGTACCCCAAGGTCCTTCTCCTCCTCCGTCGCTTCCAACTGATGCGCCCCCAACGTATATCCAAAATTCTTATTATTAATTCCTAAATGCATGACCTTGCACTTTTCACTGTTGTATTTCATCCTATTTCTATTACTCCAGTTTACAAGGTGGTTCAGATCTTCCTGAATAGTATCCCTGTCCTTCTCCGTGTTAGCAATACCCCCCAGCTTCGTGTCATCCGCAAACTTTATTAGCACATTCCCGCTCTTTGTGCCAAGGTCAGTAATAAAAAGGTTAAATAAGATCAGTCCCAAAACCGATCCTTGAGGGACTCCACTGGTGACCTCCTTCCAGCCCGACAGTTCACCTTTCAATATGACCCTCTGGAGTCTCCCCTTTAACCAGTTCCTTATCCACCTTACAACTTTCATATTCACTCCCATCTTTTCCAATTTAACTGACAGCTCCCTGTGCGGAACCGTGTCGAACGCCTTACTGAAAACTAGGTAAATTATATCTACCGCATTTCCTTTATCTAAGTAATCCGTCACCTTCTCAAAGAAGGAGATCAGATTGGTTTGGCATGATCTACCTTTAGTAAATCCGTGTTGCAATTCGTCACAATTACCATTGACCTCTATGTCCTTAACTACTTTCTCCCTTAAAATTTTTTCCAAGACCTTACATACTACAGACGTCAAGCTAACAGGCCTATAATTACCCGGATCACTCTTATTCCCTTTCTTAAAAATAGGAACTACATTAGCAATCCTCCAGTCATACGGCACAACCCCCGAGTTTATCGATTGCTTAAAAATTCTCGCTAACGGGCTCGCAATTTCACGCGCCAGTTCCTTTAATATCCTCGGATGGAGATTGTCCGGGCCCTCCGACTTCGTCCCATCGAGCTGTTCAAGTACGGCCTCTACCTCAGTTGCGGTAATATCCACTTCCATATCCACATTCCCGTTTATCATCCCTCCATCATCGCAAGGTTCCTCACTAGTCTTATTAAAAACTGAGGCAAAGTACTTGTTTAGATGTTGGGCCATGCCTAGGTTATCCTTAACCTCCATTCCATCCTCAGTGTATAGCGGCCCCACTTCTTCTTTCTTTGTTTTCTTCTTATTTATGTGGCTGTAGAACCTTTTACTATTGATTTTGATTCCCTTTGCAAGTTCCAGTTCAATGTGGCTTTTAGCCTTCCTCACTTTATCCCTACATGTTCTGACCTCAGCAAGGTAGCTTTCCTTACTGATCCTGCCTGCCTTCCACTCCCTATAAGCTTTCTGCTTTTGTCTAATCCCCTCTCTGAGTTGTTTGCTCATCCAGTTTGGCCTACAACTCCTGCCCATGGTTTTTTTCCCCTTTCTCGGGATGCAGGCTTCCGACAGTCTCCGCAGCTGTGACTTAAAGTAATTCCAGGCCTCCTCCACATTTAAATCCACTAATTCCTCCATCCAATCCACTTCCCTAACTAATTTCCTTAACTCTTTAAAATTAGCCCTCGAGAAGTCAAAAACCCTAATCCCAGATCTACATTTGTTTATCCTTCCATCTAGTTTGAACTGAATCAGCTCATGATCACTCGAACCAAGGTTGTCCCCTACCACCATTTCTTCTACGAGGTCCTCACTGCTCACCAACACCAAATCTAAAATGGCATCCCCTCTCGTAGGTGCTTCAACTACTTGATGAAGAAATCCATCCGCTATCACATCCAGAAAAAGCTGACCCCTATTATTCTTGCAAGAACTCGTCCTCCAGTCTATATCCGGGAAATTGAAGTCCCCCATAATCACACATTTCCCCTTTGTGTTTACTTCATTAAAGACATTAAAGAGGTCTCTATCCATATCCCAATCCGATCCCGGCGGTCTGTAGCACACCCCAAGCACTATCTCAGGGGAAGCTCTAGTTGCTTTTTTACCCAGTGTGATTTTTGCCCAGACAGACTCTGTCTTATCTATTCCATCGCTTCTTATTTCGCTACATTTAATTTCATCATTGATGTACAAGGCTACTCCACCACCTTTGCCTTTCTTCCTGTCTTTTCTAAACAGCACATAGCCTTCAATACCCGTGCTCCAGTCATGAGTACTATTCCACCAGGTTTCGGTAATCCCTATAATATCCGGCTTCACTTCCTGCACTAGTAACTCCAGTTCCTCCATCTTGTTACCTAGGCTCCTCGCATTAGTGTACAGACCTTTTAATTTTCGGCGTTTGGCGTCAGTGACATTCTTTCCCCCGTCGTGCACAAACTTTCTACCACCAGCATCACCCGTTACTCTGGTTTCTACTCTACTATTCCTCCTTGGATCAAATCTTGGGGTCGCAAGGGTATCCCCGCTCACTTTGTTTACTTCTCTCTCCAGGGTATATTCTGGCGTGGAGATCTCCCGAACATCTCCCAACCATCTCCCCCAACTTCCTAGTTTAAAGCCCTCTTGATGAGGTCGGCGAGCCTCCATCCTAGAATTCTATTTCCCTCCTTGCTGAGATGAAGTCCATCCTGAGCGAACAGTTGTCTATCCGTAAATGCTTCCCAGTGACTGTACATCCCAAAGCCCTCCTTATAACACCACTCCCTGAGCCATCTGTTGATCACCATAATCTTGTCACTCCTTCGTCGCCCCGCTCTAGGAACCGGCAGAATCCCACTGAAGATCACCTGAGCCTCGATGTCTTTAAGCCTCTTCCCCAGTCTGGCATAGTCCTCCTTGATACAGTCCAGCGAGTAACTAGCCGTGTCATTCGTTCCCACATGAAGGATAATCAACGGATTCTTTCCCGCTCCCGCTAAGATCGTATTCAGCCTCAAGTCCACATCCTGTATCTTAGCCCCTGGCATACAGCACACTCTTCTGTTCTCCCGATCAGGTCTAGTTACAGGCCTGTCTACTCTTCTCAGTAAAGAGTCTCCAATCACGTAGACTTGCCTTTTCCTGGCGACAGTGCGATTCTCCGGTCTATCCCCCACAGCAGCTGGCCGCGATTCCTCTCGGTTTGAATTCACCCTTACAATCCTCCTAGGGCACGTACTTGATGTCGCCTCCACTGACTGCTCCCTTCCTTCTGCAGGACTAGCTGCTTGCCTCTTCTTCCTCGCCCTTTTTCCTTCAGCAGCCTGCTGTGTTCCATCTTCATTTCCCAACTCAGCAAACCTGTTCCTGAGTTCTATTTGTCCATCGCTGGCCCCTCTTTTCCTCTGCCTGGTTCTCCCAGTGACATGCTTCCACTGTCCACTTTCCTCACCCAGCAGTCCCTCCTCAGAGTCCTTAGGTCCTGCTTTTATCCGCTCATCTGAGCTTGTCCCCTGTGCCTCATCATGTCTGAGTTCCATCATCTGCTCAAATCCCCTTCTAAACTCAGCCAGAGTTTCCACTTGCATCTCCAGTCCCCTTACCTTTTCCTCCAGCAGCTCTATCAGGCGGCACTCTGCTGGACTCTTTCCAAGTTTTCCACATCCTTCTTGTAGAATGGGGCCCAAAACTGAACACAGTACTCCAGATGAGGCCTCATCAATGTCAAATAGAGGGGAATGATCACGTCCCTCGATCTGCTGACAATGCCCCTACTTATACAGCCCAAAATGCCGTTAGCCTTCTTGGCAACAAGGGCACACTGTCGACTCATATCCAGCTTCTCGTCCACTGTAACCCTAGGTCTTTTTCTGCAGCACTGCTGCCTAGCCATTCGGTCCCTAGTCTGTAGCAGTGCATGGGATTCTTCCATCCTAAGTGCAGGATTCTGCACTTGTTTTTTTTTTACCTCATCAGATTTCTTTTGGCCCAATCCTCTAATTTGTCTAGGTCCCTCTGTATGAGGGGGGATTTGATAGCTGCTTTCAACTACCTGAAAGGAAGTTCCAAAGAGAATGGATCTAGACTGTTCTCAGACTGTTCTTAGGCAGGCAGGTAGGGTGGTTCCACATGTGTTGGCATCTTAATGGGTGGGGCTAAGGGAGGCCACAGAGCAGTTGCTGGAAAACAAGGTGATGGGAGATGTGAACCTATGGGGAGGAGGATTTCAGCAGAGCGAGCATCAAGGCAGTGGGGCACTTGGGTGAGGTTGCAGAGAGAATGAGAGGCAGTTCCATAGGAAATATGAAGAGAGGAGAGTTCAGGGCCTAAGAGGAAGCTAAAGTCACAGAGTGGGGAGGTCTCAGATGTGCAGAGTGTCGGGAATTTCTCTTTTTATTCCCCCCAAGCCTCTGCTTGACAGCAGCACTGGCTAGTTGGAGCTGGATATTGAGAGTTGATGAGCACCCAGAACTTCCACCAAAGTCTTGAGAGCCGCTAGTGCTCAGCCACCCTGAGAAGCAGGCCTTGGTGCCCCAAACATTTCACTTTTTACTCTTATTACTTCCCCTTCCTCCCCCCAGGCCAGAGATCGTAATGTTCTGGGTGACACTGATGGAGCAGGAACCAATGACAAGACTGCCAAGTGCCTGAACATCGCGGTCCTGGTATTGGGCTGTTCAGTAGTGCTTGTGTTCATCATCCTGTTATCAGTAAAACTTCACAGAAGTAGTGTCCGTGGGGAAGATCAGGGTCTACTGTATCTAAACCACCCCTCCGGATTCTCCTCAGCTGGATGACTTCTCCCCAAGTTTCCCTTACTCAGCTCTGCTTGCCTTTGTTCTGCTGTTTAAATTGTCAATGGCTGGAGTGCTCAGGTGTTTAGTGGATGAACAGTGGCAGCTCCAGGCCTCAGCACACCAAGCAAGTACTTGGAGCGGCAAGCCACTGGGAGCGCTCTGCCTGTCACCGCGAGGGCGGTAGGCAGGCTGCCTTCAGTGGTGTGCCTGCGGAGGGTCTGGTGGTCCCGCAGCTTCGGCGGACCTCCCGCAGGCGTGCCTGCGGAGGGTCCGGTGATCCCGCGGCTTAGCCAGACCTCCTTTGGAGGTCTGCTGAAGCCGCAGGACCAGTGGACCCTCTGCAGGCAAGCCGCCGAAGGCAGCCTGCCTGCCATGCTTGGGGCGGCAAAATGCCTAGAGCCGCCCCTGTGGATGAAGGGGCAGCACTCTCCTGATGTTCCAGTTGTTTTGTAACTGGAACCCAGCAATTGTCTTTGTGATATAGATATCTATACTCCACCACCACCCCCTTATAGCCATCACCCTTCTACTGAGACTGATTGGCTGATCCTCCTTCCATCATCCTTGCTCACCACCCAGTTGAACCTCTGATCTTTAATAAGTATGGTCTTATTTTCACTTCCCACGTATTTCAGCACTGTGGTATTAAGCGGAGGAGACAGGGCTGTAGCAACAAAGTACGTGGCCCCCTCTGAACATATGTCCAGGGCCCCTTACAATGCAGAAACTGGAATGCGGTATTTATTTTATACAATATACAGGGTTCATATTATGTATACATAGGCCTACAGCGTACATGTATTCTGTATTTACACAAAGCGCTTCTTTCGAGCCTTGTTCTCCGCAAATTGGTTAATCAATGTGTCATAGTCCAGAGATCTGGCAATCTTGTTTTCGATTGAGATAACTGCAAGTGCAGAAAGCCTGTCATCTGTCATGGTTGAGAGTAGGATATTCTTGATCAGTTTCATTCTGCTGAAGCTCCTTTCAGCACCAGTGACAGTAACTGGTGTGGTCAGAAGAATTCTGATGCAAATGCAAAGATTCGGATATATCTCCTGAAGGCTGTTCTTGTATATGTACGTTAAAAAATTGTTTGCCGAGACAAGTCCTCTCTCTTTCTCGATGACATAAATAAAATGATTCAATTCCATTATGAGTTCGTTGGCATCAATGTCTCCCATTTTTCTTTCAAAATTTTTTCTGTGATTCTCCAGTTCATTTTCTCTGTGACACTGCTTCAGGCTGTTAGCGTTGTACAGAAATCCAAACAACTTATACCACTCCGCGAGTTGGTCAAATCGCGACGAAACAGAAGATATGGCCTGATCAGTGAAAACAAGAAAGAGCTGCGATTTGAATTTTTCTTTGGCAGAAAGACGACTCGAATCATCAGCACATTCGTAATCAAACATTCTCTTCTTACGTTCCACCTTGGTTTCTGGAAACACCTGCTCAATACCCATATGCTCTGCTATTTCACGTGCATTTGTGACCACAGAGTTATATCCTGTATTTCAATAGTCTTCCAAAAACTTCATTGTAGCACCGACTTCTGCCTGCAGTACGTCAATTGACACATCTGGTGACTGAATTAATTTGCTGGTTTTATTGACTTGAAATAGTATATCATACCACGTGTACAGTCAGAACAAAAGGCCACGTAGTAACATGGTCTAAAAGCGCACCGGCTTCTGTTGCTATATTGCCATCTTTCTTTTGGAGCGCATATTCTCGCAAAGATGACAAAGCATTGCACAATTCTTCAAGGTGATAACGCAATGGCTTCACAGCATCAATTCTCGACTCCCAACGAGTGTCCAATAACCCTTTAACAGATATTGGCATATGTTCTTGAAGTATATCCCAACGTGAAGGTGAAGAAGAAAAGATAATGTATATTCTGTTAATCAGACCGAAAAAGTCGACGGCATATTTCGATGACTTTGCCGCGTCTGAGATCACAAGATTCCAAGTGTGAGCTCCACATGGTACATACAAGGCACGGTCATTTATTTCTAGCATGCGGGTTTGAACTCCTTTATTCTTTCCTCTCATATTTGCGCTGTTATCTTAAGCTTGGCCTCTCATGTCAGCAATGTCTATTCCTAAATTGTTTGCCTTTTCAAGAAACGCTTCCAGTAAGCCCTCGCCAGTTGTATCGTGAACATTAAGAAAACCAACAAACGCTTCACGTATATTGATACCATCTTCACCGCTGCATTCAACAAAGCGTAACACCACAGACATCTGTTCTTCATGTGACACGTCGGGAGTACAGTCCAAAATAACTGAATAATATTTTGCTTTTTTAAGCTGCGCTATGTTGGCCTCTTGAATGTTACTGGCAACAAGTTGAATCAGCTCGTTTTGGATCTGTGGACTGAGGTACTGAACATGTGTCTCTGCCTTCTTAATCCTCTGTAAAAGTTCGCTGAGGACAGTATCATACTTTGCAAGCAACTCAAACAGTCCCAAAAAGTTGCCATTCGAAGGATCACCGTGCTTTTCATTACTTCCTCAAAATGCCAAGTTTCTTTCGGACAAGAAAATAACAACATCAACCATGCGTTTGACAACATTTCTCCAGAAATCTCTTTCTTTCAGAAAAGCCTGCAATTCGAGTTGGTCAATAGATGTACGGTTTACTATGCCTGACCGAAAGTCAAACCATTTCACCGTACAGTCTTGATGACCTTTGCCTGTTTCATGCTGCTGAAGTCTTTTTGACAGTGCTTTCCAAGCAGATGTTCCACGACGTAGCGTATGTCGCCAGTGCCAAATAATTTACAACAAAAACAAAAAATGGCATCTTTCTGAACTGAGTACATTAACCATGAACGTCTTATTTTCTCGCCATTTGCCATGGTTCGATAGAAATGAGTACTTGTGAACCTCCGTCTTTCCTTGTTAAATGGAAATTCGTAACTTTCATTCTGCTGCGGGGGCCACGTGCAACAATGTCACACACTTGCCTGTCCAATATTATAGACAGCCAATCTCCTGGATCATCAGTCAGTGGTTCAGATTCAGATACTTCTTTCCCGGCAGCAGCTGGAATATCTATCACAGTTTGTTTGGTAGAACAACTGGCTTCACCTTCGACCTCACTTGAAGCACTTCTGGATACTTCTGGATACGATTCGTCGCTGCTAGCGCTGTCCGTTTCATGTGCCTGTACCTGTACGTTGGATTGCAGCACAAAATACATTGACAACTTTGGAATTTTCTCAAGTTCCTTCTCGGCATCTTTTGCTGCCTTTCGTTTACTAGCTCCGCTCTTATACATTCTCTTAGACATTACAAAGCATGCTTCTGCGTTGGAAACAATAAAAAACTAAACAACTAAATTAAAAACATTTATCCACCAACCGCCATTATGAACGCAAATACACATTCTTTGAATGGGTCCAACTAAAATTCGAAACTGACCGACAGACAACTGATGTAGCCAATAGCATTATGATGTATCCTAATGACTTCACGGTTTTGTCAGTAAAACCGACATGGATTGTGCAATAGCGTCAATAAATGTCACTTACCTAGTTATACCTTACATTTTTTTTGCCACTTTTAGGGGCCCCTTTCCTTGCGGGGCCCCCTCTGGTCGGAGGGTACGGAGGGTGCTCGCTACACCTCTGGGAGGAGATCCTGAGTTGAAATCATTCAGGCTGGTGTGTACTGTCCCTTGGGGGACAGCAACCCTGGTAATTCTGTGTGTGTGCAGTGAAGGGCCTGGGCACTGCAGGAGCACTGTGTGGACGTGTTTCAGAGTAGCAGCCGTGTTAGTCTGTATCCTCAAAAAGAACAGGAATACTTGTGGCACCTTAGAGACTAACAAATTTTTTTGGGCATAAACTTTTGTGGGCTACAGCCCCCTTCATCGGATGCATAGAGTGGAACATATAGTGAGGAGCTATATATACATACACACAGAGCAAGATCTGTGGCAGCCTGGCAGGTCCTGCTTGTGTTGCCAGAGGCGGGTGGTGGCTGGGAGCTGATGCACAGACAAGACTTCCTCATGCTAAGGACAGGTGGTGGTGAGGTGCCTCACAAACGGGCATCACAGAGTCCCAATCCCTCTCTGTCACCTCCTGATTTCTCTCTCTCTCTTTTACCTCTGCGGAGCTCCACAGAACTTGATACAGGAGATTTTTCAGCTGCTCTGTGCTGTATAAGGAATACAGCCTAAGAGCGCTGCGCTGTCACCTCTAGCAGAAGCAGGGAGAGAATGACATTCAACTGGTATAATTTAATACCAAATAGAGTGGGGCCAGTGAAGCGTAGTGTTCGGCTACACTTAGATAGGGATAGTTGTTTATAATCATAAAGGTTTAACAGTTAATAGTTTTAGGTGGCTGTGGCTAGCGATAACCAAATGGCGGTCGCCAGCCGTTACAGTCAGAGAAATCCAAAATGGAGGTCTGGGAGAGATTCGGCCAATAGCAAGCAGGCAGGCTGAACAACGGTCACTCCAAAACCCTGAAGACAGGGGTCAGTTAAGCATAACACAGGTCTTCAATCAGGTCCAGCATTTAAGGTGCAGGTCTTCAGTCAGGTCCAGATTTGATTGACAGATAGAGGGCTTAAACCTGATTGGTGGTGGAACTGTAAAGTAAGCAATCTCAATAGGTCAAAATCTGTATAGAAAGAAGGTAGCTGACAGGCTTCAGTAAGTCTGTGTTTGTCTGTCAGTGTGAGTGGGAGGTGCTGGAGTGTACTTGAGTAATAGAAGAGTCATCAAAAGAAAAGATCAAGGAGGAAGAAAACAAAAAGGGCTAAAATCACTAAAGAAAAGGCAAACGGTGACAGCGAAGCAGCAGCAACAATGACACCACTAGCAGAGCAGAAGGACTATTCAGAGGGAAAGGAAGACAGCGGAGAGGTAAGCCCGGCAACTCTAATATAAAGTATAACGTATGCATGGGATAAGAAAGCTGGATGTTTGTTAGAATGTAAATGTTTAAGGATTTGCTGTCAGCATTCTATATGTGACTTGCCATTCCATATGGAATGTAGCCACTTGAAGCTATTTTCAGTTGTCTGATATTACAATTCTGAATACTCTGACGTGTGCCTGTGCTAATAGAAGTTATGCCTTGTTAAGAAGATATATGGATTCTTTGTTCTTTTAATAAATTTGTTGTATTAGGAAATATTATGCTAAATAAAGAATTATTTTGTTTCCGAAGAATAGTGGCTGGATGTTGATCCTTTGAGGGGAATGCCATATCCATGTCCTTCCAAGGGTCAGCGGAGGTAGTAGTCTGTTCCAGGGAGTCTTCCAAAGGTCAGACAGAAACCCCCAGTAAAACCCTGTTAAATCCTCTAGAGCGGGCCACCCCCTTTTACCTACCAAAACAGACAAATAGATAAATTGAGTTAGACAGGCTACTGCGGGGTGCCAAGAGCCTAATTTTGACTCAGCCCCTTCACTGCAACTTGGTGGTGGTGTATTCATTTAGATGGAATATAGGGACCCAAAGGTGTGAACACGGCCCCACTTGTGTCTAACTCAACACAAGGTTGGTGGTTTGGCATACAGAGACCACAGCCGGCTTGGCGCCATGACAACACATTCTTTTATTCTATTGGAGATGCAGCATAAGAAGGACGAACAGTTAAAATGTAAAGCATTAAGTAAGGCTTTCATCCTAACAACATCCCTTTTTCCCTTTAGCAGAAGAGTCTTTAGAAGGACCACCTCCATCTCCCTAGCTCTTGTCTGATCAGCTTAGATCAGCATTTCTTAAATGCAGCCACTGTGGCTTCATGTGGCCACCAGAGGCTTTTCTTGAGGCCCCAGCCTCATGGACAGTGATGAGGTGGGGGAGGAAAGAAGCATCCCCTCCCCAGGGCCACGAGCAGGGGTTGGACCCTGCCCCCCTTTGGAGACACAAACACTGGAGGAACAGGCAGCCAGTGAGTTCCCCACCTTCCATTGATGGTGTGGTCAGATTTCCATCATGGGGTGGTGGGTTTCAGGCTCCATCCACGCAGTGGTGAGCTCCTTCCCCCGGCCAGCTATGGGCTCACCTCCCCCCCATAGCCCCAACCCTTGCTGCCTCTCTGCCCACCTCTCCATCTAGGGCTTAATTTGTCCCTGGGCTTGCTGGGGCTGAGAAGTCTGCTGTGAAAATTGATATTTGTATGTTTGTTAATGTCACCTTTCACAGCAACCTTAGTAGCTAGCTGGGAGGCTGTGAAAAGAGGTATTAACATACCAGTATCACTTTTCACAGCAGCAGACTTACGAGCTAGACAGTAAAATAAATAAAAAAATGCAAAAAAACCAACAACAAGAAAGACAAGAACGTGCAAAGCTCCATCTTTGTATTTCTATTCTGGATACATCCAGTAAAGAATAGAGACAACTGTACATTATTTTTAAGTCTGCAAAGAAACAAGCAAACCCCAGACCCTACATAAATTACAATGATTTGGACATGTATATGTGCATATTTATTTGTTTCTCTTAAAGTTAATTAAGTATTTTAGGAAAAATTGTCAGAGCAGCCACCAGCAAGAATTGATGGCTGCACTCTGAGGCCTCCGAAAATTTTATTTTGAGAACCTCTGTCTTAGGGCTTGGCTACACTCGAAACGTCAAAGCACTGCCGCGGGAGCGCTTTAAAGTGTGAGTGTGGTCGCAGAACCAGCGCTGGGAGAGAGCTCTCCCAGCTCTGCACGTACTCCACCTCCTCGTGGGGATTAGCTTGCAGTGCTGGGAGCCGCGCTCCCAGCACTGGGGCACTGTTTACACTGGCGCTTTACAGCGCTGTAACTTGCTGCGCTCGGGGTGTGTTTTTTTCACACTCCTGAGAGAGAAAGTTGCAGCGCTGTAAAGTGCCAGTGTAGCCAAGGCCTTAGATAGTAATAATTGTCCTTTGTGGAAAAAAAGGAAAGTTAGCTGAGATGAGCTGGAGCTCTTGTTAATGTTGGATCCTGTTTGCTTCATGACAGAACAAAACCTATACCAGAGGAAAGAGAAGAAGAGCAGAGATAGAAAATGCAGCTTTGGTCGCTGGTGTTGATTTTTCACTTGCAACCTCACTGCAACCTCACAGAGCACGTGGTCTCAGCAGCCACTCTGAGACTTGGCAAACATGTACTGTACCTTCTCTGGCTGTTCAGAGAGCTGCATTTAGTTACCTCTTTCTGATGTCAGGCTTACAGCAGTGTTGTCAATAGGCCGTCCTGGCAAGCTAAGCCAGACTTCCATTAGACAGAAGGAAAAAGGAGAGGGATTGGCAAGGGAAGACATATGGTAGGGAAGGAAAAGGACTCATAGACTCATAGACTCTAGGACTGGAAGGGACCTCGAGAGGTCATCGAGTCCAGTCCCCTGCCCTCATGGCAGGACCAAATACTGTCTAGACCATCCCTGATAGACATTTATCTAACCTACTCTTAAATATCTCCAGAGATGGAGATTCCACAACTTCCCTAGGACATGTGGGAGGAAGGGGAAAGACAAAGTCTCACACCCAGGTGGGGGATGGGATTTTGCCAAAGCCCATGGAGGTGGTGGTGTCAGCTGAGTCCCTTCTCTCTGGCCTTCTCTGGTCAGAACGTCTCTCAGAATGAGGATGAAAATGTAACAAGGGAGTCAGGCTGGGTCCCAGGAAATGGTGGGGGTGGCAGCCATTTTGATGAACCCCACACCTTCCCCTTTGTTCAATCAACGAGTGTGCTCGCTTCACCTCTACTCAATGCCCCTCTCCCTAGACTCTCATTGGGAGGACCCCAAAGGGGTGTGATTGGTGGAATCGTCCATCTCCACATCTGTGCACCCAAGCACTCAGCTTGTGACCCAGGTTTTGAGAAGGAACAGTGTAACTGGCCTCCTGGAGGGGAGCAGTCACACAGCTGACTTCTCAGGGACAGAGAAAGGGGTGGTGGAGGGGACCTCAATCCAGGTCCCAGTTTGTCAGGATGCTATTTCTGATAAGTTTTTGGAAAGTAAATGTGTCTCTTTACATCAAGGTGAAGCTCCAACGCCTGTGGCAGAAGAGGAGTTGAGACCAGGAAATTGCCAGGTAGTAGTTTGTGAGAACACAAATGACCCAACTGACGGAGAGGGCGGTGTTTTCCCCCGGGCTGGTGAGAGGAAGGGAGCAGTTATGGGAAAGCTGCTGGGAAAAGGTGCATCTGATCAAAGGGTAAACACACCTAGCCCAGAGAGCACAGATCACAGCCCTCTAGGGACTCAGTGCTGGGAGGGGGAAACACAGGGTAGCCCCACAGGAGGAGCTGGATTTTCTACATATGTACAGTCCTAGGGTTGGGAGACCACTCCCCAAAGAGCCAGCCAGTGTGCACAATCCCCCTGAACACCTATCTTGCCAGACTCTGAAGTACCAAAATTCCAGAAACATGATTAAATTAAGAGCCCACACAGAGGGGAACACTGGAGGGAAAGAAAAGCCAGTGACTGATTACATGGGAGAGAGTCAATGGACACCATGGCTAATGAACAGACTAACCTCAAACTAGAATATCTGAACAGAGGGCGCGTTTTCATAAAGGTACTTGTAAACGCACATCTAAGATATACATTTTGGTTTCAGTGTTTTGGGGATAAGAATTTTGACGTGGATGTTAAACCTTATGATAATGCTACTTTTCAATTAATACCTGTAAACAGGTCTAAAGCGTATCACAGCAGAGAAACCATAAAAAAGCTGGTTTGCTGTGTGTGAATGGGGAAACTGAGGCATACTGCCTCATGGTATTAATGGCTGAATGCCAAGAGAACTATAACACAAACTGCCTTCGAGCTAGTCAGTGACTAATCCTCTTGCAGTAAACTAAGGGAGGAGGTGTGATGTTCTGTACCTCATGGGAACACTCTACACCTCCATGTTCATCCTTATAATATGATTGTGTGGTATCCATTGCAAAGTTTGTCATGTCAAGTGTCTTCAGAAGGCTCATGATGCACTGAGCATTGTGGTTAGAGTAATGTTATAGTAATTGTTGTTACAGTAATGTTATAGTTATGTTATAGGTTGTAATTTCATGTATATAGTTATGAGGCTGAAAATGTGTCCTCATGGCTTAAAAAGGAGGAAAAACTCTCCAAGAGTAGAGGGGTAGCTCACATCGCATGAGGGCATGGATGGGACAAACCCAGCCCAGCCTCACAGGAACAAAGGAAATTGGCCTAGGCAACGACAAAGGATCTGTTGGACTCTTAAGTGAGTCACCTCCCTTCCCTTAGTCAGTAGGGACTAAAATGAGCTAATACTCACCTGACCCTGAAGGAGAGGACAAAGCCAAGAGGAAAGAAAGAACATGATAAAAGAGAGAAACATTTGCCATGCTCTTCCTCTCTCTTCCACCTCCATCTACAGACATCAACACCAAGCGACTGAAGCAAAGGAGAGAGCCTGGCCGAAGAGCAGCCAGCCAGCCTGTGGTGAGAAGCATCTAAGTTTGTAAGGACATTGAAAGTGTTAAGATCAGCTTAGAATGTGTTTTGCTTTTATTTCATTTGACCAAATCTGACTTCTTGTCCTTTGACTTATAATCACTTAAAATCTATCTTTGTAGTTAATAAATCTGTTTGTTTATTCTACCTGAAGCAGTGCATTTGGTCTGAAGTGTCCCCTTGGAATAACAAGCCTGGTGCATATCAATTTCTTTGTTAAATTGACAAACTGATATAAGCGTGCAGCGTCCAGCGAGCATAACTGGACACTGCAAGACGGGGATTCCTAGGGTTGTGTCTGGGACTGGAGATATTGGCTAGTGTCATTCGGTTGCACAATCCAAGGAGCAGCTTACATGCTAGAGGATGTGCGTGAACAGCCCAGGAGTGGGGGTTCTCCCAGCAGAGCAGGGTAAGGCTGGCTCCCAGAGTCGAGGATTGAAGTGACCTAGCAGATAACACCAAGGGAACATCATAGGTGGGCCAGGGTTCCCTTACCCCCTGTTGCCAACCCCCCCATGCTTGGGGCTAGTGATGAACTCACCTGAGGGTCTGCATATAGACTGTTTGTTGCTGTGCCCTGCCCTGAGGGCCAGAGCCTATAGACTATTTATTTACTCTCTGTCCCAGTCAGAAGGCCAGAAACCCGACTGTTGGTGTCAGCCATGCAGAGCCCAGGTGGCCTCCCTAGCCACAGATTTTCTTCTGAAAGCTCTTCGGGGCTGATCTTGTTCTCTCCAACCAGATGAACATTAACTGAACTGTGGCATTCGGCTGTGGAGGTCTTGGCTTGGGCAGGTTTTTCCGTCCCAACTCCTGCCCACACACTCTTGTAATGGTAAGAGGTGTGTTCCATTTCCACTTCACTGCCCTAATGGCCTATCAGTTCTGGATTTTCTTTTCCCTGCCTGTATTTCCCTCCAGTTGCTAAAGAAGAATTTGGGGGTTTATTTTCCACACAACTGGTAGCACGTGTTCGAGGCACATTCCGATACATTAAAAAAAGTGATCTGCTTTCTCCACATTTTCCACTGATCGGGAAATATTTTTGCTGCACACTGTTAACCTGTGGAACATGCTGCCACAAGAGCCCAGGGGCTCACTTCTGGTTTATGGCTTATGTTCCTATAGCTCATACCTCAGGGTTTCAGCCAGCCAATGCAGGGGTGAGGAAGAGATTCTCCCTCACAGTGTATTCTGAGAGGGGATTTTTTTTTGGCTCTCCTTCCTCTGCAGGGATGGCCCCAGTTGGAGATGGGACACTAGGTAGGTGGGAAGGGGCTTGGAGGTGAAACCAAGCATTCTCTCTCTCAGGTGCTTGGCTGGGTCATTTATGCCCATATGCTCAGGGTCTAACAGATTGCTGTATCTGGAATTGGGAAGGAGTTTGACCCCAGGTCAGATTGGCAGATACCTTGCTGGGTTTTGACCTTCCTCTGCAGTGTGTGGGTGCGGGTCAAATGCCAGATTATCTGGGTAAACCTCACCTAATCAATTCCCTGCCATTGTGGGGGCCTCTGGCATTGGGGCACCTCAGGTCTTGTTCTCTGCCTGTGGCCCATACTAGTCTAGTCTCCTGTGGGCTATAATTCTCTGATCTAATTGCAGTTGCTGGGTTTAGTGTGCGGGTGTGCTGGATGGTGTTGGTGGCCTGTGATATAGAGGAGGTCAGACTAGATGATCTGGTCATCTCTTCTGGCCTTAAACTCTCTGATGCTAAAATGTTATTGTGGTGAAGAGCTTAGCAGGATCAGAAGAGGGATTCCACATTAGAGCACTCCCACTCTCATTAAATGAGAGAAGTGAGAAATACAATACTTCAGGGCATACCCCTAAGTGCCTGGTCTAGGAAGAAATGTTGCCTAGGGGTGGGTGGCTTATTACATACAACAGCTCAGTACAAATCTCCTTGTAACTTCCTCTAGTGCAGCTGCCAGTGTCAGAAACAGGACGCTGAACGAGGTGGACAATTCGCTTAATTCAATATGGCAATTCTTATGTTCCTAAATGTTATTTCAGCAGCCAGTCAAATAGCAATGGGAGTGATTTCCTCACAGTGTGAGAGTTGCTTTCCAGATCTCTATCCAGTGACCATTTGTGATCTCTCTTCTCTAACCCAGAGGCCACATTTTTTTCATACATGAATATGAAACATCCTTTTGATGGGATCCCCAGGGTCCAACCTGGAACCGTTGGACCACTGTGCTCTCTTAACTCTCCAGCCTGAGCTATTGCACACAAAGCTATGCCAGTGAGAAGCAGGAAACCTCTCCAGGTGCTGTGATCACTCAGCCATTTAGCACGCTCAATGGCAGTACAGACAATCCAACAGGATATTAAGGTTCAACAGATTAAGACTTAAAGGATACTTTACAAAGCATGTATTGAACAAAACGTATCATAATCTTATGACAGTGGTGAATATGGGGGTCTCAGGGTGCTACTTTGAGGTGCAGAGCGTCACAATCCTACAGGCTTATTGTGATGAAATCTCACTGTGTTCTAGCCGTTGGCCTTTTCCTGTTTCCCTGCTAGTTGTCAGTGACTAGGTGGTGGTGTGGGAGTTGTGCTGACACATTAATCCCTGCACTTTGTCCCACCTCTCACAGCGGTTAGGCCCCTAAGTTACGTAGACTGTATACCCCTTAACCTGTAAGTGTCTTGGGGCAGGGACCTTCTTGTAGTTGTGTGTGTGCAGAACCTAGCAAAATAGGGTCCTGGACTAGGACTATGGCCCCATGGCGCTACAGTAATACAACTAATCCGCTCAGCATGTTCAAGGCTAGCTCCTTAGCAAGTGCTGTCTCTTTTGTGTATCCTCTCCAGGGCGTGGACATTTCCTAGGTATCAAAAAGGCCAGAACTCCTCATTCTCACTTAAAACCAATCAGAGTGCCAGGGGGTCATCAGAAGAGCAGTGCCATGCTGAGTGGCGGAGGCTGGTGGAGGATGGAATGGAGCAGAAGGAATGTGTGGAGGGGAAAGGCTGGGAAGAAAGGAGAGACAGGGAATGTGGGGTCCCTAAAGGAGGTTGGGGTAGCAAGTGGTGGTGAGGATGAGATGCCAAACAGCTGCCCCCTCCTATCAGCCTATCAGGTGGGTGGGGGGGAGTCGAGGAGGGGAAAGTCTAGCTGGGGAAGGGAGGAGGAAGATCCCTCTGGGGGGCAGTAGGGGTATATAGGGCCCAATTCTGTTTAGTTTAGTTTCCTGACCCCACCTGGGCACCCCAGCCCCTCCCTCGAGCTGCCTGCACTCTGCCTCCACACCTTCCTGGCATGGAGTCCAAGCCGCAGGCTGTGAGCAGCCCCAGGGCCTGGTTGCGCCCTACCCCAGCCCCATGCAAGGCTTCTAACTTAGCAGCCCATGGACTTTGTGCTCTGGTCCCTCTGCAACGTCCTGCTGTGCCAGGAGATCACCTGCCCTGGGCTGCCCTGCACTGACCTGCTCCATCAAGGCAAGAGCCCCCTCACCCCAAATGCCCCGATCCCACCAGTCCAGCCTACTCTGGATCTCCAAGGCCCATTGCAACACCCCAGTCCCTGCCCCTCACTCTCCCTCCCACTCCACCTGCGTGTCTCCACCTCTGGACATCTCTTCCTCCCCTTTCCGCCCCCATTCCTCACCCCCCACACATCCTGACCCTTCAGCAGAGTTTTGTTTCCTCTGCTCCACCTGCCTGGCATTTTCCTGATCAGCTCCTTTGCCCCGGAGCCTAGGGTGACCTGATTTTTTTACACTTGCTATTTCTAGACACTTTTGGGGGGGTGGGGTGTAGTTGCATATATAAGACAAAATCCCTAATATGAGGATGGTCCTAATAATATTGCAATGTCGTGTTACTCTACCGGAGCCACCAGCTGGCCTCTGTCTCTGTCCATACCAAGGTGGTGGTGGGTGGGCAACTGGGCTGCCCCATAGCTAGGGCTGTCTAGTGCTGCCCTCTACAGGCAGCAATGTGGGGGGGGGGCAGGCTGTATGTGGGGTTGGAGGTAAGGATAGGGGGGCAGGGGCAGGAGTCTAGCTGAGCTCATTGGCTCTGGGGTAAGCCCTGAGGTGGGATTTGGGGAGGGGGGAGCAAAGGGGGTTCAGTTAATTCGGTGAGCACAAATTTACGCAAATACTAAGAACTGAACACAGCACCTGGAAAAATGTTACATTGTTCACAATCCCCCAGAGATAAGGCCCAAACTCTGCTGTCTGTAGTGAAGAACAATACATTTAGCAGCTTAGACTAAACAAGAACTTACTGAAAATGCAGCCCACACATCTCCCTGCGAGGCTGCGCCAATCCCCTCCTCCCCCCCGCCTTGTCTGTTTCCAGGGCTTGGACTTCTCCAGCTACAAACTCTGAGCCATTTGGAGAGCTGAGACAGAAGGGGTCAGATCCTCAGCTCTAGTATATCAGTAACACTCCATACAAAGCAATGGAGCTTTAGCAATTTACACCAGCTGAGGATCTGGCCTCAGAGGCTTGGCTCCAATGCAGCTTATCCACTGATATTTCAAGAGGATCTGATGGAACCCATTGACCTGCACATTCAGTTATCCTTGGGGTGGAATGAGGGCTCCTTCAGATGCATTTACAGCCCCCAGGGTCCCTTACCCTCCTCTGGTTCTCATACACTGCTGATCGTCCTTTCAAGGGAATGAGAATGAGCTGGATTCTCCTCGGAGCCCAGCAGACCTGTGTTTTTAACTATCTGGGCAGCTCTAGCCCGTCTTTAATCATCATCAGTTAGCCAAGATAGATCTTCAACGGGGCCAGTTGGTGAAGCTCCATCAATTTCTATGAAACTGTGTGGAAGCCATGGCCGATTACAGTGTTTCAATCTCTCCAGCTAAATCAATCCATCCAGCACGCTAATCATTCCTGACGTGCTTCTCCAATTCCCTTCACTTTTTTTTGGGCGGGGGGAGGGAGAGAGATTTTTTCTTTTTTAACTTGCTGTACATGCTTGATTTTACCACTTTTCGGAGTCACTCTTCTGACAGATGACTTCCCCTGAGCTGCACATGGATCTCACTTCTGTAGGCAGGGACTGAAACACAGGTCACTGGCTGGAATAGATCAAATATTGTTTTCAGATGTTGTAAAACAAACAGGGCCTATCAGTGTGCATGAGACATTGGCCTTGGCATTGCTTACTGTTTAGGTCAGCTGCAGCACTGTCCGTCCCCAGCATGTATGGGGAATAACACTCAAGTAGAAACCACGTGGGTTTCAATTTATTCAAAAGATTTCCGGGCTCAGTTAGAGGTGTTGGGGGCTGTTAGACATGGCAAGGGAGCGTACTGCAATGTAAACTGTAACTTATGCAGAAGTAGCGGAAAGGCAAAGGCCTAGCAGGAATTAGCACACACCTTAAAGCAACCCTCCCCTTGCTTTGTTCTTACATGTGCCAGGGCTGGCCTGAAGCAGGTGGCCACAAAGGAGCCCTGGGACTCTGCTGAAGCGGGGGTGGTCACAATCGGGACTGTAGATAGGGTGGCCATATTTTTCCCAGAGGGAAAACAGGACACCCCTGGGCCAGCCTGAGCCTCTCCCCTCTTGCCCCCACATTGGGGCGGCCTGAGCCCTTCCTGCCTCCAGCCAACATAGGGCTGGCCTGAGATCCCCTTCTCATCGGCACCCAGGGCCAGCTCAAGCCCCCGCACTGCCTACCCGTGATCCCCCTCCTCGCTGCAAACCCCTCATCCCCTGCATATGGGGCTGGTCCTCCAAGCTCCCTGCGCATGCAGAGCAGGTGTTCTGAGCCCTCCACACTGCCCAAAGCCCCCAGCACCCATCTGCATGCTGAGCTGCCTAAAATTCCCTCTGCCCCCTGCATGTGGAGCAGGTCAGCCCGAGCCACTCCCCCTAGTCCTCCCTCCACCATGTAGCTGGTGTTGCCACTCGCCCCTCCCCCACCCAGCACATTGCTTTGTGCCCCACTAGGGTTCCCACCCCACTTTTTCTGGCAAAAGTCTGCATTTGTCCCATTTGTTTTGCAAGTGATGATCAGTTGGCAGAGCAAACAGGACAAATGCCCGGTTTTGTCAAAGAAGTTGGGAGGCCTGGGACAGGGCCTAAAAAAGGGACTGTCCCGGCCAAAAGCGAACATATTTTCATTCTTACTCTAGAGCAGTGATTTTCAAACTGTGGGTCGGTTGCAGAATTTAAGGCCCTGGGTCATGGTAACTCTCGTCAGCACCGCCAACCAGGCCATTAAAAGTCCCATCGGTGGTGCTGCCCGGCTAAGGCAGGCTAGTCCCTACCTGTTCCGACACCGCGCTGCACCCTAGATATGGCCAGCAGCAGGTCCAGCTCCTAGGTGGAGTGGGGCACAAGTCTCCGTGCACAGCCCCTGCCGCGAGCACCAGCTCTGCACTCCCATTATCCAGGAAATGGCCAACAGGAGCTTGTGGGGCGGGGCCTGCAGGCGAGAGCCATGCGGAGCTGCTTGCGTGCCTCTGCCTAGGAGCCAGACCTGCTGCTGGCATCTTCCAGGACACAACGCGGTTTGCGGTGCCAGGACAGGCAGGAAGCCTGCCTCTGCAACCAGCTGCGCCATTGACCGGGAGCAGCCTGAGGTAAGCCCACGTCCCAACCACACACCTCAATCCCCTACCCCAGCCCTTAGCCCCCCAAACCTGGAGCCCCCTCTTGCACCCCAAACCCCTCATCCCTGGCCCCACTCCAGAGCCTGCACCCCCAGCCCAGAGTCCTGACCCCGCTACCATACCCCAATCCCCTGCCCCAGCCCTGAGCTCCCCCAAACCGAGAGCCACCTCCTGCATCCCAATCCCCTTATCCCTAGCCCCATCCCAGAGCCTGCAGCCCCAGCCCTGAGCCCTGACCTCCTTCTGCACCCCAATCCCCTGCCCCAGCCCTGAGCCGCTCCCACACCCCAAACCCCTCATCCCCAGCTCCACTGGGTTGTAGGCATCAACAATTTTCTTCAACTGGGTCACCAAAAAACAAGTTTGAAAATTACTGCCCTAGAGAAGCTCTCCAGGCAGGGAGATGCCTGCAAAGAGGGCAGCTGCAGGAGGAAGATCCAGAGGTGGAGAGGCAGCCAGATAACCCTGCAGAGCTACTCCTTAGCTCTGACTGGGCTGTCTTGTGAATTCACAAGAAGGAGAGTCTGGATGCTAAGGAGTCCGGCTTTCCTAGAACTCAAACTGAGTTACACACACCAAAGCAGAGCCCTGAGCTCCTAGCTGTGTGTCTAGTGACACCAAAGCCACTAGCCGCTTCCCTTGGTTTCTCACTCGCCCCGGTCTAGTTCCCTGTAACATGTGCTCTCCGCCTCTGCTCCTCCTGGCACAGCCCCTACTCCTAATGCTACTCACCTGTGCTTTCCCTGGTACCCTTTCTGCCCGCTCTGCATGTGAGTTGCAACTTACTGTAGTATCTTTCACTTTGGCATTGGGCCCTGAGCTCCCCAACAAGTGGGTATTTCAAAGGCTGTTCAAGTAGCCTAAATGATAAGGCTCAGCCCACAAAAATCCATGTGTCTGAATGTTCCTCCAGCCCGGTGCAATCAATCAGTCCAATGAGGGCAGGAGAGTCACAACAGAGAATGGAAACCAACTTGGGCCTTCCAGATGCTGAAGGCCTCTATTGCAAAGGAGCTGAGCTAAGGGTAGAATGATCATCCACCGTTACACTGAGCTGCACCTCAGCAGGCCAGGGGGAGTGAGTACAATCAGTCACATGCTGAGGGGGTGGAAAAGCAGGTTGGTCTCCTCTCCCCTTAACTCCTTGCTTTGATGGCCTCTTGGAGAATGAACACCTCCGATCACACCCTGTCCATAGTCTGCTGCTCTCACCCAGAGCCTACTCTCATGATAGTCCCACTGCTACTGTTCTCCACTGCATCCAGAGGCTGCTCCCTCTTGGCAAATCCCCTTTTCGTCTGCCTGCCAAGCAGGGCCGGCTCTAGCCATTTCGCTGCCCCAAGCATGGCGGCACACTGCGGGGGGCGCTCTGCCACTCGCCGGTCCCGCGGCTCCGGTGGACCTCCCGCAGGCGTGCCTGCGAATGCTCCACCGGAGCTGAGGGACCAGCGGACCCTCCGCAGGGACGCCTGTGAGAGGTCCATCAGAGCCGCGGGACCAGTGGACCCTCCACAGGCAACTGGCAGAGTGCCCCCCACGGCATGCCGCCCCAAGCACGCACTTGGTGCGCTGGGGCCTGGAGCCGGCCCTACTGCCAAGCCTGTCCCCCTCAGCCTGTTCCCTTTCCCTGCAGCTCCTCAAGCCTGTACCCCATAGTGACAGATCCAGTTTCCCAAACCCACCCCACCCGCTACAGCTCCCCCAGCCTGTACCTCATAGCGACAGATCCAGATTCCCCAAACCACCTCCTACAGTTCCCCCAGCCTATAACCCATAGTGACACATCCAGCTTCCCCAAACCGCTCCCTACAGCTCCCCCAGCCTGTACCCCATAGCGACAGATCCAGCTTCCCCAACCCGCCCCCTAGAGTTCCCCCTCCACTAATCTGTCCCTATCACAACCTCTCCCTCTAGCCTGTAGCTCTACAGTGAGCTCCCCCTACCTCCCCCAGCCTGCCCCCTACAGCTCTGCCTCCCCTAGCATGTCCCTACAACAGGATGAACATAACATAAGAACGGCCGTACCGGGTCAGACCAAAGGTCCATCTAGCCCAGTATGTGTCTACCGACAGTAGCCAATTCCAGGTGCCCCAGAGGGAGTGAATCTAACAGGAATGATCAAGTGATCTCTCTCCTGCCATCCATCTCCATCCTCTGATGAACAGAGGCTAGTGACACCATTCTTTACCCTTCCTGGCTAATAGCCATTTATGGACTTAGCCACCATGAATTTATCCAGTTCCCTTTTAAACATTGTTATAGTCCCAGCCTTCACAACCTCCTCAGGTAAAGAGTTCCACAAGTTGACTGTGCACTGTGTGAAGAAGAACTTCCTTTTATTTGTTTTAAACCTGCTACCTATTAATTTCATTTGGTGACCCCTAGTTCTTGTATTATGGGAATAAGTAAATAACTTTTCCTTATCCACTTTCTCCACATCACTCATGATTTGATATACTTCTATCATATCCCCCCTTAGTCTCCTCATTTCCAAGCTGAAGAGGCCTAGCCTCTTTAATCTTTCCTCATATGGGACCCTCTCCAAACCCCTAATCATTTTTGTTGCCCTTTTCTGAACCTTTTCTAGTGCTAGAATATCTTTTTTGAGGTGAGGAGACCACATCTGTACACAGTATTCGAGATGTGGACTTACCATGGGTTTATATAAGGGCAATAATATATTCTCAGTCTTATTCTCTATCCCCTTTTTAATGATTCCTAACATCTTGTTTGCTTTTTTGACCGCCTCTGCACACTGTGTGGACATCTTCAGAGAACTATCCACAATGACGCCAAGATCTTTTTCCTGACTCATTGTAGCTAAATTAGCCCCCATCATATTGTATATAGAGTTGGGGTTATTTTTTCCAATGTGCATCACTTTACATTTATCCACATTAAATTTCATTTGCTATTTTGTTGCCCAATCACTTAGTTTTGTGAGATCTTTTTGAAATTCTTCACAATCTGCTTTGGTCTTAACTATCTTGAGTAGTTTAGTATCATCTGCAAACTTTGCCACCTCACTGTTTACCCCTTTCTCCAGATCATTTATGAATAAATGGAATATGATTGGTCTTAGGACTGACCCTTGGGGAACGCCACTAGTTACCCCTCTCCATTCTGAGAATTTACCATTAATTCCTACGCTTTGTTCCCTGTCTTTTAGTCAGTTCTCAGTCCATGAAAGGACCTTCCCTTTTATCCCATGACAGCTTAATTTACGTAAGAGCCTTTGGTGAGGGACCTTGTCAATGGCTTTCTGGAAACCTAAGTACACTATGTCCACTGGATCCCCCTTGTCCACATGTTTGTTGACCCCTTCAAAGAACTCTAATAGATTAGTAAGACACGATTTCCCTTTACAGAAACCACGTTGACTATTGCTCAACAGTTTATGTTTTTCTATGTGTCTGACAATTTTATTCTTAACTATTATTTCGACTAATTTGCCCGGTACCGACGTTAAACTTACCGGTCTGTAATTGCTGGGATCACCTCTAGAGCCCTTTTTAAATATTGGCGTTACATTAGCTAACTTCCAGTCATTGGGTGCCGAAGCCTATTTAAAGGATAGGTTACAAACCTTAGTTAATAGTTCCGCAACTTCATATCTGAGTTCTTTCAGAACTCTTGGGTGAATGCCATCTGGTCCCGGTGACTTGTTAATGTTGAGTTTATCAATTAATTCCAAAACCTCCTCTAGTGACACTTCAATCTGTGACAGTTCCTCAGATTTGTCACCTACGAAAGCCAGTTCAGGTTTGGGGATCTCCCTAACATCCTCAGCCATGAAGACTGAAGCAAAGAATCCATTTAGTTTCTCCGCAATGACTTTATCGTCTTTAAGCGCACCTTTTGTATTTTGATTGTCAAGGGGCCCCACTGGTTGTTTAGCAGGCTTCCTGCTTCTGAAGTACTTCAAAAACATTTTGTTATTACCTTTGGAGTTTTGGCTAGCCATTCTTCAAACTCCTCTTTGGCTTTTCTTATTACACTCTTGCACTTAATTTGGCAGTGTTTATGCTCTTTTCTATTTGCCTCACTAGGATTTGACTTCCACTTTTTAAAGGAAGTCTTTTTATCTCTTACTGCTTCTCTTACATGGTTGTTAAGCCACGGTGGCTCTTTTTTAGTTCTTTTACTGTGTTTCTTAATTTGGGGTATACATTGAAGTTGGGCCTCTATTATGGTGTCTTTAAAAAGGGCCCATGCAACTTGCAGGGATTTCACTTTAGTCACTGTACTTTTTAACTTTTGTTTAACTAACCCTCTCATTTTTGTATAGTTCCCCCTTATGAAATTAAATGCCACAGATGGATTTGATTTAAATCACTAGTCAGGAAGACTCGATTTAATCATGGGTTTTTACATAAACGTGCATTCTTGTTGGTTGTTATAACCTTAATACATATTCTTAACAACTCAGAGATAGATAGATGCCACAGATGGATTTGATTTAAATCACTAGTTAGGAAGACTCGATTTAATCATGGATTTCTACATAAACGTGCATTCTTGTTGGTTGTTATAACCTTAATAATATTCTTAACAACTCAGAGATAGATGTAGGTTTCATTTTTAGAAGACACACACTATACATGTTTAAAGTAATTTATTTTGATTAGTTTTACACTATATCAGAAAATGAATGATTGTTTGATATTTCATTTATGAAAGGTAATTAAAGCAGATATTTATGATGTCATTGGGAAGTGAACTATCTCCAATTCAACAGGTTAATCATTAATATTTGGAGGATTTTCTTGCCATTCTATATTAGGAGGAGAACGTCACCAGACAGACATTTGAATTGTTTTATTTAACTAAAACAACATCATGTATTCTGGATTTTTACTTCAACAGCAAACATCTAATATTTTAATAAAACAAGCATATGAATTTTTGAATTTATTTAAACATTCAAGTTTTTTAAAATCAGGTTTGTATTTGTTAAAATTGTTTTTAACTAAGATAGTTAAATGAAATATTAAAAAAAAAATTAATCGACTATGTCAGCCAGGTCAATATGAGAAACTTAAATTATTGGCTTCTGCAGCTAACTCAGTCATCTTCACCTTCATTTTCCCGTTTATTCATAATCTGGAAAGGAAAAACAAGCTTTCCTGCTTTTTCAGGTCCCAAACGATTTCTCAGTTTGGAATGAATTAGTCCAAAGGAAGAAAATATTCTTTCTAGACCCGCAGAAGAAGCTACTGCTGTTAAAAGTGAGATTATCACTTCAACCGTTTCTGAATCCAAGTGCTTAAGTGACTTCCACCTGTTCCACCAGATGGGATCTGCCTAATGAAGAGAGGGAAGATCATCTTTGCAGGCAGGCTTGCTAACCTGGTGAGGAGGGCTTTAAACTAGGTTTGCCAAGGGGTGATGACCTAAGCCCTGAGGTAAGTGGGGAAGTGGGATACAGGGAGGAAACACAAGGAGAAGGGTACAAGATGGGAAGCCTCCTGATTCATACTGAGAAAGTAGGGCAATTGACTAGTTAGCTTAGGTGCATGTACACGAACGCAAAAAGCCTGGGAAACAAGCAGGAAGAATTGGATGTCCTGGCACAATCAAGGAACTATGATGTGGTTGGAATAACAGAGACTTGGTGGGGCCGTTCACATGACTGGAGCACTGTCGTGGATGGGTATAAACTGTTCAGGAAGGACAGGTGGGGGAGGAAAGGTGGAGGACTGGCATTGTATGTAAGAGTGTGGTATGGTTGGTCAGAGCTCCAATATGAAACTGGAGAAAAGCCTGTTGAGAGTCTTTGGCTTAAGTTTAGGGGTGAGAGCAACAAGGGTGATGTCGTGGTGGGTGTGTGCTATAGCCCACCAGATCAGAAGGACGAGGCAGATGAGGCTTTCTTTGGGCAACTAACTGAAGTTTCCAGATCACTGGCCCTGGTTCTAATGGGGGACTTCAATCACCCTGACATCTGCTGGCAGAGCAATACTGCAATGCACAGACAATCCAGGAAGTTTTTGGAGAGTGTTGGGACAACTTCCTGGTACAAGTGCTGGAGGAACCGACTAGGGGCCATGTTCCTCTTGACCTGCTGCTCACAGACAGGGAAGAATTGGTAGGGGAAGTAGAAGTGGGTGGCAACTTCGGCAGCAGTGACCATGAGATGTTGAATTTAGGATCCTGACAAAAGGAAGCAAGGAGAGTAGCAAAATACAGAACCTGGACTTCAGAAAATCAGGCTTAGACTCCATTAGGCAACTGATGGGCAGGATCCCCTGGGAGGCTAATATGAGGGGGAAAGGAGTTCAGGAGAGCTGGCTGTATTTTAAAAGGTATATTAAAAGGTATATGTATATTTGCTATGCCGATGTGCAGAAAGAATAGCAAATATGGCAGGAGACCAGCTTGGCTTAATGGTGAAATCTTCGGTGAGCTTAAACTCAAAAAGGAAGCTTACAAGAAGTAGAAATTTGGACAGATAACTAGGAAGAGTATAAAAATATTGCTAGAGCATGCAGGGGTATAATCAGGAAGGCCACAGCACAGTTGGAGTTGCAGCTAGCAAGGGATGTGAAGGGTAACAAGAAGGGTTTCTGGAGGTATGTTAGCAACAAGAAGAAGGTCAAGGAAAGTGTGGGACCCTTACTGAATGGGGGAGGCAACACAGTGACCAATGTGGAAAAAGCTGAAGTACTCAATGCTTTTTTTGCTTCTGTCTTTGGAGACAAGGTCAGCTCCCAGATTGCTGCACTGGGCAACACAGTATGGGGAGGAGGTTAGCAGCCCTCAGTGGTGAAAGAACAGGTTAAGGACTATTTAGAAAAGCTGGACATGCACAAGTCCATGGGTCCAGATCTAATACATCCAAGGGTGCTGAGGAAGTAGTCTGATGTGATTGCAGAGCCATTAGCGATTATCTTTGAAAATTTGTGGCTATTGGGGAAGGTCCTGCATGATTGGAAAAAGGCAAAAATAGTGCCTATTCTTTAAAAAGGGAAGAAAGAGAACCTGGGGAACTACAGACTGGTCAGTCTCACTTCAGTCCCCACAAAAATCATGGGGCAGGTCTTCAAGGAATCCATTTTGAAGCATTTGGAGGAGAGGGAGGTGATCAGGAACAGTCAACATGGATTCACCAAGGGCAAGTCATGTTGACCAACCTGATTGCCTTCTATGATGATAACTAGCTCTGTGGATTTGGGGAAAGCGGTGGATGTGATATATCTTGACTTTAGCAAAGCTTTTGATACAGTCTCCCACAATATTCTTGCCAGCAATTTAAAGCAGTAGGGATTGGATGAATGGACTATAAGGTGGATAGAAAGCTGGCTAGGTTGTCAGGCTCAACAGGTAGTGAGCCACAGCTCAATGTCTAGTTGGTAGCAGAGTGCCCCAGGGGTTGGTTTTGTTCAACATCTTTATTAATGACCTGGATGATGGGATGACTTGCACTCTCAGCAAGTTCGCAGGTGACACTAAGCTGGGGGGAGAGGTAGATATGTTGGAGGGTAGCGATAGGGTCCAGAGTGACCTAGACAAATTGGAGGATTGGGATAAAAAGAAATCTGATGAGGTTCCACAAAGACAAGTGCAGAGTCTTTCACTTAGGAAGGAAGAATCCCATGCTCCGCTGCAGACTGTGGAGTGATTGGATAAGGAGTTCTGCAGAAAAGGACCTGGGGATTACAGTGGATGAGAAGCTGGATATGAGTCAACAGTGTGCCCTTGTTACCAAGAAGGCTAATGACATATTGGGCTCCATTAGTAGGAGCATTGCCAGCAGATCTAGGGAAGTGATTATTCCCCTCTCTTCGGCACTGGTGAGGCCACACCTGAAGTATTGTGTCCAGTTTTGGTCCCCCCCACTACAGAAGGGATGTGGACAAATTGGAGAGTCCAGTGGAGGGCAACAAAAATGATTGGGGGGCTCGGGCACATGACTTATGAGGAGTGGCTGAGGGAACTGGGATTATTTAGTCTGCAGAAGAGAAGAGTGAGAGGGAATTTAATAGCAGCCTTCAGCTACCTGAAGTGGGGTTCCAAAGGGGGTGGAGCTAGGCTGTTCTCAGTGGTGGCAGATGACAGAACAAGAAGCAATGGTCTAAAGTTGTAGTGGGGGAGGTCTAGGCTAGATATTAGGAAACACTATTTCACTAGGAGGGTGGTGAAGCTTTGGAATGGGTTACCTAGGGAGGTGGTGGAATCTCCAGCTGTCATAAATATAAAGGGAAGGGTAACAACCTTCCTGTATACAGTACTATAAAATCCCTCCTGGCCAGAGGCACAAAATCCTTTTACCTGTAAAGGGTTAAGAAACTCAGGTAACCTAACTGGCACATGATCAAAAGGATCAATAAGAGGACAAGATACTTTCATCATTTTAAGATCCAAGGGTTTGTATCTGTGCTCACCTGTACCAATTTTTGAGGATATTATTCTCAAGCCTGCCCAGGAAAGGGAGTGTAGGGGCTTGGAGGATTATTCTCAGGCCTGCCCAGGAAAAGAGGTGTAGGGGTTTGAGGGGATATTTGGGGAAGGTAGGGCTCCAAGTGGCCATCCCTAAAGGTTTGTTTAAATCTCTTGGTGGTGGCAGCATTACTTAATCCAAGGAATAAGGGAGTTTTTAACCTAAAATGGTAGAAATAAGATTAGGGGGTCTTCATGCGGGTCACCATATCTGTACCCTAAAGTTCAGAGTGGGGAGGGAACCCTGACACCATCCTTAGAGGTTTTGAAGGCCCGGCTTGACAAAGCCCTGGCTGGGATGATTTAGTTGGTGTTGATCCTGCTTTGAGCAAGGGGTTGGACTAGATGACCTCCTGAGGTCTCTTCGAACCCTAATACTCTATGATTCTATGTGTTCACTTGTGTGACTTTCTTTAAAACATCATCAGCAAACATATATTTCTTGAATGGTTCTTATTCCGAAACTGCTGCCTGCTGCCATTACAGGAATGGCATGGTACATTTCAAATCAATGAAGACTACACTCAGAAAGTCCTCAAGACTTCCGGAATATGCTGCTCAAACAGTTTTACTTTTGTTTCTACTGCCTGTCCCGCTCTTCTCACATTTATCTCCAGACTTCTCCTTGTCCAGATCTATTCCACCCTCAACAATCTTCTATTCATTGAACTTTCTGAAACTTTGCACTTTTAGAGAGAGGTAAAGGATTTACTCTGTGTACACAAATTTGCAGCGGGACAACAGGGTTGAAGTCTGTTATTTCTCACCTCTCTCTATTTTTTATTTTAAAACATTTTTGGTGTTAACAAGTATGTTTCCTCTGCAGATGCAAATCCACAGTTTGAGACCTGCAAAACTAAGCATCTCTGATGGTATCTGGCTGAGCAGTGAGTCTCATTTGGGTAGATAGAAAGATTAATGTAAATAATCTATACAGAAGCCCCTGGAACCTCAAAAGATTGGGTCCCTAATCCATGAACACATACGAAACTTTTTTTAAACATTACCTGAATACATTGTCTCATACCATAGAATTATAAGCTAGAATCTCTACTCCATGAGGCGATATCTTTGAGCTAGACGGTATCTGATAGGGAATGTACCCCCCCCCCCGCCTTTTTAAATAAGCTTTGCTATTATATTATAGTTAAATGAACTTTGCAATTGTTTTGCAGGCCCCTGTGTGTAGGCTGTGGGCTCTAACTAAATAAATGCTAAATAAAACCAGTTTTGTTTGTCTGGATCCCTAGGCCTGCATATGGGCTTATTAGCATACTAAGCATTAACGTATGAAGAAATGGGGTAACTGTTTATATGGGATCTTGTCTTGCCACCAAAGCCTTTTGGAGGTTGCTGTCACTGGTTGAATACTGTACCAGGGCCATGATTGAAGTAGTAATCTATCTGTCACTGCTGCAGGGCCCTGCCATTGATATAAGCATCTGTGATTTTAACATATAATATTGCAACAATTATATGCTTTTAGCTTTATTAGTTTACAGGCCATGCAAGCTAAATAAATGCAAAATAAAAGCCATGGTTTTAGTTCTCAAAGAAACTTGTTCATCCGCATACTGTGGCACTGGGTATGCACTGGGTGTGGAGAAACTAGATATGAGCAAGCGGGGTATGGAACACTGACAAAAGAGGAACTAGGAGGGGGGACAAGGGGTCACTTGAGTGCCAGTTCAGTTTTAGGCAAGTATAGTGCAGCAAATATTGCCTGCTTACTGTAACTGCAAGGTGGAGTTACAGAATGATCAGCTCACCCACTGCCAAAACGCATGATAAGTGTGGAAATATCTTGCTCTATTATAGAGTGACCAGCTCAATCACTGCCCAAATGCATGATATATGTTAAAATAGCTTGCTGATTTGCAATATTAATTTACCAGAAAAGAACAAATAACTTGTGTAATCAATATGACGTTTTGCGGTTTTAACCTTTATAAGCTTGGTGAAAATTGTAAAGGGCAGAGCAGCTTACCTCTTGCATGAGATTAGCTGTCTTTCCCTGTATGCATACTTGTAATTTTGTTTTATCAATAAAGGTGCCTCAGGCTGTGTCATAAACAGATTGGTAAGGGTTAATGTCTCTTGTACCTGTAAAGGGTTACAAGCAGGGAAAGGAACACCTGACCAGAAGACCAATCAGAAGACAAGATACTTTTAAATTTGGGCAGAGGGAAGCTTTTGTGTGTGTTCTTTGTTTGTTGTGTTTTCTTCTCTTGGAAGGTCTGAGAGAGACCAGACATTACTACAGGCTCTCTAAGTTTCTTTTCATATCGTAAGTAAAAACAGGCGGTTTAGGCTTTTTGATTGTTTTTACTCTATTTGCAATTGGGAATCTGGCTGGTTAACTTTTATATGTGTAGTTGCTGGGAATATTTTGATTTGTATTGGTACTGGGGGGAAAGTCTCTTTCTGGTGTCTGTAAGCTATAAGACCCTGTAATATTTACATCTTGAAGTTACAGAGATAATTCTTTACTTTTTCCTTTCTTTTATTAAAAGATTTCTTTTCTTAGAGAACCTGATTGATTTTTTCCCCTTGTTTCCCTTGTGTTATTCCAGGGGATTGGGATACTCACCAGGACGGGTAGGGGGGGAGACGGGAGGGGGAGAGATAGAATCTCTCTGTTTTCCTTGAATCTGTTTGCCTCTTTGTGGAAGGGAAGGGAGATGCTTCTCTGTATGGTGATTTAAGAGGATGGATCAGTATCTCTCAGGATAGCCCAGGGAGGGAAATTCTGGGAGGGGGAAAGGTGGGGGAATGGTTTATTTCTCCTTGTTTTAAGAACCCATGGGATCTGGGTTCTGGGGGTCCCCAGGGCAGGTTGGGGAAGTCAGAGTGCCCCAAAACACTATATTTTTGGGTGGTGGCAGTGCTATGAGATCTAAGCTGGTAATTAAGCTTAGAGGATTCAGGTGCTAGTATCTCATTTTCTGAACTCTAAGGTTCAGATCTGAGAAAGAATGCTATGACAGGCTGTCTGATCCAAATCAACTGGGTGGTGCTCTTTTCCACAACAATATCTTATAGACTCATAGACTCATAGACTCTAGGACTGGAAGGGACCACGAGAGGTCATCGAGTCCCGTCCCCTGCCCTCATGGCAGGACCAAATCCTGTCCAGACCACCCCTAATAGACATTTATCTAACCTACTCTTAAATATCTCCAGAGATGGAGATTCCACAACCTCCCTAGGCAATCTATTCCAGTGTTTAACTACCCTGACAGTTAGGAACTTTTTCCTAATGTCCAACCTAAATCTCTCTTGCTGCAGTTTAAGCCCATTGCTTCTTGTTCTATCATTGGAGGCTAAGGTGAACAAGTTTTCTCCCTCCTCCTGATGACACCCTTTTAGATACCTGAAAACTGCTATCATGTCCCCTTAATTAAAACGATCCTGAGATCAGTTTTTTCCTCAAAAAGGATTTTATTAATAAAATCTGATTTAAATCACAAAAAATCCAATTTAAAGTCTCTCACTAAAAATCCTATGTTATGGATTGTTTTAAACAAATTACTCATTTGTACCCATCCTGCCCTCCCCCACCTTGTACCCTAAAGTTCCCCCTACCCCTTGCTTATGCCTCTCCGGAACCTGTAACTTTCGATTCCCAGTTGTTACCGCCCCGCCGGGCCCCCCGCGAGCCCTGCCCCCTTCAGTCCTTTGGCGACCGAGCTCCGCCCCCCGGGCCCCGCCCCGAGCGGCATATCTGGAGCCCCCCGGGTGGGGATCGCGCAGAGCTGTTCGGGGGGCAGCGCCGCGCCATGGACTCCAGCGTGAGCATCGACCTGCAGCCCCGCGACGGCGGCAAGGTGGGGTCGGGCGCCTCGGCTCCCCCGTACTCCACCTACACCTACACCGGTCCCGTGCAGGGCTTCCCCGTGCAGCAGCCGCCCCGCGACTTCGTGCTCTGGTCGCTCTTCAACACCATCTTCTGCAACGTCTGCTGCCTTGGCTTCACGGCTCTGGTCTTCTCCTTCAAGGTGAGCCCGGCCGGAGGAGGGGGAGCGGGACCAGCTCCGGGGCAGGCACCACGACTTGGGACACTGCCTGCGAGTGACAGGTGCCCGGCCCAGGGAGGGGGTGGAAGTGACCCCAGTTAAC
This sequence comes from Gopherus flavomarginatus, assembly GCF_025201925.1. NCBI lineage: Eukaryota > Metazoa > Chordata > Testudines > Testudinidae > Gopherus > Gopherus flavomarginatus. The sequence continues at coordinate 42,265,048 of NC_066621.1, read as the reverse complement.
CAGCTGCGGGAGTTGTGGAAACAGGGCTTGCGGGGCAGACTGGCAGGACAGGACAACTGGGCGCCCACTTCGGCAGGCACTTCTGGGTAAGGCTGCTCTTCCCTCTCTGAAATCATGGATGGAGCGGCCAAAGGAGACTTGGATCAGAGAAATATTTCACATGCATCCCCCTGCACCCCCACCCAAAAACTTATGATTGCCATGCCTAGTAGCAGTGTTAAAAGTAACCCTTTATCAGCTGTGTGTCTGCAGAAAGCCTCACAGCAGTTTGCCAAGTTGTCTGATCCAAGGTTCTGAGTCTCTGAACTGGACTCCCTTTCATGTAATCCGCTGGGAATATAATTTCACTCCTTTCCATTATTTGGTTTTAAAATGCCCTTTTTTTGAATTATTGTTGGCACTTGGTCATTTCCCTCTGGTGACATTGTGCAGAGGGATGTCACTGTGCTATTTAACTTGTATTTTTAATAGCAAATCAGCTTTGAAAATATGAACGGTTGCTAGTAGCTTCAGCAATCACATTGCACAGCGCTTCTAGTGGAACATTTCCTGTTTGTTTTGCAATCTTACAGTCTTTAATGCCGATTTGTTTTATAACGCAAGTTCATTCTGGGGTCCTATAACTTCAAGGCTGATTCCTGGGATTGGTATAAAAACGTCTTCAGTTTCCTTTGATCCTCCAATGGGGATTGCCTTTGTCAACTGTTGTTTTACCATTATCCAGCACCCTAGTACTTGGAAAAGGGGTCACCACTACCAGCCAGATTTTCTTAAAGATTGAAAGCACTCACATGCATCTGAAAATCCCACTAGTTGCTGCAGTATTTTTAAAATTCAGGCTCTAAAGGCCTGTGTTACCTTGCAGAAAAATCCTTCTCCAAGGCAAACGTCTACTGTAACTTGTTTACACCTAGAACCTCAGGATAAATTGACAGCCAAGAATGCAAAAATCATGAGTTATGCACCTAAACTTGATTAAATTAAAAAAGACTATGTTTTGGGTCTTTTAATGTGCTTTTCTGTTGGGGCCGTTCTTAGGATTTATGGGGCCCTACACGGTATTATTAAACTGGTGCCCCTATGCCTGACAGCAGCCCAGGCTCAGAGAGAGAGAGAGAGAGAGAGAGAGAGAGAGAGAGTCACAGTTCCCTGCAGAGATCCCGTACCCTGTCCCTCATGCAGAATGCGTGCCACCAGCGCATTCGGCTCCATGAATACGGCCCCTGCCCAAACAGACTACAGCACGTGTGGTCCCGCTTTTACTTGCTGTTATGGGTGGTGAGTGAAGCTGCACTTGGAGAGGCTGGGATACTAGCTCACCTCTTCTCACCCTTGCTCCGCCCCTGGCTATGCCCATCCTTTGCCCAGGCCCCGCCCTCTCCCACTGCCTCCCTCCTCTCTTCCGTCCCCCTCCCTGCTCACTTGCTTCCAGCCATATCCCTGAACCCAAATGAAGCAAATGACATTAAAAAAAAACAGAACAAAAAGACTAAAAAAAATGAAGTATGTTTTCTGCTGCATGCCAGATGGTTAAGACTGGACACGCAGAAGGTACCTAATTAAAAGCACTACATTTGGGAATAAAAAATGTCAGTCACAGGTTTTTTGATTATACCTTGAAGTTTATCAGAGATTTATTTGCAAGAACTTTGTAGTAAGGGCAAATCAGCCGTCCTGCTGACTACAACACTAAATATTATGGAATACATGATGCAGCTCTTCTGATTAAGAAAATGTAAAAACAGTATTTCTAAGATGATTTTATATTTTAAATGTACTCTTAAATCTTCATAAAGTAATCATTCCAGATTACTACATATTTAAGTCACTGAAACAAACTCATTATTTTAAATTAATCAGTCACAGAGGTTCAGTGTGTTGATAGCAATGTTCGTTGCTTTTAGAAAAAGGGAACACTAATTTACTGTGTGTGATCTCCATAACAATACACATGTTTATGAAATTCCACCAACTTTAAAAAATATGTTTCCAAAGATTTTAGGCATAATAAAGGATTTTATATCTTACTAAGGTACTGATTTTGCTGGAGGGTTCTCTTAAAACTAGTTCATCAGATAGAGTAAAGAGAGGGAAACTCATTTGTCCAGCTATCTGGAAGGAAAGGAATGTTGTCCCTTTAAGGGCTCTCTTCAGCAGGGAGGTGAAGGGAGAAAGGGATGGACAGGAAGACTTGAGGAGCAAGTTTGTTGTACTATAGTAATTTAAAATGTGTATTTTAGATAAGGGTGGTCTTTTGAAGGATTTATTTAAAAAAAACTGTATGTCTGAAAATCCAAACACTTAAGGCTAATGATGAATACTCAGTTTGTGCATCTAAAAATCTGCGCTCGGATTTTTTTAGAGATGTGATTTTTATAATCTTCAGCAACACACTAATGAAATATTTTTAGAGCAAATTTTAAACTAAGATCCTGCAGACTAAGGGCTTGTCTACACTTTAGGGAGCTGCAACTTTCTCGCTCAGGCGCGTGAGGAAAGCACCTGTTACAGCGCTGAAACTTGCTGTGCTCAAAGTGCCAGTGTAGACAGTGCACCAACGCTGGGAGCTGCGCCCCTCGTGGAGGTGGAAAGCCACGTTAAAGCGATGTTGCCAGTGTAGACTAGCCCTAACATGTTCTGAGTAAATATTACAGTCATGCACACCTCTTTTTGTCAGTAAAGGCAGAAACTGGCAGTATACACTTGGGGTTGGCAAATGCCTGTTAAATGGCTTCATTACCCCTTGAATGTCTAACAGTTTCAGTGTTGTTCTAATAGGTCTAGAAGGCTGGAGGCTTTTCACTTTTAAGTTACTAGGGGCTTATCTACACAAAGCAGCTTTTAGCCTTGTCACTAAAAGTCAACGTGGGTAAACGCACTTTGTCTGCACTTTTTACGATAAACTGTTTCCAGTCCTGTGAACGGCAATAGCTTTGTTGGAAGGATAGCACTCCTGCTGGCAAAGTCACGTTCACGCTGCCACTTGTGTCAGCACAACTTTTTTCTTTCACGGGGGGGGCGGGGGGGTTAAGTACCTGTGAAAGACCAAAGTTTTGAAGTTTTGGCAACAACTTGGCAGTGTAGACAAGGCCGAAATCCCCTCTAGAGGAAGACTCACCAGGCTGCAGCAGCTAGGTGTGGGAGCCTGCAGGAAGGGTCAGAACAGGGATAGGAAGAGCAGAAGGGTGGACTCTAAGACCCAAGGGTGCCCCAAATTTTCAGGTGCCCTTGGCAGCCGGATGCTTTCTGTTGCAGGCTAACCTTGCTTTCAGCTGCCACTTAGGCTGCCCTAGCTTAATATTAAGCTGTTACCTTTCCCAAGGAATCCATATCCCTAAAATGGTTGTACTTTGCTATAGGATCCAGTACCATTTTGGACTTCAGGTAAAGTGATTTTTTCCGCCCCACCTCCCATCCTTTGTAATTGCAAATATATTAAAAAAATCCTTTTTTCTGTATGTAACCCCCTGTCCTGCAAAGCCTGAAGCGCACACTTTGCACATCTGTTACTTTGTTTGTTGCATACTTAAATGTTGACTTTTCAACTGAATTGTTTATACTTCTAATTGCTTATTTTAATTTCAATCCATCTTTTAGGCATGCTGCATATTTTGTTCTGCTGCACTTTGGGGAGGTATCTAAACGTCTGCAACCCCCTGTTTGCATAAGTGTCATGGGAAAACCAGTTAAAGCATTTTAAACTAAAGGAATTAAGAGGCCTTTTTCTTACCTCAATTTCCCTTAGTTGCTTCCTTTTACTAATAAGGGCATGTCTGCATGGTGTGATGCTAAAAGTGTGACATTAGTGCACACAAGTTACACTGCCAGAGACTCATGTATGGATGTTCCCATTCAGAAGCACAGTTGGCCTTAGTTTTGACAGCAGTAGTCAGCTCAACCATAGAAGATTGCAGGAGTCCTTTCTCTCCTCACCACCCCCGCCCCACACACACACCACAAGACAATTAGTCATCATGTCTTTCACCAGTCTTGAATGTTTTTAAAGTCTTGTATAGCCCAGATGTAAAATTACATTTATTTTATTTGGAGTCCAAAGAGGAGGCGGGAAGCAGTGGAGTACTTCTCTTAACTGGTAGGACCTGTGCATGCAGAAGGTGTTGGCCTGGCTACACAGTGACGCTTTCTATAGCAATGTATATAAAGTGGTGGCATTCATGTCCCATTAGAACTGACCAGTTGAGCTACATTTTTGGTGCTTTAAACTGTAAAGATTCTTCTTTATTCTCAGACTCTACCTGCTCACTAGCCACACATAATATACCTTACCTTCTACTAAGTATGCACTCCTAGGAAAATTTAATTTTACAAACACCACACTGTCTCTTACACATTTCTTACACTATGAATCCAGGATTGCGGTATTCTGAAATAAGAGCGTCCACAAAGGGAGCTATTCCACTATAGCTATAATGCTTTAAAGTCACACACGACCTTATTCTGGAATCGTGTCCCAAATGGATAAATCCCCAATAATGGAAAGAATGCAGTTCTGAGAGCCTGGGAAATAGTCTATGTCAACCACAAGTTATTGGTTAAATGCAGGGATTGTTGAGTGAAATTCTCCGTGCTGCAGGAAGCTGGACTATATTCTCATCATGGTCCCATCTGTGAATTTACTGGCTGCCTGTTTTTGCCTGGCAGCGCTGGTGCTCTGCTGGTTCTCCTGGGCAGCGCAATTAACATGTCACTGGACTTCTGTGTCTGAATTCTGCCCTCCTGGACAACTGTGCATGTCCAGGCGCTCCATGGAATAAATTAAACAATGGGATAAAAACATAATATACAGTAGTGAATAAATGGGTAATTCAGCCATATAGTCTCTCCCTACTGAAAATGTCCATACTGTGTGTAAATGTGGTGGTGTAGCTGTGTTGGTCCCTGGATATAAAGGAGACAAGGTAAGGTGGGGGAGGTCATGTCTTTTAATGGGCCAACAGAAGTTAGTGGAATGTACAACCTTGTCTCTTTTGGCAACAGACGTTGGCCCAATAAAAGGAATTACCTCACCCACCTTATCTCTCTGCAAGGTGAAAGACAAGCTGCTAGAAGACTGAAAGCAGTGGGCAGGATGAGAGGGAGCAAGACAGCTGGCGAAATTGGCTACAGCAAATCTATGGGGAGACTTAAACAAGGAGGCCAACTTGGAACTTAATCTGGAAAGAGAGGGCAGTTCTGAGGGCATGGAAGATCCACGTGTGCTTCTTGGGTGGGGGGGTGCATGTGAGCAGGCAGGTAGGGTGGTTCCACACGTGTTGGTATCTTGAGGGGTGGGGCTAAGGGATGCCACAGAGGAGTTGCTGGAAATCAAGGTGAGTGGAGATGAGAACGTGTGGGGAGGAGGATTTCAACCGAGGGGCTGTCAAGGCAGTGGGCCACATGGGTGAGGTTGCAGAGAGAGTGAGAGGCAGTTCCATAGGCCCAAGAGGAAGCTAAAGTCACAGAGTGGGGAGGTCTCAAATGTGCAAAGTGTTGGGAATCACTCTGTTCATTCCCCTCCCACCCCCCAAGCCTCTGCTTGACAGCAGCACTGGCTAGTTGGAGCTGGATATTGAGAGTTGATGAGCACTCAGGCCTTCCACCAAAGTCTTGAGAGCCGCAAGTGCTCAGCCACCCTGAGAAGCAGGCCTTAGTGCCCCAAACATTTCACTTTTTACCCTTATTACTTCCCCTTCTTCCCCCCAGGCCAGAGATCGTAAAGTTCTGGGTGACACTGATGGAGCAGGAAGCTATGGCAAGACTGCCAAGTGCCTGAACATCACGGTCCTGGTACTGAGCCTCTTGACAGTGGTTCTGATCATCATCCTCGTGGCAACAGGAGCTGTGGCTGGCTTACACGTAGCTCAACAGGGGAACCAAAACAGGATCAACTACCGCTTTAACTATGGCAACTAAATCACCCCTCCGGATTCTCTCCAGCTGGATGACTTCTCCCCAAGCTTCCCTTACTCAGCTCTGCTTGCTTTGTTCTGCTGTTTAAATTGTCAATGGCAGCACTCTCCTGATGTAACTGGAACCCAGCAACTCTCTTTGCGATGTGGAGATTTACACTCCACCGCCCACCCCCGCTTTCAGCCACCACCCTTTTGCTGAGACTGGCTGGTGGATCCTCCTTCCAAAGTGCCACCAGCCAAATCCTACCTTAACAGGATGGAGGGATCACTATAGAGATGAGGGAGGGGGAGTTTCTAACATTGCTGTTTCCCCCACCCCAAAAGCAGAATGTCTTGCTTTCAAAGCCCTCTGAGATCCTGCAGTTGTTAGGGAGGGTCAGCATTGTTCTTATGATTATTCAGAATTTTCGCTTTAGAGAATTATTTTTGTAGAGCTCTTCTTGGCAGAAATGTGCAGGGACTATTTTCAAATAAAAGTTTTTTTCCTCTTCTAAATGGTTTATTCTTCTTTTCAAAAGAGGCAGTTGAGTTCCTTCAGGACCTGACAGATCCTGGTCCCCAAACTCTCCATCCCAGGGTCAACAATCCATTTTTAATCTGGTAGCACCTGGCTCTTGGGAACACCAGTGCTCCTATTAATGCTGATCTTGGGAGCAGCATGGATGTGGGGAACATGGAAGAGGAAACCAACAGAGTCCTGCAGAGGACTTGGTGCATAAGCCCTGCTTGGTGCCAGCCCCACATCTTTCCTCCTGGAGACCTTAAACTCCAGAGGAGCAAGAAAACTTTCTACTTTTCTCATAAGGGCCCCATATCTGTCAGATCCCATGAGACAGAGAGCCAAACACCAGAGGTAGATCCCCACTGACACACAGGAACATACAGACCTTAGAAGTCTGTGTGCGCCTGCAGAAAATCCTGAGGTCCCTAAGAGAAATTTTACATAGGGGATTGTGGGAGGCTTTTTTTCCCCTTTCCCAGGGGAGCCAAAGGACAGCGCTTTTGCCTCATGAAAGAGGGATCCTCACCATGCCAGTTGGAGAAGCTGGGAGTTTGCTTTAGGTGAGTATAACTACTGGAGACAGGGAGTATGTCTACACTACGGGATTATTCCAATTTTACAGAAACCGTTTTTTAAAAACAGATTGTATAAAGTCGAGTGCACGCGGCCACACTAAGCACATTAATTTGGCGGTGTGCATCCATGTACTGAGGCTAGTGTTGATTTCCGGAGCATTGCACTATGGGTAGCTATCCCATAGCTATCCCATAGTTCCCACAGTTTCCCCCGCCCCTTGGAATTCTGGGTTGAGATCCCAGTGCCTGATGGGGCAAAAAACATTGTCGCGGGTGGTTCTGGGTACAGCCTCACCCCTCCCTCCGTGAAAGCAGCAGACAACCATTTCGTGCCTTTTTTCCTGGGTGAACTGTGCAAACACCATAGCACAGTATGCATGGACCCTGCTCAGCTCAAGGCAGCAATCATGGACGTTGTAAACACCTCATGCATTATCGTGCAGTCTATGCTGAACTGGGACCTGCAAAACCAGGTGAGGAGGAGGCGGCTACGGCAGCGCGGTGACGAGAGTGATGAGGACATGGACACAGAATTCTCTCAAATCTCCGCGCTTTGGAGATCCTGATGGTAATGGGGCAGGTTCTAGCCATTGAACGCTGATTTTGGGCCCGGGAAACAAGCACAGACTGGTGGGACCGCATAGTTCTGCAGGTTTGGGATGATTCCCGGTGGCTGCAAAACTTTCGCATGCGTAAGGGCACTTTCATGGGACTTTGTGACTTACTTTCCCCTGCCCTGAAACGCCAGAATACCAAGATGAGAGCAGCCCTCACAGTTGAGAAGCGAGTGACAATAGCCCTCTGGAAGCTTGCAACGCCAGACAACTACTAGTAGGTCGGGAATCAATTTGGAGTGGGCAAATCTAATGTGGGGGCTGCTGTGATGCAAGTAGCCAAGGTAATCACTAAGCTGCTGCTACGAAAGGTAGTGACTCTGGGAAATGTGCTGGTCATAGTGGATGGCTTTGCTGCAATGGGATTCCCTAACTGTGGTGGGGCGATAGATGGAATCCATATCCCTATCTTGGCACCAGGGCACCCAGTACATAAACCGCAAGGGGTACTTTTCAATGTTGCTGCAAGCACTGGTGGATCATTTCACCAACATCCACATGGAATGGCTGGGAATGGTTCATGACGCTCACGTCTTCAGGAACACTACTCTGTTTAAACAACTGCAGCGAGGGATTTACTTCCCAAACCAGAAAATAACAGTTGGGGATGTTGAAATGCCTGTAGTTATCCTGGGGGACCAGCCTACCCCTTGATGCCATGGCTCATGAAGCCATACGCAGGCAGCCTGGACAGTAGTCAGGATTTGTTCAACTAGAGGCTGAGCAAGTGCAGAATGGTGATAGAATGTGCATTTGGCTGTTTAACGGTGCGCTGGTGCACATTACTGACTTGCTCAGACCTCAGCCAAACCAATGTACCCTTTGTGAAGCACACAGCAAGCAGCAATAACAATCTCTGTGAGAGTAAGGGGGAGACCTTTATGATGGGGTGGGAGGCTGAGGCAAATCACCTGGCCACTGATTGCACACAGCCAGACACCAGGGCAATTAGAAGAGCACACCAGAAAGCGGTGCGCATCGGAGAAGCTTTGAAAACAAGTTTCATCACGGGCCAGGGTATGTGTGACTGTGTTTGTTTCTCCTTGATGAACCCCGCCCCCCCCCCTTGATAGACTCATTCCCTGTAAGCAACCCACCCTCCCCCTTCGATCACAGCTTGCTTAAGGAAATAAAGTCACTATCATTTAAAAATCATGTATTCTTTATTAATTCATTATAAAAAGAGGGAGAGAACTAACAAGGTAGCCCGGGTGGGGTTTGGGAGGAGGATAGGAGGGAAGGAAAAGGCCACTAAAAATTTTTTAAAATAATGATAGCCTTTTGGTTGGGCTGTCCACGGGGGTGGAGTGGGCGGGTGCACAGAGCCTCCCCCCATGCGTTCTTACACATCTGGGTGAGGAGGATATGGAACATGGTGAGGGGTGAGGGTGGTTACACAGGGGCTGCAGTGGCACTCTGTGATCCTGCTGCTGTTCCTGAAGCTCCACCAGATGTCAGAGGATGTCAGTTTGATCACGCAGCAGCTCCAGTGTTGCATCCCGCCACCGCATATCTTCCTGCCTACACCTCTGATCTTCCTGGCGCCACCTCTCATTGCGAGCATCCCTCCTTTCCTCACGTTCACTGGCATCTTTCCTGTAATTTGATACCACGTCCTTCCACTCATTCAGATGAGCTCCTTCATTGCTGGTCACTTCTATGATTTCTGAGAACATTTTGTCTTGCGTCTTCTTTTTCTGCCGCCTTATCTGAGATAGCCTTCGGGATGGAGGCTTGAAAAATTTGCAGCTGCAGGAGGGTGGGGAAAAAGGGAGAGAAGTATTTAAAAAGATACATTTTACAGAACAATGCTTATTCTCTTTCACGGTGAACAACATTATTCACCTTACATAGAACATGTGATTTCACTACAAGGTCGCATTTTACATCTTAATATTGAGTGCCTGCAGCTCTGGTGTTAGAGATCTCACAGACAAAAGTCCGGGCAGCAGAATTCAGCTTGCATGTGGCCATGGTAAGCCATTGTCTTTCAACTTCTGCAGCCTTCATATACACAGTGCCCTCCTTTCCCAAATACCAAGCAAAGCCCGTTCAGTGCTGCTTCTTTCCTGTTAACATGCAGCAGCAGAAACCACCCCCCCATCCAATTCTCTGAAATGATCACTTTACCCCTCCCCCCACCACGTGGCTCATATCATGGAAGATCACTGCTAAACACCCTCAGGACCATATGCAGCTAGGCTTTGTCATGCAATGATACCAGATTACTTGCTACATGCATGGCGTGGTCAAGTGTCCTACCATGGAGGATGGAATAAGGCTGCCCTGCCCAGAAACCTTCTGCAAAGGCTTTTGGAGTACCTCCAGGAGAGCTTCATGGAGATGTCCCTGGAGGATTTCCGCTCCATCCCCAGACATGTTAACAGACTTTTCCAATAACTGTACTGGCTGTGAATGCATCCCAAGTCCTCAGGGCAAATTAATCATTAAAAAATGCTTGCTTTTAAACCATGTTTTATATTTACAAAGGTACACTCACCAGAGGTCCCTTCCATGGCTTCATTGTGTGGGATAGTGGTTTGGGAGGACTGGGAGGGTAATTCCGTCAGGGTGAGAAAAAGCTCCTGGCTGTTGGGGAGAATGGAGTGCTGTGTGCTCTCTGGAAGCTCGTCCTCCTCTTCCTCCTCCTCATCTTCCCCGTCCGCAGAATCCTCAGCCATGGTTGAGATTACCACCCCCACCTCGGAATCCACGGACAGTGTGGGGTGCTGGTGGCGGACACCCCCTAGAATTGCGTGCAGCTCAGCGTAGAAGCGGCATGTTTTCGGCCCTGCCCTGGACCTTCCGTTTGCCTCTTTGGTTTTCTGATAGGCTTGTCTGAGCTCCTTAACTGTCACACGGCACTGTACTGAGTCCCTGGTGTGGCCTCTCTGCATCATGGCCTTGGAAATTTTTTCAAATGTTTTTTCATTTTGTCTTTTGAAACAGAGTTCTGTTAGCATGGAATCCTCTCCCCATACAGCGATCAGATCCAGTACCTCCCGTGCGGTCCATGCTGGAGCTCTTTTTCGATTCTCAGGAGACTGCATTGTTACCTGTGCTGATGAGCTCTGTGTGGTCACCTGTGCTGGTGAGCTCTCCACACTGGGCAAACAGGAAATGAAATTCAAAAGTTTGCGGGGCTTTTCCGGTCTACCTGGCCAGTGCATCCTAGTTCAGATGGCTTTCCAGAGCGGTCACAATGGTGCACTGTGGAATACCGCCCGTCGAATTGTGTCCACACTAACCCTAATCCGACATGGCAATACCGATTTCAGTGCTACTCACCTCGTCGGCGAGGAGTACAGAAATCGGTTTTAAGAGCCCTTTATATCGATATAAAGGACTTCATTGTGTGGACGGGTGCAGGGTTAAATCAGTTTAACTCTGCTAAATTTGGTATAAACACGTAGTGTAGAGCAGGTCATGGGTTCAGCCTGTTTAGTTTAGACTCTAGGAGGCCTGTAATAGTTCTGTTTTACATGTAACCATTCTATTTCCATTGTCCTTACTCACTACCCACTTGAACCTCTGATCTTTAATAAATGTCATCTTATTTTCACTCCCCACGTATTTCAGTGCTGTGGTATTAAGCGGAGGAGATCCTGAGTTGAATAATTTATGCTGGTGTGTACGGTCCCCTGGGGGATGGCAACCCTCATATTTCTGTGTGTGTGCCGTGAAGGGCCCGGGCATTGCAGGGAGCACTCTGAAGATGCGGGGGTTGGTGTGTGTCTATTGGTAGCCTGCACAGAGAGCTTGAGGTCTGTGGCAGCCTGGCAGGTCATACTTGTGGTGTCCGGGAGCTGATGCACAGACAAGATTTTCTCATGCTAAGGACAGGTGGTGGTGAGTTGCCTCACAACTAGGGTGACCATATTTCTCAACAGAAAAACGGGACATCACATGGAGCTAGCCCTCGGCCCCCTCCTCCTCATGCAGGGCTTGCCTGAGCCCTGCTCCCCCACCACAAGTTGGGGCTAGGGCCGCTGCTTGTCCAAGCTGTGCTTGCCTCTTGCATGCGAGGCTGAGGCAGGCATTGTTGCTTGTGTGAGCCCTTCCTTCCCCCCCCTGCACAGGGCTGGCATTGCCACTTGCCCCCACTACCCTCAGCACGTTCATCCGCACTCTACTTTCTTGACAAAAGTAAGCATTTGATCAGTTGGCAAGAGCAAACAGGACAAATACCCACTTTTGCTAAAAACATGGGGATTGCTGGAGTAGGGCTTAAAGGGGCTGTTCTGGTACAAATGGGATATATGGTCACCTCACTCACAATGCTGGGTATCCCTGGGGGGCATCACAATCCCAATCCCTCTCCTTTAAGGGGAGACTACAACGGGTCATACTGAAGGATGAACTGTCAGGCTGGAAGGAGGTTACTAGTGGAGTTCCTCAAGGATCGGTTCTGGGACCAATCTTATTTAACCTTTTTATTACCGAGCTTGGCACAAAAAGCGGGAATGTGCTAATAAAGTTCGTTGATGACACGAAGCTGGGGGGTATTGCTAACACCGAGAAGGACTGGGATATCATACAGGAAGATCTGGACGACCTTGTAAACTGGAGTAATAGTAATAGGATGAAATTTAATAGTGAAAAATGCAAGGTCATGCACTTAGGGATTAATAATAAGAACTTTAGATTTAGATTGGAGACTCATCAGTTGGAAGCAACAGAGGAGGAGAAGGACCTTGGGGTATTGGTAGATCACAGGATGACTATGAGCCGCCAATGTGATATGGCTGTTAAAAAAACTAATGCGGTTTTAGGATGCATTAGGCGAGGTATTTCCAGCAAAGATAAGGAGGTGTTAGTACCGTTATATAAGGCGCTGGTGAGACCCCACCTGGAATACTATGTGCAGTTCTGGTCTCCCATGTTTAAGAAGGATGAATTCAAACTGGAACAGGTTCAGAGACGGGCTATTAGGATGATCCGAGGAATGGAAAACCTGTCATATGAAAGGAGACTCAAAGAGCTTGGCTTGTTTAGTCTAGCCAAAAGAAGGCTGAGGGGGGATATGCTTGCTCTTTATAAATATATCAGAGGGATTAATATTAGGGAGGGAGAGGAATTATTTAACCTTAGTACCAGTGTAGACACAAGAACAAATGGGTGTAAACTGGACACTAGGAAGTTTAGACTTGAAATTAGATGAAGGTTTCTAACCATTAGAGGAGTGAAGTTCTGGAACAGCCTTCCAAGGGGAGTAGTGGGGGCAAAAGACATATCTGGCTTTAAGATTAAGCTTGATAAGTTTATGGAAGGGATGGTATGATGGGAGAGCCTAATTTTGGCAACTGATCTTTTGATTATCGCCAGATAAGTATGCCCAGTGGTTGGTGATGGGATGTTGGATGGGATGGGATCTGAGTTACTGCAGAGAATTCTTTCCTGAGTGCTGGCTGGTGAGTCTTGCCCACATGCTCAGGGTTTAGCTGATCGCCATATTTGGGGTCGGGAAGGAATTTTCCTCCAGGGCAGATTGGCAGAGGCCCTGGAGGTTTTTCGCCTTCCCCTGCAGTGTATGGCATGGGTCACTTGCTGGTGGATTCTCTGCAGCTTGAGGTCTTCAGACCACAATTTGAAGACTTCAATAACTCAGGCATAGGTTAGGGGTTTGTTACAGAAGTGGATGGGTAGGGTTCTGTGGCCTGCTTTGTGCAGGGGGTCGAACTAGATGATCACATTGGTCCCTTCTGACCCTAGAATCTATGAATCTATGAATCTACCCTCTGACTTCTCTCTCTTGTAGCTCCACAGGACTCAGCCCCTTGACTGTAATAACTTAGGTGGAACATAGGGTCCCTAAGGTGTTAACACAGCCGCAGTTGTCTTAACTCAACACAAGGTTTGTGGTTTGGCAGAGACCACAGCCGGCTTGGCACCATGTCTGCACACTTAAACAGTCTTTTAATGCTTTATTGACAATGCAGCAAAAGGACAAACAGTTAAAATGTAAAGCATTAAATAAGGCTTTCATCCTAACATCCCTTGTTCCCTTTAGCAGGAGAGAGTCTTCTGGACCCCCCCAACCCTCTCCTCAGCCCTCATCTGACATTCTTTTAGAACAGTGGTAATAGCCGTCGTGTGTGTGTGGGGGGAGCGAGAGAGTTAGCTGAGGTGGGCTGGTGTCAGATCCTGTTTGCTTCACGACAAAACAAGACCCACACAAGGGGAAAGAGAAGAACAGCAATGATAGTAGAAAATGCAGCTCCTGTTGCTGGTGTTGATATTTCACTTGCAACCTCACTGCTAGAAAAACAGAGCACGTGGTCTCAGTAGCCTCTCTGAGACTTGGCAAACTTCTACCTTAACCAGCTGTTCAGGGTACTGCATTTAGTGGCCTTTTTCTGATGCCAGGCTTACAGCAATGTTGTCAATAGGTCATCTTGGCCAGCTAAGCCAGACTTCCATTAGACAGAAGGAAAAAGGAGAGGGATTGGCAAGAGAAGACATACGGTTGGGAAGGAAAAGGACATGTGGGAGGAAGGAGGAAGACAAAGTCTCACACCCAGGTGGGGGATGGGATTTAGCCAAAATCCATGGAGGTGGTGGTGTCAGCTGGGTCCCTTATCTCTGGCCTGCTCTGGTCAGAACGACTCAGAATGATGATGAGACTGGAACAAGGGTGTCAGGCTGGGAACCAGGAAATGTTGGGCGTGGCAGCCATCTTGATGAACCCCGCACCTTCCCCTTTGTTCAATCAGCGAGTGTGCTCGCTTCACCTCTACTCAATGCCCCTCCCCCTAGTCTCATTGGGAGGACCCCAAAGGGGTGTGGTTGGTGGGATCACCCAACCCCTCATTCTATCCACCAGTTCAGTCGGATGTCTGACCTGCCAATATTGGGGCATTGATTTCCAGTTCCACACTCCTCTTGTTTCCCAGGTGTGATCTTAGCACTGTCCTTGAATTACATCCCTAGGCCTTTTCCTTTGAACTAGTTCAGTCTGGCTGTCTCCTTTTGGCACCTTTTCCCACCAGTTTTTATAATTATAGGCTTTCTGTGACGTTTAATGACCTTTAACTCACTTTTCACAGTGGAGCTCACAAGTGTGGTCAGTTTGTAGGCCCAACTATTACACGGGTGGTGACAAAAAGGAAACTCTCTGGAGTGTGGGAGCACTGCAGGAGCAGCTGTGGCCGAAGGCAGCCGGCAGAGCTGTCAGATCTGTGGGTTGGTGCATTGGAGGGTGAACTTGGAGTGAGTGAGTGTAGACGCATTGAGCATGGCTCAGAACTATGGCCCTCCTTTCCTCATGTATTTCATAAGGAAATAGGGTGACCAGATGGGATGAAGGAAATCCCAGGACACATTGTGGGGGAGGAGTCCTGCCGGCACAGCAAAAAAAAAAAGCATGGAGTCCCGCCAGCAGAGAGAGAAAAAATTAATAATAATGGAGTCCTGCTGACAGGGGGGTGGGGGAGAAAGTGGTGGTGGAACAAAACAAAACAGGAGTGTGAAATATCGGGACAAATTGTGTCTTGACCAAACATTGATCGGGATGTGGGACAAATGCCTAAAAATCGGGACAGTCCTGATTTTATTGGGATGTCTAGTCACCCTATAAGGAAATATAAGGGGAAAGGGAAGAAGAACATTTGGAGGGACAAAACTCTGCAGAGGATGGAAAGCAGTGACCCAGCTGTGACTGCATTCCTCCTGTCGGCCAGTGGTTCATGAAAAATGAAACATTCTCAGACCAAAACTTCCTTAAGCTGGAATTAAGGGTGAGAGCATGTCACACCTGGGAGCATGTCAACATCCTGGAAGAACGGTTCAGTTCTCAAAGTGAAGAGCCAGGACATTCCGAGTTAAGGTTAAACTGAACATCGCCCGATATTTGAATAGATGCTTTGTGCAGCAGCAGTTCCCAGAAAGCTAAATAGGGATTCTCACCCTCCAGCCAAAGCGAGGGGAGCTTGGATGCTGAATAGAATTTGATGTTTGGCCCTCCTCTATAATGGGTCAAACCAAATCCCTAAATCCAACATCCTTCAGTTCTTGGGGTTCTGAAATAAAAGCTGATTCTTGTTACAAGCTCATGCCTGGCTCCAGGTAGATTAAAAATTTTATTAAAGCTAATGTTAAAAAAATGATATAATACATAGGTTGAGAAAAGAGTGTACATCTGGGTATAGTGTTTAGATTATCCACAAATACAAAGTCATAAGATACATATAGTGCATAATCAGCAATAACCCAAATTCAGGTGAATGAATTTAAGAATACAGTTTAGATATCTAGCATCCATACATTCAGGTACATTACTCGTGAAAAAAGTTATACAGAGAGTTGGTGGCGGAAAGCAAAATATATCAGTGAGTGAAGATTGTCCCTCAGTAAGTGAGAATTTAGGATAAGTTTTCCATTTAGAGAAAAAAACAGTCCATAAGGAAAGTATTTGAGTTACTTTCCTGACTGCTCTCCAGTACTACCCTCCCTCTGGACCCAAGAGGGAGGGACCATTACATAGCCACAGTTTTTCTTCTAACAGCTCTTTGGGGCTGGTCTTGTTCTCACCAACCAGATGAACATTAACTAAACTGGCATTCGGCTGTGGAGATCTTGGCTTGGGCAGGCTTTTCCATCCCAACTCCCGCCCACACACTCTTGTAATGGTAAGAGGTGCGTTCCATTTCCACTTCACTGCCATGTCTTATCTGGCTGCTCAACAGATGGCCTAAGAGTTCTGGATTCCCGCCACCCCCATGTATTTCCCTCCAGTTGCTCAAGAAGAATTTGGGGGTTTGTTTTCCACACAACTGGTTGCACATGTTTGAGGCACATTCTGATACCTTTAAAAAAGTGATCTGCTTTCTCCCCGTTTTCCATTGATCTGGAAGTATTTTTGCTGCACACCGTTAACCTATGGAACATGCTGCCACAAGAGCCCTGGGGCTCACTTCTGGTTTATGTCCTATGTTCCTATAGGTCATACTTCAGCTGTTGGGCCAGGGTTTTGAGGTGGCACCGAGTATACTCTCTCTGAGGTGTTTGGCTGGGTGGTTCTTGCTCACATGCTCAGGGTCGAAATGATCGCCATACAGAGGGTCGGGAAGGAATCTTCCCTCAGGTCAGATTGGCAGAGACCTTGGGGTTCTTTGAGCTTCCTCTGCAGTGGATGGGCGCGGGTCACATGCCAGATTATCTGGGTGTATCTCACTTAATCCCATGCCAGTGCAGGAGCCTCAGCCATTGGTGCACCTTGGGCCTCCTGTTTTCTGCTTTTGGCACACAATAGTCTAGTCTTCTGTGGGCTATAATTCTCTGATCTAATTGCAGTTGCTGGGCTTAGTGTGCAGGTGCTGGGTGGTGTTGGTGGCCTGTGATATAGAGGAGGTCAGACTAGATGATCTGGTCGTCTCTTCTGGCCTTAAACTCTCTGATTCCAAAATGTTATTGAGGTGAAGAGATTAGCAGGATGAGAAGAGGGATTCCTCATTAGAACACTCCCACTCTCATTAAATGAGACAAGTAAGAAATACAACAATACTTCAGGGCATATCCCTAATTGCCTGGGGTAGGAAGAAATGTTGCCTAGGGGTGGGTGGCTTATTACATACAACGGCTCAGTACAAATCTCCTTGTAACTTCCTCTAGTGCAGCTGCCAGTGTCAGAAACAGGACACTGAACGAGGTGGACAATTCGCTTAATTCATATGTTCCTAAATGTTATTTCAGCAGGCCAGGAAGAGCCACCAGTCAAATAGCAACAGGAAGTGATTTCCTCACAGTGTGGGGGTTGCTTTCCAGACCTTTATCCAGTGACCATTTGTGATCTCTCTCCCTAACCCAGTATTTTCTCCATACATGAATATGAAAACATCCTACAAGCTTATTGTGATGAAATCTCACTGTGTTCTAGCCGTCAGCCTTTTCCTGTTTCCCTCCTAGCTGTCAGTGACTTGGTGGTGGTGTGGGAGTTGTGCTGACATATTAACCCCTGTGCTTTGTCCCACTTTACACAGCACTCATGCAGTTAGGCCCCTAGACCAGGGGTGGGCAAACTTTTTGGCCTGAGGGCTGCATCGGGGTTTGTAAATTGTATGGAGGGCTGGTTAGGGGAGGGGGTTATGGCCTGGCCTCCACCTTCTGTCTGCTCCCCACAAACTCCTGGCCCATACAACCCCCCTGTTCCCTGATGGCCCCTCTGGGACCCCTGCCCCATCCACACACACACACACCCTCTCCCCTGACTGCCCTCAGACCTCAGTCGCCCCATCCAACCCCTCCTCTCATTCCTGACGGCCTCCCTGGAACCTCTGTTCAATCCAACCAGCCCTTCTCCCCGGCCCCTGACTGCCCCTCACCACCCCATCCAACCCCTCTTCTCATTTCTGACTGCCCCCCCAGGACCTCTGCCCCATCCAACCACCCCTTTCCGGAACCCTGGCCCCTGACTGCCCCCCCACCCCATCCAACCCCTCTCATTCCTGACTGCCCCCTCCTCAGGACCCCTGCCCCATCCATCCACTTTCTCGCTGCCCCTGACTGCCCCCAGAACCCCTGCACCTGACTGCCCCCCGCTGTCCCATCCAGTCCTCCTTCTCCTTCTTGACTGCCCCCTATGGACCCCTGCCCCCATTCAACCCCCCTGTTCCCCACCCTCTGACCGCACCGGCCCCTATCCACACCTCCTCCCCCGACCACCACCCCAAACTCATCTGCTCTCTATCCAACTCCCCCTGCTTCCTGCCTTCTTACCGCGCTGCCTGGAGCACCGATGGCTGGCAGCACTACAGCTGCACCGCCCAGAACACCAGGACAGGCAGCCACGACACCTCGCAGCTCAGAGCACCGGCTCAGGCCCTGGCTCTGCAGCTGCGCTGCCCCAGGAGCTCGCAGCCCTGCCACCCGAGCATTGCTCTGGTGCCACAGTGAGCTGAGGTTGCTGGAGAGGGGGAAGAGCAGGGGAGGTTAGCCTCCCGAGGCAGGAGCTCAGGGGCCAGGCAGGAGGGTCCCACAGGCCAGATGTGGCCCATGGGCCATAGTTTGCCCATGTCTGCTTTAGACCCCTTAAATTGTAAGTCTCTTGTGGCAGGGACCTTCTTGTAGTTCTGTGTGTGCAGCACCTGGCAAAATAGAGTCCTGGCCTAGGACTACAGTCCCACAGCACTACAGTAATACAACTAATCCGCTCAGCATGTTCAAGGCTAGCTCCTTAGCCAGCGCTGTCTCTCCTGTGTATCCTCTCCAGGGCACGGACATTTCCTAGGCGTAGGAGAGGCTGGTAGAGCAAGGCGTGAAGCAGAAGGGATGTGTGGAGGGGAGAGGCTGGGAAGAAAGGAGAGACAGGGAGGGTGGGGTCTCTAAAGGAGGTTAGGGTGGCAAGTGGTGGTGAGGATGGGATGCCAAAGACCTGTCCCCTCCTTTCAGCCTATCTGATGGGCGGAGCGGGGGCAGATCTAGTTGGCTAAGGGAGGAGGAAGATCCCTCCTGGTGGCAGAAGGTTCAGCTCTGTCTTGGGGGGCTGGGGAGTGATGCCCTGAATTTAGTTTCCTGACCCCACCTGGGCTCCCCCAGCCCTTCCCTCCAGAACCATCCGAGTCCCACCACACTCAGGCCCTGCATGACCCAGCCATGGAGTCTAAGCTGCAGGCTGTGAGCAGGCCTGGCTGCCCTCTACGTTGGCCCTGCGTGGGGCTTCCAGCTCCTGGACTTTGTGCTTTGGTCCCTCTCCGCAACATCCTGCTGTGCCAGGAGATGCTCGCCTGGGCTGTGTGAGCTGCCCTGCACTGATCTTCAGCAAGGTGAGACACGCCCCACCAAAATGCTCTGATCCCTCCAGTCCAGCTTGCACCAGATCCTCCATGCGCCAGGACCTATTGCTGCATCCCGATCCCTGCCCCTTGCTCTCTGCCACATCACTCCCATCCCACCCAGGTTCCTCCACCCCTGGACATCTCTTGTGCCCTATCCCCCACCCTACAACCCCCAGCCCTCTGCAGTGTGTTGTTTCCTCTGCTCCACCTGCCAAGGCTCCTTGAGTTTCCCCACCCCCTGAAGCCTCCAACTGGCCTCTATCCCAAGGCAGGACTCCATCTCCCCCTGGGGCTGGCTGAGCTGCCCCATACCTGGGGCTGTCTTTCATTGCCCCCTGATGGCAGCTGTTTGGAGTTTGGGGTGAAGACTTGGGGGAGGGAGGCAGGAGTCCAGCAGAGTCTGTTGGCTCTGCCAGGCTGGGATAAGACCTGAGGGGGGATTTGGGGTGAGGGTGTGTGTGGAGGGGGAGAAGGAGGTGCACTTAATTCAATAGCACGAGGTGAGAATTAAATCACTCAGGGGCCTGTCAGATGGTGGGGTATTGAGGAGAGATGGGGAGCTCTGCCCTGGGGCAGCGGGCACTTGGGAAGGCTAGCTTGGTCCTGAGGGAAGGAGGGGAGCTACCTCATCCTAGAGAGGTGCTGGGGCAGAGGCAGGAGGTGGTGGCTCTGTGCAGGGGGAGGGGCAGGAGGAGGTAGCTGTGGGGGGAGATACTGGGGCAGAGATAGGAGGGGGTGGCTATATGTAGGGGGGTGGCTCTGTGCAGGGGGAGGTGTTGGTGGGCAGAAGGAGGTGACTGTGGGGGAGTGTTGGGGGCAGGAGGGAGTGTCTTTGCGGGGAGGTGTTGGGGGGTAGGAGGTGGAGGCTCTGTGCAGGAGGAGATGTTGGTAGGCGGAAGAGGGTGACTCTGTGTGGGGGAGGTGTTGGGGGACAGAGGGTGGCTCTGTGTGGAGAAGTCCTGGGGGGCAAGGTGGGGGGCAGGGGGTGACTGTGTGGGGGGAGTGTTGGGGGGCAGGAGTGGGTGGCTCTGTGCAGGGGGCTTCTGGGGGACAGGGGTGGCTCTGTGCAGGGGTGTGTGTTGGGGGGCAGGGGGTGGCTCTGTGCAGGGGGGGTGTTGGCAGGAGGGGGTGGTTCTGTGGGGGGGTTCTGGAGGGCAGGGTGGTGGCTGTGGGCAGGGGTGTGTGGGGGCAGGGTGGTGGCTCTAGGTGGGGGTGTTGGGGGACAGGAGGGGATGGCTATAGGCGGGGGGGTGTGGGGGACAGGGTGGTGGCTCTGGGGGGGATGTTGGGGGCAGGAGGGGGTGGTTCTGTGGGGGAGTTCTGTCGGGCAGGGTGGTGGCTCTGCGGGGGGGTGTTGGGGGCAGGAGGGGGTGGCTCTGTGCGGGGGGTATTGGGGGGCAGGAGGGGTGGTTCTGTGTGCGGGGGTTCTGTCGGGCAGGGTGGTGGCTCTGTGCGGGGGGGTGTTGGGGGCAGGAGGGGGTGGCTCTGTGCGGGGGGTATTGGGGGGCAGGAGGGGTGGTTCTGTGTGCGGGGGTTCTGTCGGGCAGGGTGGTGGCTCTGTGCGGGGGGGTGTTGGGGGCAGGAGGGGGTGGCTCTGTGCGGGGGCTTTTGGGGGGCAGGAGGGGTGGTTCTGTGTGCGGGGGTTCTGTCGGGCAGGGTGGTGGCTCTGTGCAGAGGTGTTGGGGGGCAGGAGGGGGTGGTTCTGTGGGGGGTTCTGGAGGGTAGGGTGGTGGGTTTGTCCGGGGGGGTGTTGGGGGGCAGGAGGGGTGGTTCTGTGGGGGAGTTCTGTCGGGCAGGGTGATGGCTCTGTGCGGAGGGGGTGTTGGGGGCAGGAGGAGTGGCTCTGTGGGGGGGGGGTCTGGAGGGTAGGGTGGTGGCTCTATGCGGGAGGGGTGTTGGGGGCAGGAGGGGTGGCTCTGTGCGGGGGGGCTCTGGAGGGTAGGGTGATGGCTCTGTGCGGAGGGGGTGTTGGGGGCAGGAGGAGTGGCTCTGTGGGGGGGGGCTCTGGAGGGTAGGGTGATGGCTCTGTGCGGAGGGGGTGTTGGGGGCAGGAGGAGTGGCTCTGTGGGGGGGGGCTCTGGAGGGTAGAGTGATGGCTCTGTGCGGAGGCTGTTGGGGGGCACGGTGGCGGCTCTACGCGGGGAGGGGGCAGGGAGTTTGTGCTGGGGCGGGGGTGGCGGCTGGCTGGGGCCGAGGGGCGGTTTCAGTTCCCAAATCACGTTTCCTGTCTCCGCCCGCCCGGCTCCAGACTTGGCCGCTCCCCGCCGCGCTCACACCCGCACCGCGCGGCCATGGCGTGCAAGGAGCAGAGCGTGAGCATCGACCTGCAGCCCCAGGGCCTGCCTCCCCCCTACCCCGGCGCCCAGCAGGGCTTCCTGGCCGAGCAGCCGCGCGACTTCGTGCTCTGGTCCATCTTCAACGTCCTGCTGTGCCAGAAGCTCGCCTGCCTGGGCTGCCTGGGCTTTCCCGCGCTCATCTTCTCTATCAAGGTGAGAGTCGGGCCGGACCCTCGGCGCCTCCCACCCCAGATCCCCGCCCCCCGATCCCCCGGTGCCCCCAGCGCCGGAATCCCCCCCCGATCCCCCGGTGCCCCCAGCGCCGGAATCCTTCGGTGCCTCCAGCGCCCAGATCCCCCCCGGTGTCCCCAGCGCCCGGATCCCCCCCGGATCCCCCGGTGTCCCCAGCGCCCGGATCCCCCCCCCGATCCCCCGGTGCCCCCAGCGCCGGAATCCCTCGGTGCCTCCAGCGCCGGAATCCCCCCCCGATCCCCCGGTGCCCCCAGCGCCGGAATCCCCCCCCCGATCCCCCGGTGCCCCCAGCGCCGGAATCCTTCGGTGCCTCCAGCGCCCGGTCCCCCCCCCCCCCCGGATCCCCCGGTGCCTCCAGCGCCCGGTTCCCCCCCCCCCCAGATCCCCCGGTGCCTCCAGCGCCCGGTTCCCCCCCCCCGGATCCCCCGGTGCCTCCAGCGCCCGGTTCCCCCCCCCCCCCGGATCCCCCGGTGCCTCCAGCGCCCGGTTCCCCCCCCCCGGATCCCCCGGTGCCTCCAGCCCCCGGATCCCCCGGTGCCCCCAGCGCCCCCCCCCCCCGGATCCCCCGGTGCCTCCAGCGCCCGGTTCCCCCCCCGGATCCCCCGGTGCCCCCAGCGCCCGGTCCCCCCCCGGATCCCCCGGTGCCCCCAGCGCCCGGTCCCCCCCCCCGGATCCCCCGGTGCCCCCAGCGCCCGGTCCCCCCCCCGGATCCCTCGGTGCCCCCAGCGCCCGGATTCCCCCCACACCGCCCAGGTCTCCTGGTGCCCTCAGCGCCCAGTTCCTCCTCCTCGGTGCCGCCAGCGCCCGGATCCCCCGATGCCTCTAGCGCCCGCATCTTCTCCCCCCCGCCCCCCGGAGCGTCCGGATCCCCCAGTGCCCGGTTCCCTCCAGGTCCCCCGGTGCCCTAGCGCCAGGATTCCCCCCCCTCCCGCAAGGTCTCCCGGTGCCTCTAGCTCCTGGATCCCCCGATGCCTCTAGCGCCCGGTTCCACACACACACACACACACCCCGGTGCCCCCAGCGCCTGGATCTCTCCAGCCCGCCCGGATCCCCCGATGTCCCCAGCCACCCCGCTGGGAAGCTGGTGGCCCATGCATTCCCGCTCTCCAACCCTTCTCCATTCTTCTCGGAGCCCCCGGTCTCTTCCCTCTCCTGGAAGTTTATTTTCCCCTCCTCCACAGCCCTGACTCTGGCTTTTCTTTCTCCGCCCAGCCCCCTCCCCACCCCCACCGCCAAGTCCCAAGGCAGGAATCCACCCTGTGGGCTGTCCTGTTCTGCTCCTGCTATCAGCTGTCCTCGGCCCGGGCTGTGTGTGGGCGTTTAGGGTTAGGAGTTTGCTGCAGAGCCGGTTGTCTGTGAGCATCCAACTAACTGCAGCAGGGTGAGCCTGAGCATGGAACTTGGGGTCCTATTGGATGTGGGGGTATTTAGGGGCTGCAGGGAGCTTTCCAGCAGAAGGACCTCTTGCCCTGGAGGTTTTCAAAAAGAGGCTGGAGCGCCTGCCCACTTGGATGGGTTAGACTAGATCTTTGCCCCCCCCCTTCTTAACCCAGTGGGTCTATGGTTCTGTGATGCTGAGCAGCAGCTCAGTGATCCTCGGAGAGGCTGCAAAGCCACTCAAATCAGTGGGCAGAATTGTCTAGTTATGGTGCACCCCCTGAGGGTGCGGCGCTTGTGTTGTGGTGTGATGCAATGAAGTGTGAAGACTATGCCACAGCAGCTGGCAGCGTGTGATGATGTGGTTTGGTGAAGTGGTGCTTCCCTCTCTCCCCCCTCCCCATTAGAAGGTCAGGGAAGGACCTGGTGTGTCTGGGGCACTTGTTCAGTGCTCCCTGCATTGCCTCTGGGGTGTGTGTGTGTGTGAGTGTGTGAGGGGCGGGGGGGTAAGCAGTGGGAATGGTGCCTCACATTCAGGGCCGGCTTTAGGAAGTGCGGAATTCGAACAGTTTCGACGGGGCCCTGGCAGAGATGACAAAAAAAAAAAAGGGTAAAAAAACACATGGGGCTTGTACTCACCGTGCGGTGCTCTGAGTCTTCAGTGGCACTTCGGCAGCGGGTCCTTCACTCGCTCCAGGTCTTCAGTGGCACTGAAGGACCCGCCGCCGAAGTGCCACCGAAGACCCAGAGCAAGCGAAGGACCCACCACCGAAGTGCTGCTGAAGACCCGGAGCGCCGCCAGGTGAGTAAAAATTAAAAAGGCACCTCTAGCCAGGGAAGAGATTCTCACTGGGCGCGGGGCCCTCTTAGGCGCGGGGCCCGATTCAGGGGAATTGGTGGAATTGGCCTAAAGCCGGCCCTGCTCACATTAGTGCTCCAAAGACTGAGACCTGGCTGGGAATGATCAGTGGGACAGTGCAATAGGAACACCAAACCACTGTGCAAGAGATGCACTTCAGCTTCTCCACAGGCTGCTTTGGGTGCCCAAGACTCTCTAGTAAATGAGGGCTCAGCTTGGGCTGTAGCCAGCCTGCCCTAGGAGTTAACTGGCTCCATTTTCCACAATGAGAGAGACTCAGTCAGCGCACTGGTGGGGCGTAAAGGGCTCCTTGTAGCTGGAGAATAGAAACGACCCACAGAGGAACACATGGGTGTGCGTGCCAGGGAGAGCGCATGCAGTAGAATGTGGACTGCTGTGTATACAGCTGGGTCAGCTTTTGGAAATTGCAAACTACATACTTCCAAAGTGTTGGGAACTGTGCATTTATTTTTCCGTAATAGTATCTGCTCAGGCTCTCTGAGGTCTGGTCCTCTGCAAGAACAACGAACACCTGAGGTGTACCAAGGAAAAAAAGAAATTCAATATTTTTCATTGGGGAAACAGCATTACCATGCTCCCCTGTCTGTTTCTCCAGTTTTCGTTCTATAATGTCCTGACTTACACACAATACAATATTTACACAGTGTTTAGGGCATCCAGTGTATATGTACAGGGCCTAGCACAACTGGTCCATGGCGAGGGCTCTAGAAGGTAGTTTATAATGACAATTAGTAACAGGATTTCCTGTCACAAGTGGGACTTTTTAGCAGGCTTAAGGATCCCGCCATGCTAGGTTTTCAGTCAGTCTTTGTCAGGATAGCAAACCATTCATAGACATCAGAGATGGGAAAACTCCCCAGTTAGGTCATTTTGTCCCCCTCCTCTGAAAATGCCATGTTTTCCACCTAATACGTATCCTACCGGATAGTTGTATGTATTCCAGGTGATGTGGGCACACCTCCCATTAGGGAGTCATTTTTCTGATCTTCTGCATCTTCTCTTGCTCAGTGGCACCCTGTTATTTCTAGTTGTACCCCATCGCAAGTGGGCACAGAGTGATTGTTCTCACTGCTGGGGCTTCACATCTTTGCAGGGGGTTATATATTTATATAAGTGGGAATGGGGATCAATTTTATACATTTGCCCAAGTGCCTGTTAGATTTTAAAGCTGAAATCCAACACACCAGATTTGCCTATTTGATGTGTTATAGTGAATGTTGGAATGGAATTCAGTTAGGATACCCCCTTTTTATTGAGGAAGCATTAGCTTACTAAGCTTAGGTTGAAAGAGACAAGATGAGGGAGGTAATATCTTTTATTGGACCAACTTTTGTTGGTGAAAGAGACAAGCTTACTAGCTACACGCTGCTCAATTTTAGGAGCAAGTTCTTTTGAGGGCAGCTTTTACCTTGGACATCCACATCCTTTCTCAAATCAGGGCACTTGTGGCTTTTAACTTAATCAACAGTTTCTTAATCCTCCCATGACCATATAAGTATATAGTCAACAGATGTGGTTGCTCAAATGAAAATTGCCTGCTTAGTTTCATATTAACCATTTCATGCATCAATGCTGTTAGGCTATAGCACCATCTTGTGGTCATGTTTTTTGTTGCTTATTTAAACTTACACCCCTCCCTTTGTTTCCTTTTTAGTTAAAGATGGCACTGTAAAACAAAACCATAGTGAATCAAGGATCTAGCACTGGTGGGTGGGACCAACATGCAAACAAGCAACGTTATACAAATGATCATTATGCAAACGAGCTTCATATTTACGAAAGGCCATAAACTGCATGATGGAATGCTCTGCACAAGCAGTGCTTTTTGAAATTCTGGCTATTTTGCAAAACCATCACTTGTATTTTCTACAATCCTAGTGAAACCTCATGAATAAACATCTGAACTAGCTTCCTTTGAACTCTGGCTTCTTCTCTTTCTGCTGCAGAAGTCAGGGTGTTCTCTATAGCTCAGTAAGAAGGTGCATGGGCTGTGGGTACTTTAGCTTGGCCCAGAAGGGGTTAAGCCGTTAATAAAAATTCTCCCACCCTCTTGACTGCTCTGATTTTTCACATGCTCCTGTTTTCTTTTCCAGGCTCGAGATCGGAAAGTGCTGGGGGACCTGGAAGGTGCTCGGAGCTATGGCACCACCGCCAAGGTGTTAAACATCATCGGGTCACTGCTGGTGGTAGTTGCTATTGCTGTGGTCCTTTTTGTTTACTTTTGGAGACCTTAACAGCATCCGTTTAATGAAGTTCCTGGGACTGACACCAGCCAGGCATTCAGAGAGGGGATTGGTAGATAACTCAAATGGCGAGCAAATGACCCACTGCTGGCTGTTCATGCTATGATGGAAATTCACAACAGGTCATGAGTTCAAAAATTGACTCATGAATAGCACCATTGTAGCTTTGATGCTAGTTATGTGGTCACCCTCATTTCAAATCTGCGCAGGCCCCCACTTCTCTGCTTCATGCACTGTGGCCATGGAATCAGCCACTACCTACTTGTTCCTCTTCCAGCCTGATCCAGCTGTTTACCTTTTTTGGGTTTCTTGCACTGAAAATCATCCACATTCACTGCTGTTGTGACCCTCCCTCTCTGCAGTGCCTGACATGGAGAGTAATAGATGATGAGGTCAGAGGAGGCTCCAGTCTACCTCACTTTGTTCCTAGAGATGGACCAGGACCACCCACTCTTTGGGGGAGTTTAGATCCAAGCTTTGCCATTGGCCCCCATTTCTACAATGGGCCAATCAAAACATGGGTTCCAAATCCCCCTCACACCCCCCCCTGCTCCCCATGCTTTGCGACATTTAGATTTGGATTCAAACTCTGTGCCTTGGCCCAGTTTTATGTGTCTGTATCAACCCAGCAATAATGTTCGCCCGGGGCAGTATTTACACACTAAAGCCATCTGCAGAGACTCCAACCTGCTCTTTTCACTGCAGCGATCTGCCCTGTGGGGAAGAGAGACGTGTAAAGGGGACAAAATGTTTAACTTGATCTGTGTGATGGGGTAACGCACTGTGGAACCAGTTGGCCCCGCCCCACCTCTGATAGATGTCAGAGTAGGGGGTGCTTAAATGGGAGAAACCCAAATGAGTTGGTTGCAGAGTGGGGAGGGGAGCAGTCCGCAGCTCCTGCAAGGCGGTGTGTGTGTGTGTGTGTGTGAGAGAGAGAGAGAGAGAGAGAGAGAGAAGGCAGGAGCTTTTTGTGCAACTGCTGCCCAGCAGCTCCTCCTGGAAGGAAGGGTGGGCTGACCCTGCTCGATGTGAATTCACCATGAGAGGGAACTATTTCTCTCGGTTTTCTTGTGAACTCATCAGTTTAGGGCCCCAGCCTGGTGAGCACCTTCTGAAGAACAAGAGCCCTTAACCCAGCTTGGGGATGCTTCATTTGTGTTAATTCCCCTTTTGTTCTGGTCACTGATGCCCACAGCCAGGTGCTCTAGCCAGGGCCCAGCTGGACGGCTGAGCTTTTTAGGACTGGAACTGGAGTGGGAAAACTACCCGGGCTTCGCAGACCAGGGGCCTGGGTGAGTGCAGGGGTCCTGCCTAGAGCCTAGGGGGTGCCTGGGAAAGGCACTCGGGTGTTAATCTGATTAAAAATAAAAGGCCTTATAGTGGTTGGCAGCAGCACATTCTGTCCACACACACTCAGTTCCCCCCACACCCAGGCCTCCTGTGGCCAGTTCCAGGGCCCCAGTACAAAAGCAGCAGTTGTGCTGAAAGTGTGGGGAGTTTCCCTTCTCCCTCTCCCCTTGGGTCAGGCTGGGGAGAATTGGGCTGAGTCCTAAATAAGTGAATGCACCAGACTCTGACACACCCCTTGCAAGCAGAAGCATTGGGCACTCCGGTGCCTTTATTCCAGTGATTCTCAAACGTTTGTATAAGGTGACCCCTTTCACATAGCAAGCCTCTAAGTGAGACCCCCCCCTTTATGAATTAAAAACAATTTTTTAATATATTTAACACCATTATAAATACTGAAGGCAAAGCGGGGTTTGGGGTGGAGACTGACAGCTTGCGACCTCCCATGTAATAATCTCATGACCCCCCTGAGGGGTCCCGACCCCCAGTTTGAGATCCCTTGCTTTAGTTAGTATCCCAGCAAAGCTAGTTATGTGCTTCCTTCACCCCCTGGCTCCATTCCTCCTCTTCACCCCTGGGCCCATTCCTACAATCAGTGCATGTATAGGACTGAATTGTGCTTCCAACAGAAGAATTTGGGGAAAAAAAAATCTTAAGTGGACTGTGAGTTTGCTCCCTGACCTACCCGCTCTCATAGAAGGGCAGGATCTGGGTCCGAGGTACGAGCCAGTGCTCCGATGGAGCGGAGGGAGGAATGTGAATGTGAGGTCCTACCCACCAATCTGCATGATTCAGAAGACCATCAATTTGGTGTCCGCCACCTGTGTGCCTGCCAGAGAAATGGGGAGGTCTATCTGAGGAGAAAGTGATCTACAAGAAATGGCAGAAGAGCCACAGATGAGAAAGGATATTGTAATCTCATCTAGTCTGGGGTCTCAATGCTGGAGACTTCAGAGTGAAGCATGTTAGTAGATACTAAAACTGCTACAATTCTTTTATATATTTTTATACATATTCTTTTATATCTGTTAATCAAAATCTTTTTTGGGGTATAAACCAAAGTGTTTTGTATCTACAAATCTAGTGCTCAGTACTTATCAAACTGAAAAGTTCTTTGTACTTAGGTTGAACCTTAGTGAGGGACCAAAGGAATGAATGTTTGTAATCAGTAATGGAATGTGTATAATCCTTTCCTCTGACCCTGTTGACCTGTGAAGAATTGCATTCCCATGTCCAGAGAGGGACCACTGGTGATTGACAAGGGATGTTTGTTATTACACAAGTATTTGTGATTGATAAACATCAACCAGTGGTGCATTATTTTAGGTCAATAAGAACCACTTATTGTCACAAGTGGTTTAGGTAATAATGAATCAGTCACAGAAGTCTTATAGATGAGGTAAATTGAGGCATCCAAGATAGAACTCACAGTTAAATCAGTCATGGGAATGGAATTTCTTTGTCCCAAGCTATATATAAGGAAAGAGTTTTAGGGAGTTAAGTCAGAAGTGCATTGAGCAGCTGTCACTTCTCCAGTGATCAGATTGGTAACATATGTATTCCTTTCTGTATTCTGTATCAGGCTGTATTAATCTTTTACTAATAATCTTTGACTGAATTGCAAATGAACCAGCTGTCTGACATCTTGTGTTATTAATATTTTCATTATTAAATTTGAACATGCAACAAGCATAAACTCTCCAGATTGTGCCTGATGCTGCAAGATTATGTCCTTGGTGAAATTACTATCTGACTCCAACTGGTGTTCTGAAGCATGTGGGTCAAGACTAGAGTTGGATGGAAAATGGATTTTCTGTCCACAAAAAAAATTCATTTTTTTTCTTTGTCCCAAAAAGGAATGAAATGCCAAAATTTCCTTTAAAACAAAATAAAAAAATAGTTTTGGATCAATTGATACATTTTGTTTCAATTTCAACCCTTATTAAAATTTATTCTTTTTTTTTAAATAAAGTAAATGTCAAAACAAAGTCGTTTCAAAATGAAAAAATCAAAACATTTTGTTCCAAAAATGTCAAAATGGGGGATTTTTTCCCCATTTTTTTTCCAAAATGGAATTTATTTAAAATTGATACTAAATTGAGACACAAAAAATTTAGGCTTTGTCAAAACAGCTATTTTCCTGGGGAGAACTGTTTCAATGAAAATTTCTGGACTAGCTGTAGTTAAGACCCACTGTGTTGGGGCGCGCTTGCCCTGCACTGGTATTGCAAGGGTTAACTCTACTCTTTGGGCCAAGTTATTTACAACATTAAAGCAGATAAACAAATGAGTTAAAAAACCCTTAAGTTTCAAAAGGTAATAGAAGTTTCTATGTTCAGCAAGCAGTATGTGTCCTTTAGGGCTAAGCCAGGCTAAGCAGCTGGGGACCTCTTGCTTATGCCTAGAAAACCTTGACCACCAGAGTCGAAGCAGCACAGAGATAATCAATTCCTTCTATTGGAGGTTTTTATATCTCTTCAGCCTGAGCTAATGAGAGGAATTCAGTTGCATAACTCATCTTCGTGGGGTGAAGAGAACAGGACAACTGAGTCTTTTGTCCTCTTTCATGTCCCACAATAGTCCATCTGGTGTTGATGGACCTTTCCTGTTGGGCAGGACATAACATCTTCTGTTGCAGATTAGTACTTTACACTAGTTAATGTTTCTCTCCTGTCTGGTGATTTACATTGTCACACAGGTTTACAATACAACTGCTCAAATACTACCGTACAATATAGTATATGGAGATTAGTGCATGCAGCAGCTCACAAGCATTTAATAAAGTCTAACCACTAAACACATCCTTATAGGTCTAATACCTACTTGAACAATACTAACACGGCACCGCCACCAGCAGCAGCACAAAAGTAAGAGTGGCATGGTACCCCCACTGCTCTAGCTCCCCCTCCCCCTGGCAGTGTCATTTGGGAACTTGAAATATGGTAACCCTAGCTGCAGTGATTACATCGCTTGTGTGTGCCAACACTTAGCCCCTTGTGTCAGTGCTGTGTGGCATCATCAGAAGTGCTTGTATAAATTATACTTCCCCAGTGGGGCATTGTGGGAAGGCTCCTGAAAGCCAGTAACAGGCAACATAAGCAATGCAGTGTCTTCACTGATGCTGCATCCACCTATGTCGACCTTGAGGCTATGCTGCTCGTGGAGATGGAATTAGTAAGTCAGTGTAGTCGGGCAGTTATGTTGACAGGAACAAAATTTAAGTGTCAACGCTTCCATAGTTAGGTTGATGCAAGGTGGTTTATGTTGGCCTAACTCTGTATTGTAGACCAGGCCCACGGGTGGCTCTAGGCATTTTGCCGCCCTAAGCACAGCAGGCAGGCTGCCTTCAGCAGACCCTCCACAGGCACGCCTCCAGGAGGTCTGCCGAAGCAGGACCAGCAGACCCTCCGCAGGCAAGCTGCTGAAGGCAGCCTGCCTGCCGCCCTTGCAACAACAGGCAGAGCGCCCCCAGTGGCTTGCCGCCCCAAGCACGCGCTTGGCGTGCTGCTGCCTGGAGCCGCCCCTGACCAGGCCTCACGCTGGGGCAACAAGCTTAGCTATAAGCTTTCTGCTTTTCCTCCTGGCTTAAGTAGCTGTCAGCGACCTGGCTATGGGCTGAGGCAGCTGAGCTGTCCGTCAGGCAGTCACTCCCTTTGGAGTGGTTTGGTAGGCCCACTGGGAACCCAACTCAACGGAGTTTCCCAAATGAGGAGTGGGAAAACTCTCAAACCAGTCACTCCGTGAAGGGAGCTGGATGCTCCCTCCTCTTCCTTTCCAACCGACCCCTCAAGAGGAGTGACTGTCTCCTCTCCTCAGGCATCTGGGGTCAAAACCCAACCAGAGCTCCCCTTTTCCGGGACATCTGGGCAGCTGCTTTAGTTCGGCTCTCTGGCCTCTCTGCCTCAGAGAGGGTTGCCTGGCAACAGGGCAGCAACAGCTTCTGGGACTCCAGGCCCAGGTAAGTTTCATAGCCTCACTTATGGTAAGGAGGAGGCGGGGCGGGAGGAGGGAGGTTACATCTGGTATTTTTCTTAAAGCCCACGTGACTGCATGGAAATCTCAACTCTCATTTAAAAAAAAAAGTGAGTTTCTAACCACCTTGATTGCAGAGCAGATCACAAAACTTTTACTGAATATTTTCTACTGAAGCCTAGGCAAATTTCCGTCTATGTAGAGCCCTTCCCTTCTATGGTGACACTGAATACACGATGTCAGGTAACACAGAGACTGAAACAATGTTAATGTCAGATTTTGCCTTTTGGCGCCACTCTCCTGGACAGAGCCCTGCAACCTCCAAGCCCCAGTTGGAGCTCCGCAACCCCGTGGTCCTGCTTCCCCGGCCGGAGCCCAGCAACCCCGCGGTCCCACTCCCCCGGCCGGAGCCCCACAACCCCACATCCCCGCTCCTTCGGCCGGAGCCCCACAACCCCACTACCACCTCCGGAGCACGCCACCCAGAGAGTACATGCCCCACGAATCGGGTCCCGCACTGGCTAAAGCTGGCCCTGGCACTGCCCATCTGCTCCCCTGAGGCTGCAGGTGAGCCTCCCTCCCTGCTCAGCTCCCCTGCCCCCACAGTGCAGCCCCCTCCTGTGCTGGCAGCACAGCGAGTTGAGGCTGCGGGGGAGGGAGGACAGCAGGGAAGGGGCCAGGGTCTAGCCTACCTGGCTGGGAGCTCAAGGGCTGGGGAGGACAGATCCACAGGCTGGATGTGGCCCATAGGTCATAGTTTGCCCACCCCGTCCTAAAGGCTCAAAAACAAATACAAATGTATTATTTTTTTTAAAAAGCCTCATGATTTTTAAGCCAATATTATGGCTTTTTGGAGCCTGAGTCCTGATGTTTGAACAACACCAGGGGCTGCAGGAACAGAGTTAGAGCTATGTGTCAATTGTCTTCAGTTCTGATAACAGAAAGTTGGAGAATGGTGGTGGGCTCACTTGCTTCCGTTCTCATTGGAGGATAAGAGTCAGAGCCTGGTACAGAGTTGTTCAGCAGTTTGTTAGACTCTGTAGTGGGAACACCTCTGCCTGCAGAAACTTTGCTAAGTAAAACCTGCAGGCTCTCTCTGTACATAGCTTGTTGGCTTTTCACCCACATCCTTTTTGGTACCAAGGAGCCTTGCAAATGATTCATCTCATCTTCAGCCTTTCCAAGGGGAGATCACACTGCCCCAGGTATACCTGGGGATGGGCATCTTTCCCTAAAGACCTGGCAATGTCAGAGGGGAAATTCTCTTTTCTGCTCATCCTTGGCAATAGAGATGGTGCCCCTGTCCCCACCTCCCTCCAGCAAGTCCACATCAAAACCAAAATCTTCCTATTATCTGTAGGAAGGGAATTGCCCTAAATGAGGAATGAATCTTTCTGTAGGCCACTTGGTGGAGATATAACATAAGGAAAGGAAGTAGGCTACTTTGAGAAAGGAGGCCTTTGCATTGTGCATCTCATCCAATCTTTCCCTGTGTTCCATTTTCCCAAGGCAGTCTCTGGTTTAGGGTACAGTGTGTTGCCAACCTGACTAGCTGCAACTTGTTCCCAATGTTTGACTTTTGAGATAGAAATGTAAGACAGGAAGGGAACTCAAGGAGTCATCAAGTCCAGCCCCCTGCATTGAGTCAGGACCAATTAAACCTAGGCCATTCCTGACAGGTGTTTGTCCAGCCTGTTCTTAAAAACCTGAAATTATGAGGCTTCTGTAACCTCCTCTGGAAGCCTATTGCAGCGTTTAACTACCCTGATAGTTAGAAAGCTTTTCTTGATATCTAACCTACATCTGCCTTGCTGCTGATTGAGCCCATTACTTCTTGTCCTACCTTCAGTGGACATGGAGAACAACAGACCTCCACCCTCTTTATAACAGCCCTTAACATATTTTAAGACTTTTCAGGTCCCCCCTCAGTCTTCTTTTCACAAGACTAAACATACACAGGTTTTTAAATACTCTTTCCTCAGAGGCCAGGACCAGGTTTTCTAAACCTTCCATCATTTTTGTTGCTCTTCTGGCGTGTCTCCAAATAGTCCACATCTTTCTTAGAGTGTAGCACCCAGAACTAGACACAGAACTCCAGCAGAGGTGCACCAGTGCTGAGTAGAGCAGGACAGTTGCCTCCCATGTCTCACATATGACACTGCAATTAATACACCCCAGTTAATATTTGCCTTTTTCACAACTGCATCACATTTTTGGCTCATATTCAAGTTGTTAAACCTCCAGATTCTCTTCTGCAGTATTCAGTGGTGGCTCCAGGCACCAGCGCTCCAAGCGGCAGACCTCCTGCAGGCATGCCTCTGAATCCACGGGACTGGGGACCTCCTGCAGGCATGCCACCAAAGGCAGCCTAGCTGCCGTGCTTGGGGCAGCAAAAAAGCTAGAGCCACTCTTGGTGGTATTATTTTCTGTCTAGTTATTCCCCGTTTTGTATTTGTGCATCTGATTTTTCCTGCCTAGATACAGTACTTTGCACTTATCTTTATTGAATTTCGTCATAGTGATTTCAATCCAATTTCCCAATTTTTCAAGGTCCTTTTGAATTCTAATCCTGTCCTCCAAAATGCTTGCAATCCTTCCCAGCTTGGTGTCATCCACAGATTTAATAAGTACTTTCTTCACTCCATGAGTCAAGTCATTAATGCAAGAATTGAATATTACCAAACCCAGGACAGTCCCCTGTGGAACCCCACTTGATATCGCCTCCAAGTTCGACAGCAAGCCATCGATAGCTCCTCTTTGAGTATATTCTTTCAACCAGTATTGCACCAACCTTACAGTAATTTCATCTAGACCATATTTCACTAGTTCACTTATGAGAATGTCATGTGAAACTGTGTAAAACCCCCTTACAAAAATCAATATAGATTGTGTGTACTGCTTTCCCCTATTCACTAGGCCAGTAACCCTGCCAAAGAAGGAAATTAGGTTGGTTTGGCATTATTTGTTTTTGACAAATACATGTTGCCCGTTTCTTATAACCTTATTATCCCCTAGGTGCTTACAAAGTGATTTTTAATAATTTGTTTCAGTATCTGGTCTATAATTCCCCAGGTCCTGTTTGTTCCCATTTTTAAAAAGTGATACTATGTTTGTCCTTCTCCAATCATCCGGGACCTCACCAGTCCTCCATGATTTCTCACCAAAGATCATTGGTAATGATTCTGGAATTGTGTCTGCTAGTTCCTTAAGTACCCAATGATGAATACCCTGCCAACTTTAATACATCTAACTTTTCTAAATATTCTTTAACTGTTCTTTCCTATTTTGGTTTGTGTTCCTTTCTCCTTGTTGTTAATATGAATTGTGTTAAGTACCTGGTCACAATTAACCTTTTCAGTGAAGACTGAAGCAAAATAATCATTGAACTCTTCGGACTCCTTGATGTCATCTTTTATTAGTTCTCCTTCCTGGCTAAGTAGGGGACCTACACTTTCCTTCATCTTTCCCTTGCTCCTAATGTATTTATAGAACCTTTTCATATGGCCTTTTCTATCTCTTGCATGGTGCAACTCATTGTAGGAGTTAAGAGGCTGATTTTCTCTCTTTCTCTGTGTGTGTGTGTGGGGGGGGGGGAAGTGGAGGAAGGGAAGCAATCTGAAGCTGGTGTGGGAATTAAACAATACCTAGACCTTCCTATGAGCTTTCTTAGGACTGTCTGGATTCTGAAAGGCCATAGTCAATTCACTTTACACAGGAGGGGAAGCTTGGCCATTATATCCATTACAATTATTATTTATTTTACTGCACCCCAACATGTGCTAGGCACTTCCTGAACCCTGTGAACTGCTACCCTCTGAACTGCAGTGGTTACTGTTACAGATCTTGAGGGGCACCATAGCCAAGAACCTGGCAGAAAGCTATGGTGGTAGAAAGGGAAGTACAGTATCCTGCAATATTACCAGTACGGCTGGATTTAACATGAGCAGCTCTTTCCTTTTCCAGGTGTGTGACTGTAGGAGCCTTGGTCATATGGATGGTGCCCTCTAACACTACAGCTCTCCCTATTGTGCTGTATCAGGGCTGGTACTAGAATCACTGCCATCCATCTAATCTGTAGAATTGCTAAGGTGCTTGTCTCTAGTATCTAAGCTCTGACCTCCTGTTTCTCACCTGCATTCCCTCTTCCATTGATGTGTGGAGGGTACCTGAGTCCTAAGCAACCCGTCCACTGAACTGCAATATCCAGTTAGTCTTTATTCTGGGCAAGCGACTTTGAAAGGCAGCAATCTCTTGGTTGTGAGTTGTATGTACCTGTAGCCAGCCTGGTTTGGTAAAGACTAGAATCTCTTAGTGTGACAGCTGTCTGATGGCCCATGTCAAACCTGAAAAGACAACACCAACATATTCCTGCGAATTGCTGGGGTTTGCACTGAAATAGCCAGAACCTCTGAGCATAGAGATGTTAGAAATATTACACTTGCTGCTGGTTTGTCTTTACTCTTACTGAAGTCTGGTTGGTCTTATGATCAGAACTGCTCTAGCCACTGCTAGGGTTGAGCCCTGGGGTTTCAGGAGAGGGAAAAAAAAAACCCTGCTCTGGACTCTGGAAGAAGAAAACTTGACCTGGATATCTGCCACCCTGGAATGGACCCTATGGGGCAGATGTTACTCTTTTACATCAATGTAACTGAGGGCAGCTGCTGGCTTCACAGCTCCTCCTTGACTGTAAGTACTTCAGTTCCATACCATGAACAATAGCCCCTTGTTCGAACAGTCCTTGCCGCTGTCTTGGAGAACACTTCTACAGGGCATTTATTCTAGGGTAGGCACAGGGCCCAAATTCTCAAAAGTATTTAGGCACTTGACTCCCATTGACTTTGGTGCCTAAATACTTTTGAGGGTCTAGCCCGGGGTTTGCAAAGCTAGCTCTGTTAGGGCCGTGTTTCAGCCCCTCCCTAGCCTTGGCAGCAGCTCTCCATTTCAAAGTGCTTTACCTTTTGTGGATGACACATTTGTGAAGTTCCTGATGTGGGGGCATCATCTTAGGCTATAGATGGGTGGGAATCGTAGATTTTAGAATATTTAGCAAAGGGTAATGCAAAACCCAGAAAAACATATAGAGGCAGGCAGGGAAAATGCAATCCCCCTTGGGAAGTTATTGATCTTTTAGCGCTTGAGAAGAAAGAGCTCTTTCAATGCACTTGTATTGCCCTGTACATGTACCTCGCTGTGCCAACAGCTTCCCTCTCTGTCCCCGATGGGTTATAACACAGAACTGCCATGCACAGTCCTGTATGGTCCATGGCCCTTTGCATTGCTCAGGATCTGCAGCATGTCCTTTTGAAGCTGGGTTCCTGAATCAGTGCCTCAAGCTGCCTAGCTCTCTGGAAAAGGCTGACAGGGAGGCCTCAGCCCATGAGACTATAAAAAGCGCTCCATATACAATCAGGGGAGGACAGGCTTACAAACCCAAGTATGTTGCTCTCAGCTTTGGCCAAACATTTCTGATAACCACAGCCAGCAAGGGCTGTAATTTCCCTGTTTTATATATAGAGGGAGATGGAGCTGTGCCTCAGGCAGAGACTATAAAAAAGACCTGCCCTGTACTGGCTCCCCTTACAGGCTGCTACCACAGGAGAGCTGAGGATTTTGCCTTCCAGGACCATGGACACGTCTTACCCTCGCGAGGACTACCTGCCCATGACATCCCGCAAGCAGGACACTTGTCCCACCGTCATCACCATTGGACCCTCCGTAGTGCCCCGGGACCACCTGATCTGGTCCATCTTCAACACCATCTACATGAACCTCTGTTGTTTTGGCTTAGTGGCTCTTGCCTACTCCGTCAAGGTAAGACAGCCCAGCTCTCCTCTGCCTCTTCTACACAAGCCCATAGAGGCTGACTCTAGTGCAGAAACGGACCCTTTTGTGTCCATGTCTCCCAGTCACTTGGAGATTCCAGGATTAGGAGGTGTACAGGAAGTGTACATCTCAGT
Organism: Gopherus flavomarginatus; assembly: GCF_025201925.1. NCBI lineage: Eukaryota > Metazoa > Chordata > Testudines > Testudinidae > Gopherus > Gopherus flavomarginatus. The sequence goes on along the minus strand of NC_066621.1, from coordinate 42,227,370 downwards.
GCATCTAGTCTTACATGGAGATTCCTTCCTGGGGGTCTCTAGTAAGAATGATATGTTCCAGTTCTATTGAGTTGACCTAGAGATGCTAGGATTTCCCAGGGATTCTGGTAGGAATTATAAACTTCTCTCAGGTTACCTAGCGATTCTGGGATCTCTCTGTTCTCTGAGTCGTAATATACCCTAAAATAGGGAAGGTATGTGAAAAATCTAGGAGATTCTGGAAGAATGTCATGACCCTTCCCCCTCTGGAGGCGGAGGGGACTAGCCTCAATTCTTTCCGGTATCCCCTACAGGCTAAAAAATCTCCTGCCGTTACTGCGTACTGGAGGGTACCGCCCTACTCATACTACTGTGACACGGTAGAAAGTTGTTATCGGCAGTTGGCTTCAGTTTGCCTCAGCCCTAAATCTCAACTTGTTAGCATTGTCCTAGCAGAGGAAATTAGCCCCGTGCTGCCCACTAGCTGGAATTCTACCTTTCAAAAGGAAAAATACTTTGAAAAATACAACTATCCGTGACAGCTGCTCTGGCATTTGCAAGACAGACTGCCTGAGCCTCCTGATTCAGTGACTGGGTCTGAAAGGGCAGTGATTGGGCAGGATAGCTGACTGCAGTGTTTGTGTAAAGAGCATCAGGAATTATGTGAGCACCCTGTGCTGGTGCAGCATCCTTAAGCACCATGTCCTCATGCTGGTTGAGGCTGATGTGTATCATCTAAATAATATCCCTGGCTAGATTGCCACACATCAATGAGGCTGTGAGCTGTCCTGGCAATCACACTTTCCTGTTATCCCACAATTAGTGCCATCTGTATATGGATAAGGTTCTGGGGACTGACTTCTCTACTCCAGAGGATGCCCAGGGATCATGATCTATGTGGAGGGACTCCTCCATATCCCACATCTTGCAGCTGGGAATCTGCTCTGTTCAGGAATGGGGAATGGGTATATCCTGAACTGCTGGGAATGGATTTAATGAAGCCAGCAAGAGGCACTTGCTAGAGAACTGGAGGAAGGAGAAGTTTAGAGTAACCATTCTGTTCCCAGATCTCTCTGCTGAGGATCATTCATGTAGGGTCAGAGCCACTGCTCCTTTTTGGATTTTATTTGCTAAAAGATGCTAATAGCAAAGGAGCGCTCCCGCGGCAGTGCTTTGAAGTGCGAGTGTGGTCTCAGGGCCAGCGCTGGGAGAGAGCTCTCCCAGCACTGCAGGCACTCCACCTCCCCATGGGGATTAGCTTACAGTGCTGGGAGCTGTGCTCCCAGCCCTGGGGCACCGTTTACATTGGCGCTTTGCAGCGCTGTAACTTGCTGCGCTCAGGGGGGTGTTTTTTCACACCCCTGAGCGAGAAAGGTGCAGCTCTGTAAAGTGCCAGTGTAGCCAAGGCAGACAGTGGGCTAAGGTCAGAGGTGCTGTAAATCGCTTACTGATGCGTAAGGGAGCTAAAAGTGGTTTAATTAACACATCAAGGAGCTGGAGGAAGATGTAAATTAAAGCGGGATGTGAACTACTTTAATTCACACATTCTTGCAGTGCCCTGTGGTTTTTGTAGCTACAGACCTCTCTCCTGGCCACTCGCCATGTTGAGTTACACCAGCTGAGACTTAGTGGGCCAAATTCAGAGATGACGTGTATGGTAATGGAGGGGTAAGTTACCAGTTGGTAAGAGGGTGAGTCTGCTTTGCTGTGAGGGAGCCAGCAGAAGGTGCCAGTTGTTTGCTTAAACTCACTGGATTAGGCTGACAGAGAAGTTCAGAGAGAATGGAGCGGGGAGAGAACAGTCAGTTCCAGAGCAAGGGGCAGATGGAAGTGAGGTGAGTGACAGACAGTCACTGAGAGCTGCAGTGGGTGGTTGCAGCCTGTTCTGATGCTTGTAGTTCGATTGTATTGCTCTCAGGGCATTGCCTTGTCCTTTGCCTCCTCTGCCATGTCACTAACTCACTGAACCCTTCCTGGGGCTGTTGCAGGCGCGGGATCAGAAGGTGGCTGGTGACATCGAGGCTGCTCGCCGCTTCAGCTCCAAAGCCAAATGCTACAACATCCTGGCGATGGTGTGGAGCCTGCTGCTGCCGCTGCTGCTCATCGCCCTGGTGATCACAGGCGTGATCCACCTCTCCAAGCTCGCTCAGGAATCGATGGACTTCTTCAACTACAAGTTGTTCACTAACGACGATGATGGAAAGTGATCCAAGGGCCTCGTGGGCTCCTGGAAACACATGTGGGCCACTCTGGTAGCCTCCTAAGGACACTGCTAATCCAGTATAACCCAGCAAACCAAACCACTGCACATTGCAACCTCCGTTGTTGTAACCTAGAGCAACCAATGCCTCACACCAATCAGAGCATCACTGAGGTATTCATGTGCCCCGGAACTCATTTCACAGCTTGCCCTTTGGTGTGGCCTGAGGTGTGAAAATAGTTCCTTTTGCATCCTGGTAGTTTGCGTGGACTCATGCTCAAGCTAGCTGAGTCTGTGCACTGTGGTTCCTCTCCTCTTTTCCTCCTCCTTTGGTCTTTGCTTGTCCTGGGATCTTGGCCATGGGGTGTTAGAGACATGAGCTATCGACTTCCCTTGGAACCCTATTCTTTTGTTACTGTGTCTAATGCTGGCTGCGCCACCAGTTTAACCTTTGTTGTTACTATTTAAGTGATTAAATAACTTCACAAATCACATGTCTCTCTATGTGTGGCAGTTTCTAATGGCTAATGTAAATGTGGCATAGTTACTCGGTTACCCTCAGGTCCTGGTTTCAAATTTCCCAGTCAGAAGGGCTAGAACCTGACTGTTCTTCTTAATGAAATCTCAGATTCTGTTGTGATCATGTGATTCCAAGAGCTCGAGGGTCTAAACGTGGGCCTGTAGAACCTAGGCCTTAATCTAGGCCTGCCCCCTCCTTCGCACCATGGGAGGCCCAAGCTGCAATGTACATGTCGGGACTAGATCTGGGAGGCTAGTGAATACAGGGGCATGCCCAAGGGGGGAAAGGGAAAAGAAATGAGCCTGGGTGTTTGAATCTGAATCCCTAGCTCCTGTGAAGGGACCAAGGCCACTAGATGGTGGTTTGCGTTTTTGAGATATTACCTAATATGAATTGAGTTATGACTGGGGCTACGACTTTGTCATGGAAGTCACAGAACCCATGACTTCCAGAGGCCTCTGTGACTTGAGCCTCTGGCGCCTGGGAGCTGTAGGGTCCCCCCCACCCCCAGTGGCTGGGAACTGTGGGACCCGAGCTCCTAGCCATAAAGGGCGACAGGAGTGGCCCGCAGCTCCCAGCCGTCACAGGCAGCGGGACCCATCTGCAGCTCCCAGCCACTGCGGGCAGTAGGGCCCCGGGAGCTCCCCACCGCCGCAGGCAGAGGGGTCTTGGGAGCTCCCTGCCACTGCAGGCAGTTGGACCACTCTGCAGTAGCCAGCCGCTACGGGCAGCGGGGCCCTGGGAGCTACCAGCCACCGCGGGCAGCACAGGTGCTCCGCAGCTCCCAGCCTACCAGCAGGGCTACCCCAGAGCATGGAGCCCCTGCGGTTGGCAGGGGTGTCCTGGAGCTCCAAGCCAGAGGCACTGCAGATGGCGGGGATGCCCCAAGCTTGGAGCCACCAGTGATGTGGGGACCGTGCAGTTCCAAGCCAAGCACCCCTGGGCGGCCCATTTTGTCACGCATATTTTTAGTAAACGTCACAGACAGGTCACAGCTTCCATATATTTTTCTTTATTGCCCATGACCTGTCCGTAACGTTTACTAAAAATATGTGTGACAAAATCTTAGCCTTAGTTACGCCTTACAAATTCATTATATTGAAGATTCCCATATAGGGATGCGTGCTCTGGTTCTGATCAATGAAGAACCAACCTGAACCTTCACCCAAAACATTTTTCAGGTTTGAAAATCTCTCAGCCTCTTCCTTCCTGATTTTTTTTTTCATTTTTGCCATGCCTTGATTCCATTTAGGAGCAAGGATGGGAAATCCAAATGATCAGAAGGAAGGTTGTTTGGCTGGATTTCTGGCATGAATGGAAGCATAAAGCAATGGAAATCTACCTATCTTTGTAAAATGTCCTGCCTAACAGTGCACTTTTGGAGAATTGGGGTGAAGTTCAGAGAATCATAGAAATGGAAGGCTGAAGAGGGAATCTAGTCCCTCTTCCATGCTGAGGCAAGATTAAGTGTCCAGAGGGTATGATGCTTATCTGAAAAGCACTTCTGCCCCTTTTGAACTTTGCCCATCCCCTGAGAGAACCAGGGTGGGGATCTCAAGGAGCAATTTACTATTTCTCCATCTCCTGGCCTGTCAAATATCATTAAATATCCCCCTGGGGTCCTGAAGGAACTCTGATTTTCAGTCACACTCACTCAGCTCCATCCCTCTGCCTTGCACATGGGGTACCCCAGACTTCCCACAGAAGGGGCCTAGTTTAGCTGAAAAGAGCAACAGTGGGTTTTCCCCACAGATGTGAGTAACTAGTTTACTGGCTCCTTTTAATGCTCCTCTTGGTGTATTTGGCTTTTCAGCCCAGGGCAGCTTAACAGTGTCAAAGCTGCCGAGACTCAGGAGAATTGTAGCATATCATTATCAGCCAAATAGTGTGGCTTTTGACTTTGGAAGCCAATGGGTGCACCTCTCCTGTCAACCAAGCAATCTCATTGGCTGCCAGACTCAGAGGAGCAGAGTTCTGATTAGTTAGTACACAGACTCAACACTCAAAACATGCAAGGAACTCAGGATATAGCCAATGCTGAGAATGTCCAGTCATCCACTCCCTTGCCTTTCAGTGCAGTCTTGATTGGCTCGTTAACTGGCTTCTCATTGGTTTGTTCACCATTGATCTTTGTCCAGAGTTTAATTGTTCTGGTCAGGCAGCCAGTTAATCTGGCTCTAGCCTAGCTGGGCTCTGCTCCCCCTGCCTCCTGCGGTCTCCTAGGGTGGAGACGCTGTGATATTTCTGTAGATAACTTGGGCTGTTCTGTTTTACTCCTTGTGCGGTCCCTACAGCATTCCAAGTCTGGCAGGGATATCACTGAAAGGACATAGAATCATAGAATATCAGGGTTGGAAGAGACCTCAGGAGGTCATCTAGTCAAACCCCCTGCTCAAAGCAGGACCAACCCCAACTAAATCATCCCAGCCAGGGCTTGCACTGTGTGTGTTCAGATGCCCCAGTGAGCTCAGGCCGTCCTGGGGATTGGCAGAGAACTCTGATGTCCATGGTCAGCTCAAGCCATGCTGGGAGCTTTGATGGCCACTGTTGCTGAAGGGACATCTTAATAGTGACTCCCCCAAATCCACCTCTCTTCTCTGTGACCTGGCACTCGTCTGGTATTTTGCATTCTTAGGAATCACCAGATTCTGGGTGGTGGGATACAGCTTGGAGGTGTCGAAGGGACAAACAAGGCAACATAAGAATAAGCCCCAAGTGTCACACATTCCTGAGCAGAAAGGCAAATTCCCTTGAAGTACTGGTTGTAGCGTGAGTTGCCTCTCCACTGGATCTCTCTTCTACACCTACTAGTCTTGCCCATTAGCTGCACCTGAGAGCCATACCAGGTGACTCTGTGGGGCACCACGTATGCTGGTGCAGCCCTAGTCTGTTGTGTGATTCATTCAGAAGATGAGTGGGGCCCAGCCAAAAGGGGTTTAGGCTTTGGGACCCAAGGCCAATATCACTCCTGCTGCTGGAAAGGGGTGGAGCTGCACGATCTCCCCAGGAGATCAGGACAAGCTGGTCCAGCCCAGTTTATATTCTAGCTTCCATTGCTGTTGCCACCAGTGGAGCTGGTGAATCCTGATCTGATTTGGGGTAAGGACAGGGCTCATTTGGGGAGTACTATTCTTTATTATTTATAATATCGGAGTGTCCCAGTCATGGCCCAGACCCGCTCTGTGCTGGGCGCTGTACAGCCCCAAACCAAAAAATGGTCCCGGCCGCAAGGAGTTTACAATCTAACTACACAACAAGAGCCCACAGATGGATACAGACAGATGGGGGAGTCCAAGGAACCAATGAGACACTACTAGTCAGTATGATAGGCCATGGTCTCTGCACAGCAGCAGCCACTATGCAGCTGTGATGCACACTGAGCACTGCCTTACTCTGCGAGGGGCCCTGTTGATTCCTGCTCAGCGTGATGAAGGGCGGCAGGAGCTGGCCTGAAAGCTGCTGAGATTCCAAAGGGACCCTTGCCAGCAGCACTCTCCCAGGGGAGTCTGCCACTGGCCATCCTGGCAGGTGCCGGGCCGAGGCTATCCTGATGGGAAGTGGCCCTGAGCTTTGGCAGGGGAGTGTTCCCAGGGCCCCAGTGGGGTCAGCTGGCAGAGGGGATCTACAGCTCAGGCTCTCTGAGAAGAGGGAGCTCCATCCTGTCTCTGCTGCTCTCCCCCAGCGGGGCAGGGAGCTGGGAATCTAGAGCAGGTTATTTTAATTCCTTCTCAAATACTTTCCTCCAGGATCTAAGCATGGACTGAAACCTCGAGGCCCTCAGGGCTGTTATCAGGGGGGCTGCCTCCTCCCACCCCGCCCTGGCCTAGCGGCCCAGTGCTGATTAGTGGCTGTGCTGCTCTGACAGGACCTAATTTACAGCCAGCCTAATTACAAGGCAGAAACTCTTGTTTTCTCCCTCCTTAAGCATTGCCACATGCTGCTGGTGGCACAAAGAGGCTCTGGGGCTTTTTATAAACTCCATCAAGGTTAGTTTGAGGTTTCTGGGTTTTGTTTACACAGGACGGCATCTTGCCAAACCAGGGCGTGGCTTTAAAATGCTCTGGTTTGAAACATTAAGAGTGAGAGATGAGGAGGAAAGGTAGAGAGAGAGCGAGAGAGATGGCCCTTCAGCCTGTACTCAAAAGAGGAAGAAGTAACAACAAATGCTTATAGCAATTGCATACAGTGACATACAGGGCCACCCAGACGGGGGGTCAAGTGGGCCAATTTGCCCCAGGCCCCACAGGGGCCTCCATGAGAGTTTTTCAGGGCCCCTGGAGAGGGGTCCTTCACTCGCTCCGGGGGCCCTGGAAATCTCTCGCGGGGCCTGGGCCCCTGGAGCTTCTTCTGCTCCGGGTCTTAGGCGGTAATTCGGCGAAGGGGGGTCCTTCTGCCCTGGGACCCACCACCAAAGTGCCGGCTCAGCTGATCAGGTCCATTTAATCAGGCATAGTCAGTGCCGGCCAGGATAGAAGGAAGCAGGAGGGTCAGTACTAGGGTGACCAGATGTCCTGATTTTATAGAGACAGTCCTGATTTTTGGGTCTTTTTCTTATATAGGCTCCTATTACTCCCCCCACCCCATCCCGATTTTTCACACTTGCTGTCTGGTCACCCTAGTCAGTACAGACCAAAAACATGTTGGCATTGTACCTAGATACAACAGGATAGCAGCAGGGGTCAGAATGTTGCTGAGTTTCCAGCTGTGACAATGTGCCCAGGGCATTGTTAACCCTTTCTTTTCAGGGGGATGTAACTCAACAAGATTTTAGGGGCAGAATGGTTCTGTGTGCTCTCTGGGGGCCCCTCAGTTCCTCCTTTTTGCTCTGCCTGTTCTCAAGGCACTCCCCGGAGTCTCTAACACTGTGTGCATCACCCAGTGTGACATGAAGTCATCTCCTGGTGGGCATGAGCTGTTGCCTCTGCAGCACTCTGTCTGCCTGGGACCAAGAAATTCCCTGGGTGTTACTGCCTCCAACCACAGGGACAGACAGGAATTGCTTTTTGATTTCATAGGAACCCACATGGCTGTGGCCCCCTCTCACACACTCACCCACCCACACATGCTGTAATTTCAGTTCCTTTCTCAGATGCTTTTTTTGGCCCTTGATAGCTCTCAAGTGGATTCCGTTCCACATCTGTGGTTCTGGTGGCCATTTTGTTAGCTTTCTAAAGCTAAGAGGGGAAGACACAAGGCCTCTCTCGGGCCCTTCAAAACACTTGCTGTCATGGAGAAGAGCCTGCCATGTCTGAGGGAGCAAGACCCCCTCACTCCCCTAGGGGGACATCCTGGGCTTTGCTCAGTGAACCTCAGGTCCAGGTTCAGGAGGACCCCAGGCCCAGATCCTTAAGGGAAAATTTTGAGCCTAAATATCTTTGGGAATCTGGGCCCTAGTGTCTAGGGGAGGACTCACCGCTGGTCAGAAGACAAGCTGCAGAAATTGCTGGAGAAAAGCATTTGGCACCTTTCTCCTTAGCTAGGTTTCAGTTCTGCACAGCTCTGAGCACCCTCATCCAGCAAAGCAGGAGTAGGTCCTTCAGACTAGGATGGCTCACAGGCTTCATGTTAACCAGGTGCTTAAGTGTTTTGCTGGAGCAGAGCTACCATGCTTAGCAACTTGCAGGATTTAGCCTCTGAGAGGGACCCAGATACCGCCACAGCCTGTAACTCTGTGCACAAAGGATGGTTTCAGGGAGGAAAAAGCCCTGTGTTATTGCTACAGGCTGAGCACAGGAAAGTGAAACTAACCTTTGGGCACTAGGAAGGGGCCATGGCTGCTGTGAGCACTGCTGAGAGTCTGCGCAAGGAAGCTGCCTGTCCCATCTGCCTGGTGTATTTTACAGGCCCATAGACTGTGGGCACAATTTCTGCCGAGCCTGCATCACTCAGTTCTGGGGGGAGGAGAATCAGGGCCAAGCTTCTCCTGCCCTCAGTGCAGAGATGTTTTATCCCCAGAGGAACTTCAGGCCATCACAGAATTTATTAAGTGTTTCAGGTTAGGAACACAGAAAGAGCCAGGATGGGGAGAAAATAGTGAGAAACACAAGGAGGCTTTGAGACCGTTCTGCATAGAGGATCAAATCCTGATCTGTGTGGTTTGTGATAGATCCCAGGATCATGGGTTTCACACTGTGATTCCAGTACAGGAGGCTGCCCAGGAATACAAGGCAGGAAGCTGCTTGGTATTGTCCTGATCCAGCTATGTTATCTTTACATACTGACTTTTTAATATTAATTTTATATTGTTTCTAGTTGCATTTAGAATACCTTGCCTAATGCACCTTGGCATTTGGATGTAGTATTTGACTGGTATAAGGAGCCACTAGTATTACCAATCCTAAGCATTCAAAACTCATGAGTCAGGCCTCCCAAAATCATAAGACTGGGTCAGAAATCATGACATTTAAAAGCAATAAATATTGGGTCTCTTTATTTGCCTTCTGGCTTTTGAGCTTTAGGGTTCATGTTTCCAAGCTTTGGTCCGTGGATATGTGGGTGAGGAACATATATTTTTGTTTTTAACGAAAGCTGTAAGTCTCACATAGTCACCTGACTCCAGGAGCTGGGACTTTAAGAAAACCATCAGTTACTGCGAGACTCAGAATACAACTATGAGTTGGCAACACTGACTGAACCTGATCTCTTCCAGCAGCTGGAAGTTTCCTGGCACCAGTGTTAGTTTTCTTGTTGGTTTAATAAACGAGATAGAGCTAAAGCACAATTTAAATGGAATCCAGGCAACAGTGTAATGTTTTGTTTTGATTTGAGGGGGCGGGAGAGACCAACCCAGAAAAGAAAAACCAGATTGAACCATTTTCCTTCCTTTCCCTTAGGAACATATCTGAGGTTGTCTCGAGATTCTGAAGAAATAGAGAGAAGCTCTCCTTGCATTTAGAGAGAGAGAGAGAGAGAGAGAAAAGGAAAGCCTGGAACTGCTGATAGTTGCTATTGTCACTCAGGGCAAATTCAAATAGGGCCAGTTTTGTTATTACCCTCTGGGTCAGATTGTACCCCCTTGTTCCATGCATGGAGGGGAACATCTACATATGGATTTCACCCCACCTGTGCAGAAAAGGGAAGGTATCTGCAGTCCAGGAAAGAGTGGCTGGATCAGGGCTGGGTGAGTCACACAGCAGCCCTCACACTAGCATTCTAGAGAGTAGATAGGAAGGAGCCCCTGCGGTCCTGTACGATTACTCTCAGGGCTGGCCTACACTGAAAATTTATCTCGGCATAGTCACTTCTCTCAGAGGGTGTGTGAAAAATCCAATCCCCTGAGGGACATAGCTATGTGGACCTAACCTCGGGCGTAGACAGCACTAGGTTGATGAAAGAATTCTTCCATTGACATAGATATAGGGTTACCAGAAATCCCGATTTTGTAGGGACAGTGACGATTTTTGGGTCTTTTTATTATATATGTTCCCATTACCTCCGACCTCCTGTCCTGATTTTTCACATTTGCTGTCTGGTCACCCTACCTAGCTACTGCCTCTCGGGGAGGTGGATTAACTACAGCAATGGGAGACCCTCCCATCACTGTAGTGAGTGTTTTCACTGCAACATTTTCCGTGTATATGTAAGCAGAGTTGAATGAGCTCTCCCCTGACATCTAGTGGTGAGCTGTGGAAAAAGACTCCAGGAGCTGATCTCATCCACAGAGTTCACCTCCCACCCTGTGTGGAAGGGGGTGGACGGTAAGGAGGCATCTTACATTCGCCACTGCTCGGGCACTCGCTCGTCGCCCCAATGGCCGATTGCCATGTTTCTCTGTGCAGCTCTACCCTGTCCGTGCCTCTCCACCAGCTGCCCTGCGGGCCACTTGCCGCACCTCTCCAAAAGACCCACCCTCCTACACACACAGTCTTCCGCAGTGCCCTCAAGGGAGCAACAACAACATTAGCCAATAAAATAAATCCTTTGGGCTCCCCAGCGTGTATCTTTTTTAAAGTGTAACCACCCTGGGGCAGGGACTGTCTCCATTTTGTGCATTGTACCTTCCAAGCACCTGGCCGGTGATTACCAAGTAATGGGTTTGATTTCCCTGTCCATTGCGCCCATGCGACCCGCTGGCTTTCAGTGGAGATAATCCCACTTTATGATGGTGGAATGGAGAATAGAGTCAGGCCCAGTGGGTCTGGAACCCCTGTTGAGCCCAAATGAGGTTGCCAGAGCCAATGTGCCATTCTCAGGAGCCTACTCAGAATGACAGTAACTTTTAGAGTTGGACACTAAGCAGTGAAAGAGTGGGGCTGGGCATGAGATTTCAGCCAGGAGAAGCCAGCAGACTATGCATTCTCTCTCCCTCTCTCTTTCTGTTTGGTTTTGTGCTACAAAGCAGTAAATAAAGCCAGATGAATTCCAGCAGACACCTATTTTTAGGAGGTTGTAATGCAGGACTCACTTGTGCAATTCTGTTCAGGTTGGGTAAACATTCCTCCTCAGCTCCAGAGCTAACCTACCCATCTGAATCAATATTCCCTCTTCTGGTGGGTTTTAGGTGGGTGGCCAAAATCAGAGAGAGATTTTCAAAGGCACAACTGGGAGTTGGAGGTGGCCTAGCTGCTCCTTGTGCCTTTGAAACTCTCACCATATGAAGGAAAATGACATGCCATGTTAACTATGGAGCAGCTGCTGTCACTCCATCATGTGTGCGTGACATATTGTACCAGGCATGGAGGGCAAAACCCAGCTCCCATGCTGCCAAACGTACTAGGCGCAAGCTTAAGGAAGTGCCATAAATAGGTTCTCAAAGGGATGTGGCAGAAGCTGAGCCCAGCAGAGAAGAGGTAAATATTGGTCAGCAAATCTGCAGGGAGGTAATAAGGGCAGGTAATTGGGAGGTGAACCAAATTCAGCTGTCAATAAAACCATTTCCCAAAGGCAATAAGAGCAGGAGGATGGTGCATTCCCCTCCTCCCCACTCCATCTAGAATTTCCAAGCATCCGCTCACTGGCCACAAAGGAAGCAAGGAAGTCAAACAGCTTCCCCCCCCGGAGCACGTCAGTTATGCGCAGAGTCTGTGCAGCCAAACCTCAGTCTGCTCCACAACGCAGCAGGGGCTCCCAGGCCACGCTGCTCCAGGACGCTTGCTCCCTGCTATGTTTGCGTAGCTTTGGTAGTTTTAATGCCTGCTCTGACAAATACAACTTAAAATGGCTCCTCAGATGCTCTCTGGATCCGGCCAGCAGCTGTGGCGAAGGAAACGCTCTGCCCTGCAATGGAAGCAAACACACAAGCTTTGAGAAGGACTCTGGCTCTAAGCACCCTCTCTCTGGTTATTCCCTTTAGTCTCCTATGTTAAGGTATCATCTAGGTAAGGGGTAGGCAACTTATGACACGCGTGCCAAAGGTGGCACATCAGCTGATTTTCAGTGGCACTCACACTGCCCGGGTCCTGGCCTCTGTTCTGGGGGGCTCTGCATTTTAATTTAATTTTAAATGAAGCTTCTTAAACATTTTAAAAACCTTATTTACTTTACATACAACAATAGTTTAGTTATATATGATAGACTTATAGAAAGAGACCTTCTAAAAACATTAAAATGTATTACTGGCAATCGAAACCTTAAATTAGATTGAATAAATGAAGACTCGGTACACCACTTCTGAAAGGTTGCCAACCCCTGATCTAGGGCCAGGGTGTTTTTCTAAGTCAGCTTCAAAGCAGGAAATGCAGTCAGGTAGTTCTGCCCCCAGTCTACTCCAGTGGGATGGGCTGTGGAGGGCAGGAGATTATAGTCTTGGCTGTGTGGAGCTGACAGCTAGTCCAGTCCCTGCCTCTGCCAGCAGGTAGTGCTGTAAGCAATGGTCTAGGAGTGCAGGTCATGGGCCAGCTTGCACTATAGCAGCCACAGCTTTTCCCAGGAGGCAGGGCCGGTTTGAGGGAAAACAGCACCTTGGGCAAACTTGTATTTTGGCATTCCCTGGCCCCTGTTGTCTCCCCATCCATGCCTCCATCACATCTAGTTCCCGCTACCTCCCTAGATTCCACACCCATCCCCACAGGTCCCTACTGCCTCCCCAGGCTTGCCAGCCCCGCATCGCCTGGAGCTCCCTTCTGTGGTCTCACACCCCAGGCCCACCCAACTTCTTGCCTCTTGACCACAGCGCCCCCCTGATCATGGCACCCTGGGGGGTCGTCGACGTTACCATCCTGTGAGGCCGGCCCTGCCAGCAGAAGTGACTCCAGGAAAGGGTGTAGGACTGGGAGACCCAGATGCCTTTCTGCCCCCTAACTTTTCCCAGCAGAACACGCTCTGCAGCAAAGATCAGAGATGCACAGCGCAGTGATGTAGTGGGGAGACACTGTACCTTCGGGCAAGGGAATGTGCTGCCCTGATGCTACCAGCACAGCTTCCAGGGGGGACAGCTGTGGGTCACGCGAGGACTTTGTCACCTTTATCCTAACATTCTCTTTGGTGAACGTGAAGTTCAGCTTGCTTCCAAGGTAAGAGACTCCAGTGACCTTGAGTTTGCTGATGTTGTCCGGGCATATAGGGTCGAAGTTCAGGCTGCTCTTGGTGATCCTAGGAAAGGCAAAGGGGAGTCAGGGGCCATGTTAGTGAATTCCGTCCACGGGGGAAGAGACACTGGCTATTCTTCTTAGAATATCAGTGAATCTTCCAGCACTCCCTCTTGAGGTGGGAGCAACAACGGGACTAAAGCAAATACCAGCTGTGAGAACCAGAACATCTCCCAAAACAGCCTTGCTAGAATACAGAACAGCTGCTGACTTGAGCATGCAAAATGTCTCCTATGACTTCCACCTGGAGCAAACCAGCTCATCAAATAGGGAAGAGGACCTCTGTGTAAACCCAAAAACCACAGCTGATTGTAGAAGAGGGTGAATCTGTTCCCTTTCTGTGAATAACTCCTTCCGGGCAGAGTTTGGTAGTGACGGTGTCATGTAGCTCTTACTCTCTATGGTCACTGAAGAGATGGACTTTAGGCTACAGTGTCTTTAGTTCTTTACAAAAAATAATTCCTAGCCAATCTGCTTTTTGCCAGTTAGTTTCCTTAGCAGTCGCTAAGCGGCGTGCAATGAGCCACAGCTCATGACTGACTCTTCCAGCGCTGTTACCTGAGCTACTGGCAACAGCTTAACTCAGAACCACATCACAAAAGACTGGGTGGCTCTGGAGCATGCTAATGGCATGTGGAGCCTTAACCTAGGTCACTGGTTCAACTCTGGCCCAGTGTCCTAGTGACAAATGGTTGTTAGCAGCCAATGTGACAAAGCCCTGGCTTGGCAGAGGCCTGGCTGGGATGATTTAGTTGGGGTTGGTCCTGCTTTGAGCAGGGAGTTGGACTAGATGACCTCCTGAGGTCCCTTCCAACCCTGATATTCTATGATGTCTGTTTGGAGGCCCATGTGAAATGAGTTGGAGGAGAGGTGGAAGTCATCTCAGTCTGCCTTCTAAGGAAGATTTGGATCCAGATTCAAACTCTGTGGCTTGAGTCTGTGTCTAAGTGGAACAGGGAGTCTAAATACCTTTGACTGGTGGAAAGGTGGTGATTAAGGTTGGAGTTTGGATGGTGAAACCTGCAACTCACACCTATGTCTATCAGAGACTTTGGAGTTTCTCACACCTAATACTGACCACACACACCAACAATGAATGCAACTTGTTAGCACTAACTATTTTTCTACGTATCAATCTTACCACCTCTAAACTCTATCTGTCCTCAACTAAGCTCTTCAAGATTATGTTCCAGGACCAGAATCACATCTGTTTTGAGTATAAATACTGTGACCTTAGCTTTGAAAATCCACCAGATCTGAGCACTCTAAAGTGCTCTCTGAATGCTGCTTTTAGGGCCACTGAGGAGACTTTAGTTAAGTTTTTTCTAATTCAGAGGTTCAATTTTTTTTCAGAACCACAACTTCTCATGCAGCTAATTGGCTCCCCTTTAAACCACTTACTTACTGCAGGTGCAACTGGTTTTGACCCATAGGGCAGGAACACTTGGAAATGGCTCCACATGTGTGTCAGGTGAGCTCTCTACTCTTGCTCTGAATTGGCTCCATTCTCACCGTGCCAGCCCAAGTTTCTCAGACTCAGCTGGAGATTTCCCCTCCTCAGGAGTTGATGTCAGTGGTGAGTTCCCACCACGTGGTCTATTTTGGGCCCTTTAGTTATTTACAGTTTCTCTGTCCCTGTGGGGAAGATGTTGTTTTTAAGCCTGGAGGCTGATGTGCCTGGTCATTAGGGTGATATCCGGATCTCTACTTTGCTCTAATTCAATATTGATTCAGCTGGCTTTGCTCTGCTCTGGGTCTCTTGTATCTGGATATAAATTCTGTGGCTGCTGCCAGTTTCCCCACAGTTAATTATGAATAAACCAGAAATAACTGCGTTAGTAAAAGGGCTCAGACATTATTACTAGCTTCTGGCAAATCTTAAACAGATTGAGTAGAGTCCCACTGCAGAGCCATGTTCCTTTCCTGTAATCTCTCTCCCTGCATGCTGCTCACCAGGATATTTGTTTGCCAATAGGAAACAATCTCCTTCCCCTGATGTCACAATGTGTCACTTAGAATCATAGACTCATAGAATATCAGGGTTGGAAGGGACCTCAGTAGGTCATCTAGCCCAACCCCCTGCTCAAAGCAGGACCAATCCCAACTAAATCATCCCAGCCAGGGCTTTGTCAAGCCTGACCTTAAAACCTCTAAGGAAGGAGATTCCACCACCTCCCTAGGTAACCCATTCCAGTGCGTCACCGTCTTCTTGATGGTGATATCCCAGGCCAATGATTTGTACATTCCTGGGTGAAACCAAACCTTAGGAGACGCATCTGGCTAGAGAGGAGAGTGCTTCTGTCTGCTCATCACCATCTTTCTACCCAGCAGGGAAGAGAAAGGGAAGGTAGAAAATGGCTTTGTAAACTGGTAGTTTGCTAACGGGTTATTTTGACACCTCCTGCCTGCAGTGGGAGGGGAGGTCTCAGGTAGAGCTAGCTGGAAACTAGAATTCCTGTTCCGTGAGAAATTTAATTTAAAAATTAATAAATTCTGACTTGGAACAAAATGTCAAAGCTTAGAAATATCACAGCAGAACTGAAATTCCTAAATTTTGTTTCAGAAACATCAAACCAAAACGCTTCAATAAGGTTGAAATGAAATAATTTGATCTCAATGAAATATTTTCCATCAAACGTATTGGAATGTATCAATTTAGTCAAATCAGCATTTTCTGATGGAAAACTCTTCTGTTGGAAAACATTCAACCAGCTCTACTCTCAAGTAGTACCCGAGGCAAGAACAGATGGTCTTGTAGCTGAAACACAGGATTGAGGCTCCAGAGATGTAGCTTCTCAGCTCTGCAACTGATTTATCATGTGACTTTGAGGAAGTCACTCGCTCTTCTTAACCTCAGTTTCCCCATTTTTAAAATGGGAAGGATACTAGTATTATTATCGAGAGGGGAGAATCCCCCTGAGATTCAGACCAACTTTAATATTTACAATGTTGAAGTCTGACTTAGCCTTTTGTCACCTCAAGGAGTGATTTCCGTGATTAGTCTCCAGTGATTTCCATTAATTTGAGAAAATCTAATCCAGCATATATTTCAAATACATAACAAAAGTCAGTCTATTCATGACATTACTTAAGAGGAGCAATCTCTTGCTATCTAAAGTATAAAGCATCAATAGGCAGATTTAAAAGTTTACTAAAAATGTTCCATTCTGTAATGTTATACAGGGCACATTCAAAGATATTTACTTTGTAAGCTTTTAAAAGTGTGTTTTAATGTTGATGGTTGACTTCCATTTTTGGAAACTGGCCTATTAATAAAAAGTGGATTATTAAAAATTTTTAAAATTTTGTCATGGGTATGTGCACTAATTTTTTAATCAAGATAGATCTAACCAATAATTTCAGAATTAATGGATTCAGGTCTTAGGGCTGGCGTACACTACAAAGTTAGGTTGACCTAGTTGTATTGCTCAGGGGTGTGAAAAATTCACACCCCTGAGAGATGTAGCTAAGCTGATCTAAGCTCCAGTGTAGACACTGCTAGGTTAATGGAAGAATTTTTCCATTGACCTAGCTACCGCCGCTCGGAGAGGTGGATTTACTATAGAAGAATCCCTTCCATTGTTGTTGGAAGTGTCTACACTATAGCACTACAATTGTGCCGGTGCCGCTGTAGTGCTTCTAGTGAGACATACCCATGGTGGCCTTGTCCCTCCAACCTTAGTTAGTGAAGAAGCTGAAGCTCCCCCCTACTTTGACTTGGATAGGTCTGGATACCTAAGGTGAGCATTTGGGAGGCTAAGGCATGGAACCCTCTAGGGCAAGGGTAGGCAACCTATGGCACACGTGCTGAAGGTGGCATGCGAGCTGATTTTCAGTGGCACTCACACTGCCCAGGTCCTGGCCACTCGTCCGGGGGGCTCTGCATTTTAAATTAATTTTAAATGAAGCTTCTTAAACATTTTAAAAACCTTATTTACTTTACATACAATAATAGTTTAGTTATATATGATAGACTTATAGAAAGAGACCTTCTAAAAATGTTAAAATGTGTGACTGGCACGCGAAACCTTAAATTAGAGTGAATAAATGAAGACTCGGCACACAACTTCTGAAAGGTTGCCGACCCCTGCTCTAGGGAGTGTTATGGGGTCCTTTGACCCTATTGGGGTTTCAAACTCCATTGGAGAAGCTGACTGGGATTTTCAGAAGGGTTCACTGTTGGCCTGAACCAGCTCCTATTGATGATAATGGTTTTACCATTGACCTCAACGGGGGCAGAGTGGGGGCTTTTGAAAATCCCACCCCATTCTCTGCAATTCACTAGTTACCATCTGGGATTCCTAGGGGATTGTAAGCTTTGCTGTTTGTCCATTACCTGCAGAGAGCTGTCAGAGGACGGGGATGGGACAGTATCCTCCATTTAGAGATGATGCCATAGACTGGAAAGACTTTAAGTCCCAGCATCCTGAATGCTTTCGCCATAGGACCAGTCATCTTGCTACATTTAAAGGTGAAGGTTCGTATAGAACTTTTGTCATGGCTGTCAAGAAATTCAGTGGGTAGCACTGGCGCTCGCACCTGAATCCCGTGTATCCGAAAAGGATGGCCTGCAGGAATCCCCCCATTCCCGTCAGGAAATTCACAGCTCCTGACCCATCGGAGTTCTCCACCCAGATCTACACCAACACATGAGAGAGAAATGACTTAGGCCATGTCAGGATTTATTAGTTATGCTTCACTGCCTTACATGCAGTTGGAAAGTGTTACTTATGAGCATCATTTGTCTGGTGCCTTGGGAGCCCAGAGAACTGCCCCCACTCCTGCCACAGAGGGATAGGGTGGGTATGATGCATTCTTCCCACATGGTCCTGCTGCCCCTCAGTAGGGAAAAGGGGAGGTCTTCCCTGCTCCGCTGCCCTTCTCCCAGCAGGAGGAGAAAGGGAGTCATAGTGGGTGAGATCTAGTCACCATTGGAAAGAGGGGAATTGGGAGCTGATAGTGGGCCCTCTCCTAGCACTGAGGGGTGGTGGTGTTGCAATGCTCCCAGCCCTGTGGCCTACCTTTGATACGAGGAGCTGGGCGGGAGAGCAGAGCAGGGTACTGCTTGTCCCACTGCCCTCACCCATAATGAGGAGAAGGAATCTGAGGTGGGCATGATGCCTGCACGTTAGCCTACTTCCCCTAGTGAGAGGAGAGGGAAAAGGGTGGTGGTGCCATTCCCCCATTGCCCATCAATGTGCAGGGAGATGGGGGTGGTGAACTGCCCCGTAGTATGCAAGACGGAGGTCAATAAAACAGAAGAGGCCACAGCGACTGATAATACAGTTAATGTAGGTGCTGGTCTGAGTGACATCTGTCAGCATCACGGGCTGCTAGTGACCAGCCATTACAGACCTGTCATCTATCTACAGTGGCAAGGGGCAAACCCCACTGCACCTGCCTGACCTTGAATGGCTCGGTGATGTTGTTGAAACACTTGCTCAGTTGACTCTGCGCCCTCTGGATCTCCTTCAGCTCCATCCAGCCAACCGCAAACATGCTCTGCAGGAAAGAGATCCAAACAGGTGCCTCCTGGGTGCACTGCGAGGAGCTGAGCCCTGCAGGAGGCTCACCCCTTTCACACTTGGCTTCCACTCTGCTTGGCAGCTTACCCAGGTCATGGCTGGCCCATCCAGCACAGTGACAGGTTCATACATCTCCAGGTCATTCCTTCGGACTTCAGGGCTCATGGGATACATCATTGGGTATCCAAGCAAGATGACATCAGCTTGTTTCACCTGCTTACCTGGGAAAAGGACAGCCAGAAAGGGCAGAGCATATATGGAAACTAGGAATGACAGGTGATGGGCCCAACTTGAATCTCATATCCCAGAGAAGAGCTTGCAGAGCTGGCAGCTAGAAAGCTAATTTGATAGGGAGGCATTTAATGCAATACACTGAGAACCACGCGATGCCATTTCAACAGAGCAAAACTATAACTGAAGTGCAAAGCAAGCCTAGAGAAGGCAGGTCATGAACACAGGAGATCAGCTGGGGATGGCTTAGGTTTGGCTGGCTGGAAGTTAGATCAAGACACAGTGATTTTCAGTTTGTTTAGAAAGTTTTTCATGGACGTGGTCCTAGCAGGTACCTTCTCTGGAAGCTGGTGCAGGGCCAGGATAGCACCCCAAACACCCAGTTTTAACCTGGTGTTAACCAGAAGGCATCTTCTCAAAAGAAGGCACAATGGAATGACTCACAAATGTGCAGGTGCACACACACCACCCCAGATTTATGACCAAGCAGGCACTCTTGTGGCAAAGCAGATTTTAACTGAGTTAATGTTTCAGTGTGCAATTATCTTTTTTGCATGCACAGAACCGGGGAGCAGCAGCCATTACTGTGGAGCACAGCCTTGAAAATGTAGCTTCAATGTCTAAACAAACATTCAAACAGTAACCGTGCCACTTGCAACCAGGGAAAGAGCAAATTCCCCAGGCACTATGGACGTACCCCTTGCAAAGAAAATCTTGACATAGGTCAACTTCTTTAATAATAACTAGGTGTGGCAAAAGTTGACTTTTATTTTTTATATTTTTGATAGATTATATTGATCATTTTAAAACATGGTATTAGATTTTTATTCAGTTAAATGATCATTGACGTGGGAAATTATGGGGGGAGTCAGACAATTATTTAATGACAGTAGACGTTGAGATTCGAAAAGTTAAAGCATTATAACTATTAAAACAAAAACTGTCAACATCATATGTCAAAATATACAAAGGAAATTGCCGTAAATCAAATTCTAAGACATTCCCAAGCAGCATTTTTCTTATTTTGCCAATTAGTAAAATTAATTAATTATCACTGGAATATTGAAAATATGGAAATATTTTTTCATCACTTTGCGTATGGACAGTGAAATTGACATTTACCAATAAAAATTGATTCCTTCCAAGCCTAAAAATAACCCAGAGGTGAGAAATATCCCATCCAGTGCAGAAAACAGCTCAGTAGCCACACATTCTACCTAAGAACCTGGGTTAGGTGACCCACCAGCACGCACATTGCATCAGCATCAACCCTTCTTCAATGGGCCAGCAACACAGCGCTTGCCCTAAACTCTATGTAGTCAGGATCCGAGGTTACTATTGTGCTGTAAAGCATCCTCAAAGGACAGATGGAGGCTGAGATGCAGCCCCTCCCCTTCCTGTTCCTCTGACTCACCTGGGCTGTACCCATCGTACTCTGGATGGTAGTTCCTGGCTGCATCAAATGGCACTTTGACTTTCTTGGCAACCTCCTGCCACTCCTCAGGGACAGGGATCTGGAAATCACAGGCCACTTCGGCTGCAAAGTTCAAGCTGTGAGATGGGGGTGAGGGGGTGAGGAGAGACTGTTTATATGGTGTCTGCAATGCTTTAAAGAGCAAAATATAAGAAGATTGGAAGCAAAGGCGCTAACCCAGCCCGTCGCCCACAAGGGAAATAGCAAGACTGAAAGACCATGTATGGCCCAAAGCATGAGCTTCAGAGAGCTGCTGATGCCTCCTGGAGCCTGGGCTTTCTTCTGAAACCCGCCAGCTTGCTAAGCAGCAGGGAAGACTGATCAGAGTCTGGAAGAATGGTTCAGTGTTTCTAGAAATCATGCGCGTTACCTCCTCTGGGCCACGGCGTTGGTGTAAACAGAGTTATCGACACTGTAGTGATACTCATCTGGGGGCATGACACCTGGAGGAAGAGGGAGAAGACGTCACTGCCTGTCCTTCTTTTGTTTTAAACCCCTTGCTCCGGGGATTGATGAGAGGCTATGGAACCTTTCACCTTGAGCTCGCCGGTTTGCATTGTAGCTAAGTGTTAGTGGGTGGCCTTTGGGAAGCTAGCAGGGATCTCACTGCAGCCCTGACTGGAGAAGTATACATCACTGGCACCAATGTTGGCAGCCTTACTAGAGTTATAGACTTTGGACTACCTTCTGAGCCATAGTGGTGTTTCCGTAGCCTCAGGGCTGAGGCCCATTGGCAGGGTGATGTGGATGAAGTGGCATGTGGGGTACCTGTTCTATGAATTAATATCTAGAGCTCCTAACTCCATAGTGGTTAATCTGGTACCTTCCCCTAGCACTGTGTTCAATCATTTCCGATATGGGAGTGGAGAAGATTGTCTCTGGGGACAGAGGCATTAATTTCTCAGTAGAGGGGGGATCCCTTAGATTAACAATAACCTTTTCTTTAAAACACTGGTGCACATTGAATAGGATCTCAGGAAGAAAGAGCCAGTTGTGCATAGTACAAGGATTTTCCAATATTCTGCAACCACAGCTCTGTGGATGCACGTCCATCCTGACGCACAATAGCCACACTTATTCCAGTCCCAGGGCCCTCACAGCTCTCCCCAGGCACTCTGGTCCTGATCTGCCGCACCTCCTGCTTTTTTAGTCTTCCTTCTCCTGAGAGAGACAAGGTGTGGGAGGGAATGTCATTTATTGGGCTGTTCTCTGTTGGGGAGAGAAACAAGGTTTTGAGCCACACTAAGCTCTTCTTCGGGTCTTTCTAACCCGGTGAGCCCAGACAAATGGCCCAACTCCCAGCACAGAGCAAAGGGGCAGCTGTGACGCACCTTTTCCCCTCTGGCCTGCTGCCCCTCACTCAGCAAGGGGGAAAGGGAAGCCATGGCAGGTGTAATATGCTTTGTCCATCTCATTGCCCCTGGAGCTGGCAGGAAAGGAGAAGGCTCCATATCTCTTCTGGCTCCTGGGAAGAGGTGACGCTATGCTAGACTTACACCTCCCCCAGACATGCCAAAGTATGTGTTGGGTAGGTGATACTGACTAATTCACCTGTGGGCTGTAGGATGAGACAAAAACACCTTTTCACATGCAACTCACTGCTGTATTTGAATGCAGGCCTGCAGAGGCTAAAGGCCTGTGTGTTAGCCCACTGGGCTGTGCCACCATCCTCTCCTTGCTCCTATTTCTACTCCAGTGAGGACCACATTATCCATTTCCTGCGTAACGCAAGGCACATCCTTATCAGAAATGAAATGAGATCTGATTCTGATGCCGCGACAGTGGCAAATACAGGGAGCTCCACACTTATGGCCATCCTGTCTGGAAGGGTGCAACACAGGGCCCGAGGGAGTGGGAGATTGGGTGAGCCTGGAAGGCACAAGGGAGCTTTTCCAGCCACTCTCTGAGCACACAGTAAAGCTATGCGGGGTCTGAGTGGGAGGTGGGTGTTAAGCCCATGGTAGGCTGCTCAGGAATACAGGGGACCTGAGAGCCAGTGCACCCCACGCAGAGAACAGCTGTTACCATATGCCAGAGTGAGGCAGGCCAAGCTGGAGAAGCTGTGGGCTTTCACCTGCCAAGTCCTATATCCCAGAAACCAGCTCTCAGGGGGGGAATTACCTTTGATATGGTAGCACTGCTCCTCCTGACTCCACACCACCCTGCTGCACCAGTACTGAGCCACCATACTGACCACGTCCCAGGCTCCTTCCTCCCTGAACAGCTTCTGGTCCTGGAGGGAGCCAAACCCAGAGAGAGAGATGAGGAGCCACGAGGAACAGAAACACTTGTACCCAAACCCAGAGGGAGCCACGAGGAAGAGAGACAGTGGTACCCAGACCCAGAGAGATGGGGAGCTGGGAAGAAGATGGACATTGACCCAAGAGTCAGTTGGCTGAAATCACAGCAGCTGCTTCCCTTGCCTTTTTCCAGCATCAGCACAAGCACATCCCCTTTGTCCAGTTCATCACATGACTGATACTGCACTGCTCTTTGGGGGTGCTATTCCCAGTGGAGTTTGTTTACAGGCTTGGATATCCCTGAAGTTTCAGCAGTAGAGTGCAATATACCCTCCAACCTAGACACTACCTCCACAGTAAAGAAATAAGGCCAAATTCAACACTAGTGTAAGTGGACACAGTTCCATGGATTTCAGCAATTGCACCAGTCTGAATTTGGCCCATTGACTCATTTGAAGTGTGTGTAATCGCCTTAGTGAGGAAATCGCATACCACCCCCTCTAAGCAATTCCAGACAATGGAGGGGAACACCACCATCTCCCGAGGCTTCCTCCTCTAGGAGAAAATGAACCTCTGTCCTGTTCTGCACACATTCTGTAACAGGCTTTCCCCAGAGGAACTGGGGGGAATTCAGTTCCCTGAGCAGGCAAGCAAACAGCTCTGTGGACTGGACTTTGTACCTGCCAGTAATTTTCAGGCCTAAGAGACATTTTGGGTATGTCAACATTGCAGTGTAAGCCCAGAGCTAGTACAACTCAGGTTAGCAGACCCTGGGTTTGTTAACCTAGGGGGTTGAGCATCTACACTCATTTGTAACACCAGGGTAGAAATTGTTGAACCCTGGGTCCCAACCTGGGCTCCAGTGTCTACACTGCTTTATGTGGCCTCAAATCCAGTCACCCATATCCCAAACATCCTAGTGCCCTCCCATAGTGTGGTTGCTCTAGCCCTTTATTTGTGGTGCAGTTTGGGAAAACTTGACTGTCCATCTAATTA
Organism: Gopherus flavomarginatus; assembly: GCF_025201925.1. Taxonomy (NCBI): domain Eukaryota; kingdom Metazoa; phylum Chordata; order Testudines; family Testudinidae; genus Gopherus; species Gopherus flavomarginatus. Next base: position 42,203,679 of record NC_066621.1, on the reverse strand, counting down.
TCCAAAAGAAAAAGAAAGTCATCCCATGGAATTGTGGTATACTTTTGGAGGTCTTGCAGAGCATAAATCTAACAGGTCTGTGTCTACACTGCAAATTAATAGGGCTTGAACCCTGGGTCCTAGCTTGGCTCAGGCTTGGACCCTCCACACCGGTGGAGTCCTGGGACGCTGGATCTGAGCCCTGGATTAGCACGATTTGTGTGTAGATGGAAGGGTTAGGTTTGAGCCTAAGTTCTAACCCTGGGCTTACACTGCAGTGTTGACATACCCTTAAAAGGCTTCATGTCAGCCCCATCCACTTTTAAGAAGACAGCTTTCTAACTGAATGACAGAGAAGACTGACAGCTGCAAAAATCAATGGGGGCTATTTAATGTTTCGCTTTAGTTGGGGTTCTTTAGCTCCTACTCAGAGAGCTTTTAGACTCAGGGCAAGGGAGACACAAGAAAGATAAATATAATATTCAGGGCACGAGGAGAGCAGCAGGGCTGTTAGGGGGTCCAGGGGACTCTGGTAACTGGTTGTACCAGCAGTAGTTAGGGGAAGGGGTAAAGAGAGACTAGTCCAGAGTTCAAAAGCAAGATGCTGAAGAGTGAAATAAGGAACAATACCTGAGAAGCAGGCGTTGAAGAAGGGCGACTGCAGATTGTGGAGAGTCTAGTCAGGGAGTGTTACTGGCTGTTGTGGATGGGGGAAAGGACAGCAGAGACTATCTGCTCTGGGAGGGAAGGAGCAAAGTGACCAAGGACCCCATCCAAGGAATTGTCCAGTAGACTGGTAGATTTGGCCACTGGGCTTGTTCTGTTTCTGGCACCATCCTCATACCTGCACCACACCGCCCGCATGTCTTGGTTACCTGTGTGGCGTGATAATACTGCTCAAATGCCAGCAAAACATCCCCATTGATGTGAACTTCTTGAGTTCCATAAATCTCTTCAGGGCAGACTTCCTGGCCCGTGACTGCGCTCTCCCAAGGGAACTTAGCACCCTGTCGGAAAAAATCCCCCCCCCCCCGGAGAGGGTGAGCATGACCCTCTGAACGGAACAGATCAGGGCAAGCTAAGTATTAAGAGGATTATTTCCTTTGGTGGCTGTCGTCTCTGTTCGTTTTCTGACAAGTCTGTTCCTACCTTGTATCCCTGCTCCTGGGCATTCTTTAGGGCTCCGCCTAGTGCTCGAATACGGTATTTCAGGATGGCTCGGGCTGCTTCAGGGTAAAATAACAGGATGTTTGGGTATACCCATGTGTCCTGGAAACAGAAAATGAGTCTGTATAAGGTCAGACACTTAGTGAAACTAGGGGAGGTTAGGACAATGAGTGTGCCAGGACTCAGAGAGAACACTAGGCCCAGGCCCCTCTAGCCTCTGAATACTGTGGGATCTGTACTCCTGGAGCCGCTGAGGCCCTGCCAACACAAACACTGTTAACTGTGCATGTAACTGGCTAGTTGCACTGTCACCTTAGCTCATTAAAAGTAACATAGTTGAGTTGTGCCCATATAGGAGCATTTCTGCCCTCACATCCATGCTGGTGTCACCATACCTGCCATGCTCCCAAGCCCTGTTTGTATCAGAGCATTCTGGGGGAGTCCAAGCAGTTCTCCCATAGTGCCCCACCAGTGGAGCAGAGAGCCTGGAGGATGTTCCTACACAGCAGCAGCACTTGGGGTTGTTCCACCCCACAGATTGCTAGGAAGAAGGCCATCCAAACCAGTTCCAGAGACCTGGTGTAACTGCTGCCCACACTACAAAATAGACCGTGCAGTGATCCAGTTATCGGAAGAAAACCGTGTGCTGGTCTAAGCCTCTGGCAGGGGGGAAACACTCTGAGCTGACCATGGTCACCACACTAAACATACTTAGAGGCAACCTTGCCAAGAACGGGTTATGAATCTGGCTATAGGGACAGGGTCTGGGTTCAGGAGGTTCTATATCCCACCACACTCCTGCTATTAGTTGTCTTCCCAGCCTCTGAGTGCTATAGGATACACACCCCAGGGCATGGCTACCAAGATTTGCCCTATCAGCCTTCCAAGACATAGACTGTTGCCACACCTCCCACTCAGTGCCACGTGTCCCACTCCCAGGCTGGAGTGCTGTAGCATGTCTGATCCCCAGAATGGAATTATGGGCTGCAATCCTCTGTAGCCCACCTGGTCCCAGAAGACGTGTCCCCAGTAGTCTTCTCCCTGCGTGCCATTGGATAACCCACCAGGGCTGATTCCATGGAACAGGAAGTCAGGAGAATCCAAGGGAGGAATTGCACTCAGCAAGTAATAGAGACATCCATACAGGGCCTGCCTCAAAGGGAGAGGCCCATCTACATCGACCCGGCATCCTTTCCAGAGTGCTGTCCAGGCCTGGGTGTGAGAGGAATATAAGGAGCCAGCAGCAATTAGGGACGTTCCTTCGCTAAAGCACTTCTTCACTTCCTCTTCACTCTCTGCCACGGCGGTCAGGAACTCCCAGGTTCTCTCTTGCTCCTCCCCTGGCAGGGTCACAGCCTGCGGCACTGGAGTCCAGATCATGTGCACCGTGGGCTGGGGAGCCCCCTTCACCTCGGGGATCAAAGTTTTCCCATAGATATATCTGCAAGGTACAGCAAATAGCATGGGAAATTGCAGCTTCGCCTCAGCAGCCAGAAAAGGGTCACAAAGTGAATGACTCAAGGGGCCAGATCCTCTGCTGGTATAAATCAGTGTAGTTCCATTTACTCCAAAATAGTTACGTCAATTCATAGTAGCTGAGGATCGGGCCCATATTGTTGTGTGCAATGGGCCTTCCTTCCTCCCCCAGCCCATTTAGCTAAGAGGGACTCTCACCACCAGAGAGAGCTTCCGAGTCTGGAATGTATCAGGACTCTCATTCCACTGTTATTAGCAAGAGCTGTGGAGCACAGCGTAGGGGTGGTGAGAAGAGAGACCAATAGACATGGAGGGGAAATAGACAGATGACCCAGAGTACGGGAGAGTTCAGGGTTCCCATTTACACCCCCTCTTTCCTCCCTTGGATTGTCTCATGGGCCCAGATCCTCTAAGCTATTTAGGCTTCTAACTTTCATTCATTTCAAGCCTAAATACCTGGTGCTCTCTTCCCCCTTCAGATTGTCTTCCTCTCCACACCCCTGGTGGGAAAATATAGCAAAATGCCCATGGCAAGATGCCCCTCCTCTAGGCTGCACCCACCTGCAATGGGACATTGAACAGCTTGAAGTTTACCCGATGGGGTGGGAGTGGGGCTGTCTCCGTCAATTAAATTAACACCCACCCCTCCCGAACATCAAGTAAATGTCAAACAGGAAATTGAAGAAATCCCAACTTAGGTCAAGCTGGACTCTACAAAGCTCAGCTTTCCAGACTCTCCCTTCTCCCTCCACTGTAGTCAGTGGCTGCTGTGTTTGATACATCTGTAGCTGTGATACGTGGCATCCATTGCCATGGCACCACCAAAAGTACCAAGGGCCTGAGGCAGCTCCCAGGAGCCTGACTTTCGGGCCCAGCCCCTCTGGAGCATGGGTAAAGGCCTCTCAGAACCCTAGCCATTGTCCTAGCTCTGTTTTTGTCACCCTTTTGAAAGCTGGAAAGAGGGCGAGTCCTTTTGTTCCTCAGGCCACATCCCTGCTGGGTACCACCCTACCATGACCACACTCACTGAGCTCCCTGGAAGTCCTGCCCCTTGTGCAAGTCCAGGTCTCGGCTCTGTGGCTTGAACTGCATCTGGAGCTGCACAGTCACTGGTGGGCCTTTGGTAGTCGATCGCTTGATGGTGATGCTGAAGGCCAGCAGGTGTACGAGGGAGTGGTGGGCATAGATCCTGTGCGTAGTGGTGTAACCTGGCAACTGAAACAAGTGGCTGAAAGTTCCTGCAGACACAAACAGAGTTATCATTTGGAGCTTCTGCTATCAGATGTTCCTGCCTGTTCTCTAAATCTAGGGCCTGATCCTGCTATCAGATCTGGGTGGGTGCAGATCTGTGTCTGCATGGAGCCCTGTTTGGAGCAGGGAGAAAGGATAGTCAGAGGTACCATTGTAACAGATACATAAAGTGCACATGGGCCCAGAGTCTCAAAGTTATTTAGGCACCTAACATCCACTGATTTCAATGGGAGTTAGACAGCTAAATACCATTGAGAATCTGGGCCATAGAACCTACAGGAAATATGATCCTCCCCAATTAGTTTAAACCCAGCAGTGATTTATTATCAAAGCAAGAAATGAGCCAGGACCAACCCTCAAAACTGAACTCTGGATCCAAATCTCACAAACCTGATTCTCCACTTGCTCCTACCAGCTTTATGTTGTTGTAACTGAGAGCAGAATCAGCCCAGTGTCTCTAAAACAGACCTACCTAAGTACTCAGAACGCTGGATCTGAACTCTCCCAAACTTTGGATTTCAAGATCTGGACTAAATTCAAAAACTTTCTCAAGTGCCAGTTTTTTAGAGTGCGATAGAGTAAGCGAAATTAAGTCCAAACTGCAAAGAGGGAGCCTAAATTGGATCAATTTCTGAAGTTGTGATCCAGAATCTTTTTTCTGGCTGCTCCACTGTCTCTGCTAGTACTGAAACCATTTTATCCAAAAATGTTTAAACATGGCTCTTGCCTGTAAGTAACTGCTAATATAGTTTACCAGGACAGAGCAGCCATGGAAGGAATTATGTTATAAATTGGCTTGTCAGAATTCAAATTTTTTTAGAAATAATTTCAACTGGTAATATCAATGTTTATTTTAAAGCATTTTAAAAATCTATTTAAATGGGAGGGTTAGACAATTATTTAATGACAGGAGACACAGAGATTCAAAAAGCTAAAGCGTTATAGCATCATATGTCAAAACATACAAAGTAAATAGCCTTAAATCAAACTCATAAATTCTCAAGAAGCATTTTTCCTATTTTGCCTATCTGTAAATTTCAATTATTATCAATGGAAATATTTTTTCATTGGTTTGTCTGTGAAATGAACATTTATTAATAAAATCGAATCCTTCCAAGCCCAGTTATAAACTGTTTTACCGAACGTCATGGTTAAACATCATTTACTAGCATGGTTCCAGCAGGTGCATAGACATGGCATAATCACTAGTGTCTTATTCTCAGCTAAAGGGAAATTGATCAACCTTAAAAGTGTAATGCGAAGGTGGAAGAAGTCAGAGCCCAGTATAATCAGGCCTTACAGCTTTCTATGTATGTGTTTATTTTTAAAGACATTTAGCCACTATTCTGTGAAATTCGCCCCTAAAATGTGCATGTGAGTGCTCCTCACTGGCTCTGCAGAAGCCATTCACTGTTCCCAGACTGTGGGGTACTGAAAACTGTGTTTAAAGTGTAAGCTATCACTTTAAATTTCTGAGGGGTTTCCTGGTCCTGCTTGCAGGCTAGTGGGCTCTGTAGGGAAACATGCCATCATCAGACTCAGTTCTGCAGACAGACAGCCTAGAGTAAGGTGGGATGAGTTGTGGCTCTCTTTTTTAGGGAGCATCCTGCTTTGTCTCTCTCTGTTTTGGGTTTTTTTGCATATGATTGTCTTGAATTCTAAGAAATAAAGTAGTTACATTGCAACCCTTCTAACAAGAGTATTTTATCCTTTTTATCTGTCTTCACTGTGTGTATGCCATGAACATAGCACAGACTTATGCATGCTTTTGTCTGACTGCTGTCCGTGATGCCATGCACACAGCAAGAAGGCAGGGCTGCCCAGAGGATTGAGGGAGCCTGAGGCAAAGCAATTTCAGGGGTCCCTTCCATAAAAAAAAAGTTGCAATACTATAGAATACTATATTCTTGTGGGGGCCCCTGTGGGGCCCAGGGAAAATTGCCCCACTTGCCCCCCCCCACCCGGGTGGCCCTGCAAGAAGGAAACACAAAGTCCTGCTCCTTTCTGGCTCTGTTAGAAACATGGGACCAAAAATGGAGGAGAGAGAATGTGTTGATCTGATCACATAGAAAATGAAAACATTGGTAGGGGGATTTAGAGATTTAACTTCTAGGCTTCTAAGAGGGAGTCACTGACAATGAGGAGAAAAGAAAATCAGGCAAACAAAACATTAAAGCACAAGAACGTAGTTGCTACTTGGGAGCTGAGGCTCTGCCTGTTTACCTGTCCTGGTGTTCAAGGTGAAGGTCTCTGTCAGTCCATTCTCACCAGGCCCATTGATTCTGACGTTGACAGGGCTGGGGACATCGGCACGGTGAGTGTCCCCCACTGCCCCATTATACACCCCGTTTACATGGAGGATGTCCCTATAAACTCGGGTGCCCAGGTAGGCATTGGTCACTGTCGCAAGGAGGCGGGGATCTGAGGGCAGAGTGCTGGAAGTGAACACAGCAGGATCTGTCCCACCATCTGCCATTGCTACTTCCTGTTAACAGGGAACAAACAGAATCAGAGACGAGGATTAAATAAAACAACTCCATACAGTGAATTTTTGTCAAAGACAACCCTGCAGCCCCACGATCTTAATGCAACATTATCATGGTGCCTGGCTGAGATTGCAGAGTGCATTCAGGACCCTAGATGGAGTTGGTCCTGCATTGCTTGTGGGATGAGGAAATACCCCATTTGTCTGGTGGCAGATGGATGAAGGGGTATTAGGAAGTTTCCATGATTTGTAGTTGATGGCAGGGCATTTCTGACAGTGAGAATGGTGTGTGGAACATGATTATTTTTAATTTCTCAGGCCTCTATGGCTTCTAGATCTGAGAACTGGAATAGCCATATTGCAAGTCAGGGTTAAGGTGCATTGGTAGAATAGTGGTGAATCTACCACTGGAATAGCAGCTGGTGTTGCAGGTTAGGACTCAGGTGAACTGGTGGGCCTGTGTGGGGCCCAGAACTGGGAGCACAGGGCTGCAGGGGCAATCTGCATTCTCTCCCTGGAAAGTAAAGACAGGTCCAAGGGTGAGGAGGAACCAAGAGGGAGTTTGCACTCATCGCATCTTAAAAACAATTCAAAAACTCCACCTGTCAAGGAAAAATACTAGCTGCAGCTCACGTGACAATCCTCTCACCTGGCGATGGAAATCATGCCTGTGCCCAGTTCTGTAATGCACCCCAGGCAGTCATTCTTACCTGTGGAAAGTGGGCGCAAAATGCTACCAAGTCACGTTCTAGCTCAAACAGGAATTAATTTGAGGGAATTTCTGTATCATAGGGGAGATCAGACTAGATGATCACAATGGTCCCTTCTGGCCTTGGAATCTATGAATCGACGAACAAAAGAATTTTAGACCCACTTTGAACTAAGTAAATGATTACAAGGCACCAGTCGAGAATCAGGCACAACATTCTATTTCAAATTAAAATGCTTCTGTCGGAATGTCATAGGAAAATTCAAGTGGCTGATTCCTTCTCCCTCCCTGCCTGCATCTTACTGCAGTGGATATCTCCCTTCTCTTCTAGATAATCACTGCGCCTGTTTGTTTTGGGAGAAAGACACAATCCCACGGGAGACCTTGAACTTAGGGATCTGGTCCAACTCCCTTTGACGTTCACAGTGGAGTAAGATCAAGGCAAGCCTGGGTAGTTTTTCTCTCTTTAAGGGCTAGGCTTGCAAGAACTTGGCAGGCCAGGCCAGGATTCATAAGTTGCTGCCTGTTTGGGACCTTGAGTAATGAGAATGCAGCCGGGCGGCATCTCCCCTGCTATTAATCTCTCTCTCCGAGTGCCAGGCTGGCAGTACTGGAAATCCCTCCCTCTGCTCATGGCTGGCAGCTCTCCTGTCAAACTCTCCTGGCAGTTTCCCGCCTGTAAATGCCTCTCTCTGTGCTCGTTCCTGGCGGCCCCTAGGAATCAGCCAGGCAGAAAACATGACTCACAAGGTTTCGGGGAGAAGTTGAAAAGTTAGATATTATATCTTGCCTTCTCCCTTAGTGCTCGGCTGGACTCTGGCAGCTTGAGGCTGCTGCTGCAGCTGTAGGAGGGGCGAGGGAGGGTAGAAGGAAGTCACTGAGCGGAGAGGAGAGGAAGGAAATAACTTTTTTTGAAAGAAAAACAGTAAGACAGGTAGTGCCATGGGGGGATCTCCTGACACACTCCTCTCCGGGCTTAATGCATACAAGAGGTGTGAAGTGCTGAGGTCTTATCCATAAGGACTGGCTGTCTAGAGATCAGATTGCTGCAGGGGCTGTCCCAGACTCAAGCTTTGTGCAGGGAGAAGCAGAAGGAGGGAAGTCCCTAGCCGAGTAGTTTTCAGCTGCAGATTGCACAAGATATTCCATGAGAACTGGGATTATTACCAAGCATGATCTTTGTCTAGGGACTGGCTGTTTGTCCCTCCCCACCCTCCCCTACAATCCCATGAGAGGTGAGGGGTGGAAAGGGAGGAAGGTGGAAATATATCACTTTTAATGGTGAATGAAGGAAGTGACAGGGAATGGGTTCCAAATGCTGTCCCAGTTTGCCATATAAAGGAGGGAAGAGCATGTCTACACTGCGGCCACTACAGCGACACAGCTACAGTACTGCAGCTGTGCTGCCATAGCATAAATGCTTCTGACATCAACCAAATGGGTTTTTCCATTGATGCAGGGAACCTGCCTCTCCCTGGGGTAGTTGTTCAGTTGTTCTAGCTGTATGTATACTGGGAAAGGGGGCAGGGGGGAGTTAGGTCAACCTAACTGCAGTGCTCAGGGTGCAACTTTTTTCACAGCCTTTAGTGCTGTAGCTAGGTCAATCAAAGTTTGAGGTGTAGCCCAGCCTAAGGATGTGTTTACACAGCATTTTAGAGCAAGTCTCCCAGTCCAGGTCAACAGACAGACTAGGGGGGCTCCCACTCATGCTCTAGAAATAGCTGTATAGACACAGCTCTGAAGCTGCAGGTCAAGCTCCAAAGCGTGGTGGGTGGGGATGGAAAGGGGCTGATCTGCTGCAAAATATCCCAGGTCTTGTGACCCGTCTGAGACCCAGCGGGCTGAGAATGCAGGCTGGCAGCATATTTTGATGATTTTACTTAATAAAGAGCCAGATTAAGGCAATCCGGAGCCACGGGCCCACCACAACACAGGCCTCCTGGGTCCACTCCTGAGCTATGGCCCCGCTCCTCATTTGGAGTAACAGTGGCAGAGAGGCCCATTTCCTCTCCTAAAGAGGAACAGGCCATGGCGTGGGCCCCCCATCTCTCTCCAGGAACAGCGGGGTCCTCTCCCTTTCCCGGGAATGCATGGGTGTGCTTGGGTGGGGGAAGTAGGCCCACTGTATTCTTCTCCTGCTGCCACACACAGAGTCCTCTTCTGGGGCGGTGCCCCCCATATAGCCCCATTGCCATGGGGAGGTGCTAGGGGTGCTGTCTACCCTCTCACACCTCATAGCCTCCCTGGGTGAGTTTCCAGCCCCGAGAAGGGTTTGGAGAGCAAATCCCAGGTCTCCTGACCTCCTGCCGGCAGCGCCTGGCAGGCTGCCACCTTCTGCCCCACCTGTGATGGCTGCCTCCTCCTCAGTGTGAGCACAGAATCCGGAAGGGCAGAGAGCCAGGCTGGCTGCTCTAAAGCAGGAGCCCACCAGGGACAGAGTCTCAAGGCAGCAGGGTGAAGAGGAGCTGGGACATGGGGTTGAGGGGAGCTGGGACATGGGGTTTGAGGGGCTGAAGCTGAGGGGAACTGGTCTGGGGAAGTTCAGGGGAGTTGGGGCAGGAGTTCAGGGGGCTGAAGGGGAGCTGGTCCAGGGCAATTCAGGGCAGCTGGGGTGAGGGTTCATGGAGCTGAGGAAGGAGATGGGGTGAGAGAAGTTGGCTAGGGCAATGCAGGGGAGCTGGGGCACAGGAGTTCAGGGGGCTGGAGCTGAGGGGGGCTGGTGTAGGGCAGTTCGGGGGAGCTGAGGCCCAGGGGTTCAGGGGCTGAAGGAGAGCTGGTCCAGGACTACCAAGAGGATCTGGGATGAGGGTTCATGGAGTTGAGGAGGGGTTGAAGGTGTGAGGGAAGCTGATCCAGGTCAATTCAGGAGAACTGGAGTGCAGGGTTGGGTCATTTATATTTCTTTAAGCCAAGCTGTCCCATCTTCTCACAGCAGGTCTTTGCTTTGAACTGGTGTTATCATCTTGTGAATTGCACCAAGTGACCTCAGGTGTGTCAACAGCTTCTTGTAATTCTCAGGTATTAAGCTGTTATTACAGGAAATACTATAAGCAACTAAGTCTCATGATCTGTTTTGTATTAGCACCAGTGTCATCACTGTGCTATTTACTGTTTGGTTTTATTGTACTCAAATTCTTGGAAAAGAACTTGAGCCAAATTCAGGCGTGGTGTAATTTCCTTGAAGTCCATGTCTAAGGCAGGCTAGCGAGGCAGCTGGAAAGGTGATACTGGATAGCTTGGGACAGGGTGGTTAACCTGAGAGTTTTCTCTTTCCCCCATAAGCATCTGTATCTGTAAAGGCTGGAAATACATGAGATGTGGGGAAGACATTTGTATAGCACCATAAACTTACCTTGCTCTTCAAACATAGAAAGAACCATGGTCCCTTGCCGTGGGAGCTTAAAGTCTATGCTGGATTCTGCACTCTTATGCATGAGAGTTACTGTACTCATGTGAGTAACTTTACTTACATGCATAAGTGTCAGCAGGCTCTGGGCCTAAGTCAGATTAGACAAACACAAAGCAAAGCCCAGGATGACAGGTGAGGGGAGGAAACAAGGGTATTCCTGAAGAGATGTGATTTGACTGCAGTAGTGGGTGATCCAGGCACAGGGGCAGTGTGATAGAAGAAATGGAACTGAAAGCAGGTAAAATAAATGAAGGGAAAAAGCAATGACCAGGGTGAGTAATAAAGATAGAAACAAAGGGTTCGTTTGGATCCCTTTCTGCTCTCGCTGAAGGAAAGGGTGTCACTGAAGCCCTGGAGTCTAGTAAACCAATTGGCATTTTATTAAAGAATTAAAGAAAGTGACCAAATGTCAAATAGAAATTTAAAAATACAGTTCATTACAGAAAAATTACATTATTGGAGCTTGCAGGGTGGACATAGCTGTCATTCACAGCAGGACACTGAAGCAACATATCAGACAGTTATAAAGCTATCCAGGGCCGTCCTTAGGCATAGGCAACATAGGCAGCTGCGTAGGGCACCTGAAAATTTGGGGGACCACTGGGTCTTAGTGTCCACCCACTTGTTTTCCTATCCCTGTTCTGACCCTTCCTGCAGGCTCCCACAGATGGCTGCTCTAGCCTGGTGAGTTTTCCTTGGGAGGGAATCTAGTAGTTAAAAGTGAAAAAACCTCCAGCCTGCCAGACCTATTAGCACAACATTGAAACTGTTAAAGAGACATTCAAGGGGTAATAAAGCCATTTAACAGGCATTTGCCAACCCCAAGGTATATACTGACAGGTTTCAGAGTGGTAGTCCTGTTAGTCTGTATCAGCAAAAACAAGGACGAGTCCTTGTGTCACCTCAAAGACTAACAAATTATTTGGGCATAAGCTTTTGTGGACTAGAACCCATTTCATCCGATATCCATGAAAGCTTATGCCCAAATAAATTTTTATACTGTCAGTTTCTGACTTTACTGACAAAAACAGTTGTGCATTAATGTAATATTTACATAGAACATGTCAGTCTACAGGACCTTAGTTTAAAATTTGCTTTAAAAATATTTCATTAGTGAGCTGGTGAAGATTATAAAATCACATTTCTAAAAAATGTTTGCATAGAGTTCTAGATGCACAATCATCTTTAGCCTTAAATGCGTGGATCTTCAGACATACAGTTTTTTAAATAAATCCTTCAAAAGACCTCCCTTATCTAAAATACACATTTTAATTACTATAGTTAAAAAAAAAGTGCTTCCAAGTCTTCCTGTCCTTTCTGTCCATCCCTTCACCACCTCTCCACTCACTTCCCACTGAAGAGAGCCCTTAAAGGGACAACAGTCCTTCCCTTCCAGATAGCTGGACAAAGAGTTTCCCTTTCTTTACTTCTGACTATCCGACGAACTAGTTTTAAAAGAACCCTCCAGCAAAATCAGTACCTTAGTAAGACAAAATCCTTGTTATACCTAAAATCTTTGGAAACATATTTTTTTAAAGTTGGTGAAATTTCATAACCATGTCTCTTGTTATGGAGATCACACAAAGTAAATTACTGTTCCCTTTTTCTAAAAGCAATGAACATTGTTATGAACACACTAAACCTCTCTGATTAATTTAAAAGAATGTCTTTGTTTCAGTGAGTTAAATAGGTAATAATCTGGAATGCTGGCTTAAGATTTGAGTACATTTAAAATATAAATTCAATTTAGAAATACTGAATAAGAAAATGTAAAACAGAGAAGAGCTGCATCATGTATTCCATTATATGTAATGTTGTATTCAGCAGGACAGCTGACTCACCCTTACTATGAAGTTTTTGCAAATAAATCTCTGACAAACTTCAGGGCATATCAAAAAACCTGTGACTGACATTTTTTATTCCCAAATTTTAGTGCTTTTAATTAGGTACTTTCTTCATGTCCATTCTGCGTGAGGGAGAGGGCATGGAAGTCTCTGCGGGGAACTGTGACTCTGGCCTGCTCCACACTACGCAGTTAAATCGATTTAATGGTGTACCCGTCCACACTACAACACACTTTAAATCGATTTTAAGGGCTCTTAAAATCGATTTCTGTACTCCTCCCCAACGAGAGGAGTAACGCTAAAATCGATATTACTATATCAATTTAGGGTTAGTGTGGACGGAAATCGAAGTTATTGGCCTCATCATTTTACAGTAGCTACCCACAGTGCACTGCTCCAGAAATCGACGTTAGCCTCGGACCATGGACGCACACCACCGAATTAATGTGCCCTAGTGGGGACGTATTAAATCTATTTTATAATATCGGTTTTATAAAACCGGTTTTAGTTATTTCGATTTTATGCTGTAGTGTAGACGTAGCCTCTCCGCCACCATGAGGCAGGCCGGGCATCTCATTATCCTTTGCTGTCAAGTCCCTCCTCCCCCTCCCCCACCAGGCTGTGAGCTTGGGCTGCCATCCGGCACAGGGGCACCAGTTTAATAATACTGCGTAGGGCCCCATAAATCCTAAGGACGGCCCTGCAGCTATCTAGGCAATTGCACCAGGTATAAGTAAATGTAACCTGTTTACAGGTATCTGATTGAGATTCTAACAACCTTTAAGAATCAGTTTGATGTTCAGGCATTACAGCTCAAAGATCTTCAGGAACATCAGCAGAAAGTGGATCATTTCAAGAGTGATTTGGAGTGCTAGAAGTGTGTAAACCTACCTTCACCAGGAATCTTTCACTATAATAGATAAGTGAATGCGCAAATTGTGTGTTTGTGAAGCCTTCCCCATTGCACTCCTGCACAAAAGCTTGACATAGCTGCAGTCCTTGTGCTCACAGGAACACAGATGCTCTTTACTGGTACACATGGGATGCAAGAGCAAGAAGACATTCTGAAGGGAGCACGGAGGAGCCGAGTCCTAGAGGGAAGCTGTAGCTCATGCCCAATGAGTTAAGAAATTCTAACCAATCTTGACTTAGGAATTAGTGCTATTTGTCAACAAGTTGCTATGTCTGATAGTCACCACGCAAAGGCAATTTTAAAGCCCTTTGCTGAGACCACGTTATAGATGCCAGCCTGAACCAGTGTTGGATGAGCCATTTAGCACGTTGATTAAAATAGCATGATTTCTGGGGTTCTAAATGTATTTTTCGGGGATTTGTGTGCTGGCTCAATCAAGCCAGAGAGCAGGGCAGGAAATGGTTTTCCCATCCTGTGAACATTTTTGAGATTTCAGAAATGAAACTGAGACCTCTGAAAATGTTCACAGACAAGAAGAGACAGACAGCCCACCCTAGAGTAGCCAGTAGCTCAGCGTTTGGGACAATAAGCTGGGATATAGACCACCAAGGTTCAAGTCCTACTCTCAATAATTCAGGTAGATTCATGATCATTGAGGGTAGGGTTGAGTTTTCTTTCTCTCTGGTTTTGACCAGAAATTCCACCCTGGACTTGACGAAAGTTTAGTTAAAAATGATACATTCCTGCGAAAAGTGTCTTTTTTGACGAGTGAGCATTTTCTGATGAAAAATCTTTTTTGTTGAAAAATTTCCGACCAGCTCTAGTAGAGTGTATTGAAAAGGGCTGTTCTTGAAAGCCTTTTCTGCCACCTTTCTCATGATGGACATTAATTTTTCCAACAAGTAACCTCCAGTAAGTCAACGGAACTACTCCAGGAGTAAGATTCTACTCAGCATGAGTAAGGATGACAAAATTAGGTCCTTAATTCTCTTCCTTCCTGCCCAGGACTCATAGACTCTGTGACAAAGTTCCTCCTCTACTTTGGTGGGTCCTGTGCTTATTGGCAGATTTTGCTCACCTCAGTGATCCTCCCCACAGTCTGGGTCAACTCCTCCTTTGTCTGTTCAGGAGTTGGGAGGTTTGGGGGGAACCCGGGCCCGCTCTCTACTCCAGGTTCCAGCCCAGGGCCCTGTGGATTGCAGCTGTCTATAGTGCCTCCTGTAACAGCTGCATGACAGCTATGAGTCCCTGGGCTACTTCCCCGTGGCCTCCTCCAAACACCTTCTTTATCTTCACCACAGGATCTTCCTCCTGGTGTCTGATAATACTTGTACTCCTTAGTCCGCCAGGAGCACACCCTCTCACTCTCAGCTCCCTGTGCCTCTTGCTTCCAGCTCCTCACACGCACTTCCTCTCCTCTGGCTCCCCCCCGCCTGACTGGAGTGAGCTCCTTTTTAAAACCAGGTGCCCTGATTAGCCTGCCTTGATTGGCTGCAGGTGTTCTAATCAGCCTGTCTGCCTTAATTAGTTCTAGCAGGTTCCTGATTACTCTAGTGCAGCCCCTGCTCTGGTCACTCAGGGAACAGAAAACTACTCATCCAGTGATCAGTATATTTGCCCTCTATCAGATTCCTGTACCCCACTGGCCTGGGTCTGTCACAACTCATAGAAGATTAGGGCTGGAAGGGACCTCAGGAGGTCATCTAGTCCAATCCCCTGCTCAAAGCAGGATTAACCCCAACTAAATCATCCCAGCCAGGGCTTTGTCAAACCTGACCTTAAAAACCTCTAAGGAAGGAGATTCCACCACCTCCCTAGGTAACCCATTCCAGTGCTCCTAGTGAAATAGTGTTTCCTAATATTATATGGGGAGAGTATTGGTTTGTGCCAACAAAATTCATTTCTATTTCTCAAGGTCCAAGGAGAGAAATCACTTTCTGTTAACAAGATAGGAGAGCATTGTTACTGGTTAGGAATGTTTTGTTTCTTTGATCCCATTAACTTCTCTAACATTCAAGGGTATTAAGTTTAAATTATTTGTCACAGCAACATAGGATTGCCAGACTGGATCAGACTCAACATCCATCTAATCCAGGATCTTGTCTCTGACAGTGGCCAGCACCAAGTTCTGCAGAAGAAGGTGTAAGAACCCTGCATTAGGCTGATGTGGGACAATCTACTGGCTGACCCTCATTTAAATCTTGTCCTACTCTCTCATCGTTAGAGATCGCTTAAACATGAGGTTTAATATCGCTGCCCAAAAGAATTAGCATTAGCTGTTTCAGCTCCGGATATTCTTCACAGCCACACACTTGTCCAATCCTTTTTGGACTCTTGCTACATTCTTGGCCTCAGCAGCACCATGTGGGGCCAAGTTCCACAGTCTAATTGCAAAGTGTGTGAAAAAGTATTTCATCATTGTTGAATTTGCCATCTTTTGGGAGAATTCCTGACTCCACTGAAGTCAGTGGGAGTTTTGCAATTGAATTCAGCTGAACCATGGTATCCACCCTTTAATTTTATCAAATGGTCCCTTAGTCCTGTGGTAAGAGACAAGGAGAACAGAAGCACTTGAGACACCATCTCTGTCTTTTATTATGTTCCCTCTCATTTGTTTCCTTTCTAACATAAGCAATTTCAGTTTTTTCAACCTCTATTTGTAGGAGAGTTTTTCCAGGCCCTTGGTCTTTCTCATCACCTTTCTCTGAACCCCCCTCTAGTTCTGCAATATTCTTTCTGAGGATTCTACGCACAGAATTCCAGAGCAGGCCACACTGTTGATTTATATAATGACATTAAGATATTATCTGCATTACTCTCCATACCATTTCTTATGCATCCTAACATTTTGTGTGCAGTGTCTGACTGCAGCTGCACATTGAGGACTTTATTGAACTATCTAAAATGATGCCAAGGTTACTTGTCATCATACAAGAAACTCTAATTCCTCCATATGATCTGACACTGCTGTTATCCACTTTCTCCACCAGGTGGCTCTCTTTTGCTGTTGTAAGATCAGTACCGCAACTGTACTGAACTCTGTTTCCTTTATAGCTTTTCAGCGTATCCTATTGTGCTTTATGGAATTAGAACACAGCTGTTTGTGTCAGTCAATATAAATTAATTTTGTTATTTTATGTTCAGTCTTAAATGTTTCACAGATCAAATAGCATTTTTCAACCCACCACGTATCTATTTCTAAAGTGCCTGTCACCCTGGTGTTTAGGCACACTGATTTCATTCCACTGCTGCAAATCACATTCCTCTCTGATCCTGGTTCTCAAAGGATTTGTGGGACTGACCAGGATTTGTGAATGTCTGAACAGCAGCCAATATCCTATGAATAAAGCTGGTTGAAATTTCTTGAACTAATTTGTTGTTGTTGAAAAATAGGCATTTTTTTAAACAGAAAAACACCTTTCTTTGGCAAAGCTGATCTCCAGTGATGTTATGCTAGGCCTGGAACCTACTTTGTGGGATTTGAATCAGTTTACTCATGGATAATCTGTTTACCCCTAAAAGAAAAGGTGTATGTGGTTTGTTTTATCATTTGCCATTTCTAGAATGAGATGATGAGTGATTTTAAAGCAAGTGGGAAAGGGTGAAAATCCCCTAAAACGATATTCTGATGATGTGGTCAGAGATGATCTTCAGGATTGTAGTCTTCATCGCCATTATACTCTTCATCACCATTGTAGTCTTCATCATCATTATAGCTCTCTTCATCACCCTTGCCATCTCCATCTCTCTTAATAGCTTCTCCATTCAAGCTAGTGAGGAAGAAGCACAAGTATGTTGTGAATATGTCACCAGTACCCGAGATCTCAGCCCCTGCTCCCACGGCCATGCACAGTGCTGTGGTCACATACATGTGGTCTGTGGTGCTACCGGAAGTGCACTTTTGGGCAGAAAGTGATTTAAATCTCTGCACTCCCCCAGGAGCAAGGTCTGCCATGTGTGTGATGGAACCATGTATCTCTCCCCATCTATCTTCTCCTTTAACCACTCCACCCTTCCAGCCAATGTCTGTCAAGCAGAAAAGACAAGCTGGGATACTCTTTAGAGCCCATCTGTGTAATTCCTTAGTCTGCTACAGGAGTTCTTATTAACTGATAGCAGCTACACTCTGATCATGAGTGCACTGTCTCCTCGGCATCCTCAGACCCTGCCTGCTGGGGCAGTGGCAGACTGGGATTGAGGCCTTGGCTACACTGGTGCTTTACAGCACTGCAACTTTCTTGCTTAGAGGTGTGAAAAAACACCCCCCCCCCTCCAGTGCAGCAAGTTACAGGGCTGCAAAGCGCCAGTGTAAACACTGCCCCAGCGCTGAGAGCGCGGCTTCCAGCACTGTCAGCTAATCCCCATGGCGAGGTGGAGTACCTGCAGTGCTGGGAGAGCTCTCTCCCAGCGCTGGTGCCGTGACCACACTCACACTTCAAAGCGCTGCTGCGGGAGCGCTCCCGCGGTCGCGCTGTATGGCTGCAAGTGTAGCCGTACCCTAAGAAAACTGAACCCCTTGAATGGAAACAGGGAGCATGATCACAAGACTACTGGCCTGGTCCATTCTCAGAAACCCGCATTGGGGACGTGGGATAATTCAAAGCACATAAAGTGGAAGGTCCTACTCTAGTGGGAGTTAGCGCCAGGATTGATCTGGAGAAAAAGGGCCAGATTCCCTGGCCTGATTCATTCCCTCTCTGCTACTCTCATGGTGCAAAGGGGACAGAAACTGAAGCTGGACCCATAGGTGCTGACTTCTACTGGTGCCAGTGGGTGCTCGACCCCCCTCTGCCCCCAGCCCCGCCTTGACTCCGTCCCTTCCCTACCACCTCCAACCCCCATTCCAACCCTTCCCCAAAATCCCTGCCCCAACTCCGCCCTCTCCTTGCCCCTATTCCAACTCCTTCCCTAAATCCCCACCCAGCCCCGCCTCTTCCCCACCTCCTCCCTGAGCATGCCACGTTCCTGCTCCTCCCTCCTCCCCTCCTGGAGCTTGCGACAGCTGTTTGGCAGCAGCAAGCACTGGGAGGTAGATGGAGCAGCAGCGATGTGGCGTGCTCAAGGAAGGAGGCAGCAGAGGAGGAGGTGGGGTGTGGCGAGGAGGGGAGCTTGGCTGCCGGTGGGTGCAGAGCACCCACTAATTTTTTCCCATGGGTGCTCCAGCCCTGGAATACCCACGGAGTTGGTGCCTATGGCTGGGTCCATCTTCCCTGCTGGAGATTTCCCAAGCATGTGGGAGTCTATAATAGAGCCAATGCAGCTGGATCCTAGACCATGTCCCCCGGGGACCCCAGCATAGGGAGTGTATTGGAGTCAGGGAGAGTTGGGAAGGAAGGTGAAACCAAAAACCAGAAACAACTCTTAGTCATTTGGCATCACTTCTTTCTTTCTGACTCTGTCAGGACAGCCAGTGGTCACTTACAGTAGCATCTGCAGCTTACAGCTTGCGCTGTTCAGTCCATCACGCAGTCTTTTCATTCCCGAATCTCCCAGCGCATCGTGATTGATATTCAGCTCTGTCAGTGACTGGTTTGTAGTTATGACAACAGAAAGATCTTCGCAACAAGCAGGTGTCAGACCACACCCAGTCAGCCTGCAAGAGACAGGGACATGCCAACACAGGCATACCATACATGGTGTCCTCCCCCTCCCCCCGCCTCTGAAGCCAAATTCATCCCTGATAGATTTTAAGGCTAGAAAGAGCCATTATGATCATCCAGAGGCAGACTTGCAAAGGTACAAATGGTCACTAGGTGCTGGACTCCCACTGGTTTTCAATGAGGCTTAGGCCCATAATTACCATTTGTGCCTTTGAAAATTTCCCTTCTAGTCTGACCTCCTGAATAAGGCCAGCCAGAGAATTTCACTCGCATCTAGGTTATGATCCCTGTATTTAGCCCGATAACATGTGGATGAGCCAGAACATATCATTTAGGATGACATGTTATCTTGATTTAAAGGCTCCAAGAGTTGGAGAATCCAGCACATCCCTTAGCAGTCTGTTCCAGTGGTTAATTACCTGCATAGTTAAAAAGTTGTGTTCCTCAGGAGATTATTTTATGCCGTAATTCAGTGAGAAACATCAGTGATTTTCCAAAAACAATGAGGGGACTCTTTGCTGTTTTTGCTGATACAGACTAACATGGCGACCCCTCTGAAACCTGTCACCATGCAAGGCAGTGATTTTACAGAGTGTTGTGCACATACTTCCTGCCGTGTGGATTTCGCTCTATGAACGCTTGCTGACTGTTCTACTTGTTTATTTCTGTGTTATCTGAAGAGGAAAAGTGTTGGCAAAATTCATCCCTGGCCTTATTCCACTGAAGTAAACTGGAGTTAAATCAGGGATTCATTTGCCACCATGATTCTGACCATATTAGGAAAAGCTGGTGCCATCTGAGAGTAGGTATGAAAACCTGACACTCGTCTTTCTACCCTGCTGGGGTTTGGGGGGATGCTCCCCAATTTAAGGTTGGCAATTTTCTATGAACATTGCTAGTGCAGTGTAGTTCATTTGAAGTTCTTGACCGTTGTGCACCAATCTATATCTTGGCAAGCAGGCCTGACCCAACAGGCTCACACTGAAAGGGTGACGCCTTAATTACTGCGTAAGAAAGAGATGGAAGCAAAAGCACAGGACAGAGACAGAGTCAGCAGAAAACACTCAGCAGCCGCTGGAGAGATGGAGATGCAAGGAACAAGAGCAGGGATTGTTACGCTCTCACAATGCCAGTGTGACTCTAATAGGCACATAGTGGCATCCAGTTTTACACTTCAGCTGAGGTTTCATTACAGTGACACAGTGCCACCTTGTGGCTTTGGGGCTGTCACTCCTTTTTCTTGCTGGAGAGTTGTCCATACAACCTGCCATCCAAGTGGGTAATACTTAATAATTTAGCTGGCAGGCTCCTCACAGGTACCAAGTTTTTGAATGGATCTGCATGGGTTTAAAGGCTGAACTACATTGACCAGATGTCCCAATTTTATAGGGACCATTCCAATATTTGGAGTTTTATCTTATATAGGCACCTATTACCCTCCACCCCCATCCTGATTTTTTATACTTGCTGTCTGGTCACCCTCGGCTGAACATCCCTCTCATCCCAGGGCAGAGGCGGTTCTGCTATAGGGGCACCTGTGGCACTTCCCTGCTCAGAAGGCGAGACAATAAAATCAGTTGTGGACTCATCCCTATTCTCTGCATCGTACCCAAATGTTCATTTAACTGACTGGACCCTACCTAAAATTCTGATCAAGGGCTGGCACGGTCAACAGGGAGGAGCTGGAAGTGAGGTCACGGAGCTGTACCTATTCTGTGGTCAAACAGAGCATTTCACTCTTCACAGTGGCCAGTTTGGCACATTTGATGACCACTAAATGCACAAAAAAAGACAACAGAGACTGTCTACCGGCCTTCAGTGGGAAAAGCTGTGCCGAGCTGATCCTGGCATGGATGGGGAATGGATGGGACTATCTGGCGACGCATATTGCTAAATGTAGAAAGATCCCACTGTTGCCAGAGATCAAGGAATAGCTGCAATTGCTGGAGATTTTTAATTTAAGCAGCCACAATGTGTTGATGAATGAAAACATGCCCAGATTAGCCAGAAATAGCAGAGCCAAGACCAGCCAATCACAAAGGAAGCCGCTGGTGACTTACCTTAGTTTCTGTAGTTTGCAGTCTGGCTGTCTCAGCCCATCACACAGCAGTTTCATTCCTGCATCTCCCAGTTTATTATAGCACATGTCCAGCTCTCTCAGGGACTGGCTTTTACTGAGAACAGCAGAGAGAGCCCCACAACAAACTCCTGTGAAATAACAGTTCGACAGCCTGCAGGGGACAGACAGACAGAGAGGACAGTGATCAGGCCTCGGGAGTCTCCCAACTTATCCTGAGGATTCCCATTTTCTGGCACCCTCTGCCGGCCTCCTAAGCAGCTGCTTCAGTACTCTGCTCTGAGCAGCATCTCTATGGGTAGAGTCCTGGAGGAGTCCAACCAGACAGGGCCGGCTTTAGGCAGATTCAGCTGATTCCCAGGAATCGTGCCCCGCGCCTAAGAGGGCCCCGCGCCCAGAGCCGGAGCCCCGGCCAGAGCGTGGCAAGCCGCCCTGCAGTCCCGGTCTCCCAGCTGGAGCCCCGACCAGAGTGCGGCAAGCCGCCCCGCAGCCCCAGTCTCCTGGCTGGAACTCCGGCCGGAGCATGGCAAGCCTCTCCGCAGTCCTGCTCTCCCGGCTGGAGCTTCGGGCCCTTTAAATAGCCCCCATAGCCCTGGGGTAGCGGGTGGCTCCGGGGGCTAGTTAAAGGGCTGGGACTCCAGCTGCCTCTGCCACCCCGTCCTTTAAATAGCCGCCGGAGCCCCGCCGCCACCATGTATTCTCCAGGGCTCTCGCTGCTATTTAAAAGGTCCGGGGCGGGGTAGAAGCAGGGGAGCCCCGGGCACTTTAAATAACCCCCAGAGCCCTGGGATAGCGGGAGGCTTGGGGGCTATTTAAAGGGCTGGGGCTTCAGCTGCCTCTGCTGCACCCCCTGCCCTGCCCCCAGCCAGCTCTGCCCCCAGCCAGCTCTGCACTCCGTGCCCACAGCCAGCCCCTGCCAAACCCCCTGCCCTGTCTCCAGCCACCCCCTGCCACACACCCCTGTGGCCCTGCCCAAAGCCAGCCAGCCCCCACACACCCCTGCCCGCATCAGCCCTGCACACCCTGCCCACACCCAGCCCCAACCCCCCTGCCCTGTCTCCAGCCAACCCCGCTGCACTCCCTTGCCTGAAGCCAGCCAGTTCTGCACTCCTCTGTCTCCAGCCCTCCCAACCCCTGCTGCATCCCCCTGCGGCCCTGCCTGAAGCCAGCCCACCCCATACCCCCCTGTCTCCAGCCAGCCCTGCACCCCTTTCCCTGCCTGCAGCTAGACCCTACCTCCAGTCAGCCCCTGCCCTGCCTCTAACCAGCCCCATGTTCACTGCTGCCCTGCAGTTCCCAGGGCAGTAACCCTGCACACCTGCTTCAATGAGGCGGGCAGGGAGCAGCTGGGACCCACACGTGCACAGCCGCAGGGAGTGGCAGGGACCCACACATGTGAAATGGAGGTCATTAATAAGCAATCAACAGTATATATGATGCAATGTACCTAATATATAATTGTATTATTTATATAGTTATGGAAAGTAAATAATACATGGAAGAAATGAAAGGCTTTTTTTTACACTTTTTTTTTTTTTTAGTCATCCCTGCCAGGGCCCCGCCGAAAATGTTCTAATTGGGCCCCGCACTTCCTAAAGCCGGCCCTGCAACCAGAGAGGCATTTCTGACCGTGGCAGCCCTGTCCAGCCTACAGACACAAAGGTCTGCATAAAGGAAAGCCCTTTGGTATCAGTGGGCTCAACCCTGCAATGCTTTCACATGGGAATCTGTGATGAAGGATCCAGCCCTTACTTCTGCAGGCTTTGCCTCTTTATTTGAGATGCTGTAGCTAAATCCTTCCCCACAAAATATTCTCTCTTCTGGTACTTCATGTTGCTCATGCTCTTGATCTCATTGGTCCTGAACCTGCACCGCCCACATGGGGAAACTTACACCATGCCTCTGAAATGAGCAAACACTAATCAGAGGCTTTTAAGGAAGCCAGGGAGCACTCACACGAGTTTCTGTATTTTACAGTTCTCTCGTTTCAGTACGGCACACAGATGTTTCACTCCAGAATCCCTCAGCTCATTATTTCTCAGGTCCAGCTCCGTCAGGGTCTGGTTGGTACCGAGAACAGAGGCAAGGTCATCACAACAAGCAGCTGTGAGAAGGCAACACTCCAGCCTGTGGGAGAGAGAGATGGACAGAGAGAAAGGTAGCAACCTGTTTCTGCACCACTCACTGCACTTGGGGCCGGTTTCAGAGGCGATGTGTAAGCTGGTGAAAATTACATTCCCTAGGTCAGATCCAGAGTCTGTTAAAGTGAAAGCAACTCTTTCTGTTGGTTTCAGTGGGCACTGGGGCAGGTCTTCTGGACTCAGTTTTGCTCCCATTTACCCAAGTGGAGCTCCCCTTCATTTCAATGGGTGGTGTACCCCATAGCTGACAGCATAGGCTCCAGCACTGGAGCACCCACGAAAAAAAATAGTAGGCACTGAGCACCCACCAGCCACAGCTGATAGGTTGTGGCACCAATCAGCTGTTTGGAGGCTGGTGAAGGCATTTGGGGGAGGGCAGAGAGCAGTGAGCCGCGGGGGCCTTGGGGAGATGTTGGACAGGGGTAGGAAGAGGCAGAGTGAGGGTGAGGCCTCAGAGAGGGGGCGGGAAAAGGCAGATTGAGGGTGGGGCCTTGTGGAAGGGGTGAAGTGGGGACAGGGCCTCAGAGCAGAGAGGGGATGGAGCATCCCTGGAGAAAAATAAAAGTCAGCGCCTATGGCTGAGAGGATGGGTGATGTTAGAGAGGGTTTAAAGGATTAATAGTATAATATTTGGCACTAGATTTCCAAATACTGCCGGAATAGCAGGAGTCCTACATCTGAATATGAGGCTGTTTGCCCACGCCTAGCACACACAGATCATTGGTGAAAAGAGATATAGAAATACAGTATGAAGAAAATGCTCATCTACTCCAGTGGTTACTCACTTTATTTTCTGTAGTTTACAGTTTGGATGCTTCAGTGCTTTGTACAGCAGCTTCACTCCTAAATCTCCCCATTTACTATAGCTCAGGTCCAGCTCTGTCAGGCTCTGGTTTTTAGTGAGCACAGAGGCGAGATCACCCACGGAAGTAGCGGTGAGACTGCGACCCCTCAGCCTGCAGGAGACAAAGGTATATGGAATCCACAATGACTCCTCATTTGAACACAGCCACTTGTGTCCCTGTCACAGCTACGCTCCTAGGAAGCCAAGCTAGGCAGCTCGACACCTGCAGCAAAAGTGTGAGTTGAAATCCAACAGGCCTGAGGGGCATCCTGGCTATTCCAACGTTAAGGAAACCAGAATAGCTCTGGGAGTGCTGAGCTGGCCACTGCTACATTCTCTGAAAGGTGCCATGTGAGCAGGCTCTTGAATTAGCCTTGGTCCTATAATTGGTGCAGAAGATGAATATGCCTATGGCCCCAGCCCCATCACACCATGCCCATTAGAGGACTCCCTGGCTCTTTTCCTTCTCTCCCATTGTGTTCTGGGAATGTCAGGACTGGGGCTGTGTGCCCCTTTGGCAAGGGCGTGTCAATGGAAGGATCCTTGGTTGGTGCCCTTTTCCCCACTTCCACTTTGTACCCCTTGCCAGCAGCCACAATCTGGCCCATAACATGCCAGCAATTATTAATCATTGTAATTGATCATGACCAAGTCAAAGTCCCACAGGGGCTTTATCTCCCTACATCAGGGCTTGGTAAAGTTAATCTTTCACTTTCAAAAGGAAACCAAAGGGTTTAGGACTGACTGGTGAGAGTAAATTTACTGCCTCCTTCCAGTGCAGAGATCACAGACTCGCGTTTAAACGTTCCTGAGAACTTCTCCTCTGGCCTGAGAGTGCAGCATGGCCATTTTCAGCCCACAAGGGGGTTTTCATGAAACTCACTGGGAAATGGAAAACTGGGCTTCTGCTGGAAGGCTGTGTGCAACCTTCACCATAGTGTAACTAGTAGTAGCTCCATAATCCTGGGGCTGAAATCTTCTGAACTGGGTCTCAGAGCTGAGTAGAGGGCTATCACTGACTATGAACTGAAGTGAAGAGTTCCTCCTGGATGTAGGTTTCAGTTATAATGCCATGAATATAACACAGTTATAAAGAAAATCCATGGTTACGTACCCCAGTTTCTGAACACCGCAGTTTTGATGTTTCAGTCCCTTACAGAGCAATTTAATCCCTGTTTCCCCCAGTTTGTTACCGCTCAGGTCCAGCTCTTTCAGGGACTGGTTTGTCTTGA
Source organism: Gopherus flavomarginatus (assembly GCF_025201925.1). Taxonomy (NCBI): domain Eukaryota; kingdom Metazoa; phylum Chordata; order Testudines; family Testudinidae; genus Gopherus; species Gopherus flavomarginatus. Next base: position 42,178,552 of record NC_066621.1, on the reverse strand, counting down.
GAGCAGAGGCGAGATCCTCACAACAAGCCGAGGTGAGACGGCAGCACCCTAAGCTGCAAGAGACAGTTGCGGTTACTGCTTGTTTTTACCCAGTTGGCGGCCTCCACTTTATTCATATCAGTGTATTCCTGTAAAGAGATTTAGAGCTTGATCCAAAGCCTAAAGACTCCTATCATCTTCCCTGGCTTTGGGTCAGGACCTTTGCCAGCTGTATTGTTCTTAATCAAAGTGACTGCTAGCCATCCTATGGCATGTGCCAAACACTCTGCTGATGTGACGATGATATGGCAGAAGTGTTCCTAGGCAATTAACAGACTAGTGTGAGGGCATGTTCAAGGTTACCAGTGCTGAACAAGAGAACAATCTCAAGCCGGGCTCCTGGAAGCACCTAGGTACATGCTTAATTTTAAGTACATGAGTAGTTCCATTAAATTCACCTTTAAAACAGTAATAGGAAAACTGAAGAACTTCATGTGATGTGGAAGGAATTTCTCTCTTTTACAAAAGGAAAAGACAGTGTGAAAATGGAAGGCTCATGGGAAGGTGGAATGATTTAGCAGACCAGGATTTTATGTTTGTAACATGTTTCCTTGCTTCTCTGTGATAATTTGGGGTGTTTTGCAAGCACAGTTTTGTATCATTGATTTATAATAATTGAAGACATTTTAAAAACAAACAAACACTATGCCAATGTAATAGGGAAACTGAGACTGTAGCAGAAGTCAGGACAGTCAGAGTTATGGTTAACTCGTTCCCTGGGGCATGCCTTCTGCTCTTCCCCTTGGCATGCATTTACTATAACAGGATCTTTCATTACAGGGAAGATGCTTCATAATATTCCATGTTTAATTAGCAATCCCAAGCAAGGCCGGCTCTAGCCATTTCGCCGCCCCAAGCACGGCGGCACGCCACCGGGGGGGCTCTGCCGCTCGCCGGTCCCTCGGCCCTGGTGGACCTCCTGCCTGTGGGAGGTCCACCGGAGCCACCTGCTGCCCTCCCAGCAACTGGCAGAGAGCCCCACGCGGCATGCCGCCCCAAGCACGCGCTTGGCGTGCTGGGACCTGGAGCCGGCCTTGATCCCAAGAGCTGAACTGTAAGTGGCTTGTATTTGAGCAAAGACTCAGTTGTGAAAAGCTAAGCAGGATCTGGGTAAGTAAACAGGAGAAAGGGAAGACTGTTTAGGGTAGATTTTTCAAAAGTGTTTATGTGCCATGTGGCAAACTCAGGACACTTAGCTACCAAGAGAGGGGTAGTAATTAGTCCCAGAAGGCTTAACCGTGGAGGAATAAGGTTCAGCTGGAACAGGGGTTACCAGGGAGCTAATTAGTTTCAGCTGGCCCCAATGGCTGGAGACCTTTTTAAACCCTTCCTGGCAGGGAAGCAGGGGGGAGGAGAGAAGTAGAGTAGCTGCCAGTGAGTAGGGGCAGCTGAACTCTAAAACTTTTCTTGCAAGGCAGATTACACTCTCCCCAGAAGGACAGGACAACAGAACAAGGGCCTGACTGAGAAGGGATCAGCCAGACCCTGCGCGACTGTGAAGGGCTTTTGCTTTGCCCATGCCTGTGTCTCCAAGGCTGAGAAGGACTGAGCTAGCAGAGGAGAGACAGGTACTTTGCCACAGCCATTAGAGAGACAAGTTAGATGAGGTAATTTCTTTTATTGGACCAACTTCTGTAGGTGAGAGATCCAAACTTTCGAGCTACGCAGAGCTCTTCTTCAGGGCTGGGAGATGTACCAAGAGTGTCACAGCTAAATATAAGATCAAACAGATAGTTTAGCATAAGTAGTTAGCATATATTTTAATCTAGGGTGACCAGACAGCAAGTGTGAAAAAAAATTGGGACAGGAGGTGGGGGGTAATAGGAGACTATATAAGAAAAAGACCCAAAAATCGGGACTGTCCCTATAAAATTGGGACATCTGGTCACCCTAATTTAAATCTGAGGGACCATTCAAGGGGAAGTGGCCGCTGCAGTCACAGGACAAATAGAGGAGTTAGTGGGTTGCAGATTGCAATAAACCATAACTCCTGTGTCTTTATTAAGAACATAATTTTTAGAGTCTAGCAAAGTTATGAATTCAAACTCCCAGGTTCATCTTTTGAAAGCCTTGGGCAGGTTTCCTTTGAGGGTGAGGACTGATAGGGGTCAGATGTGGAGCCATCACTTTGTGAAAAGAGTTCACCCACAGGTGAAAGGGTATTTTCATCTTTGATCATTTTCCTGTGGAAGTTCATTCGATCTGTAGTGGTTATCTTGGGGCCATTGACATTCACTGAAATCCCTTAGGTACCGTACATTTGAAAATTCTTCCTCATGTCAAATGTTTGAGGGGTTTAAAAACCAATCACCATTGAGACTTCTTGGTTTGTTAACAGCATTCTTGGTCAAAATTCTCCTCTGAGATTCTTGCCTAAACTTATACTGACTTCAGTGGGAGTTGCTTCCACGTTGACTCCTGAATTTTTTCCCTCTGGGAACAATGCTTCCCATTCAGGAATAATGCAGCTGTGGAGCCCCATACTAAGTGGGTATTTTTCAGGAGCACATCCAGTGTGTCATAGACCTGGACATCTATAAAAAACATTATTCCTGTCAACCAGCTCTTTTTCCATAGAACATAAATAAACTGCTCTTATTTTGTATGGGTGAGGGGACGCGAAAGAAGAAATCAGGCCTGTTACATTGGTAAAACATATAGGACAGGGGTGGGCAACCTTTCAGAAGTGCTGTGCCGAGTCTTCATTTATTCACTGTTATTTAAGGTTTCGCGTGCCAGTAATACATTTTAACGTTTTTAGAAGGTCTCTTTCTATAAGTCTATAATATAGAACTAAACTATTGTTGTATGTAAAGTAAATAAGGTTTCTAAAATGTTTAAGAAGCTTCATTTAAAATTAAATTAAAATGCAGAGCCCAGCGGACCAGTGGCCAGGACCCGGGCAGTGTGAGTGCCACTGAAAATCAGCTCGCGTACCGCCTTCAGCACACATGCCATAGGTTGCCTACCCCTGATATAATATATACTTAATAACAGAAATACATTTCATAATAATGTTCTTATCTAGATACAGTGCACAAAGTGGCAATAATAAATAATAATGATACATAAATATGTCTGGCTTGAGTGACCTCCAGATTCCTGTGTCTTTATCACTTACACATCATGAGGCTGGCTGGTTCCATGTGAATTAGCAGTCATTCTGCTGCTCAGAGACTAAACACCAGTGATACATAGCTGCACATTGCTGCTAAGCCCTGGCCTGAGAGAAAAGCAGCAATGATAGGTTCATAGAAGAGCAAACACTTACGATATTTTCTTTAGTTTACAGCCTGGATCCTTCAGTGCTTGACACAAAAGATGAGGTGGGGAATATTTTGGCTCCTTCTCCTCCAGCTTCCTGGAAAGAGAGAACAGAAACATTCCATTTTGGGTGCTGAAAAAAAAATTCACTCTCATTTCAAGAGGTTGTCTCAGTAGTTTTTATTCTGGAGCAGACAATTCAATTATTTTTTTTGAAAAATAATCCTTTTAAAGATTATCGGATGCTACTTTAGTAAATGAGGGATTTCTGGCATCAGAAACGTGTATCTCGAAAAGTGTAAGTGAATCGGGCTTATTTGACAGCCCAGGGAATTGAAGGTGTCTGTTATTGGCCAGGACAAAGATCCTGAATGACAGCCCATTAACGTTTATGGAAAGTCTCTCATGTTGACTTGAATAGGCATTGGGTCAAGATTGTGGTAATGTAAGCAGCCCCCTATCATCAGTACAATGTATTGAGTAAGGATCTCTGGATTTAGGTCTATGAAAATATGGCATTATGCTGGAATGGTTGACAAATCCATCTGCACTCTGACAACAGCAGGTGCTATTATAACTACACACACTGGATATTCATATCAATAAACTGACACACTCACCAAGGAACTAACTTTCGTAGCACTGACTCTTGTCTTTCCTCCTGCTCTTCCAGTCCAAACGTACAATCATTCAGAGAGAGTGACTGCTCATTACGACAATTCTTTATGCAGAATGAAAGAACCATGTGGTCGATTTTTGTAAAGTTAATATTGCTCAGTCCAATTTCTTGGAAATGATCCATTGCACTTTTGACAAACTCTTCGTCCTGAATCTCATACAAACAGTGAAGCAACTCAAGCTGGAATCGTTTTTCCTGGAGGGATCTGAAGGTCAGACCACAGCTTCTTTTTGCTGCAGATCCAAACCACTTCAATAAATCCTGTTTAATTTCAGGTGAAATTTTACAGCCAAAGATTTTTTCTGTGTGATTCATTCTCTCTTTGTTTAAGAGACCAAACAGGAAACGTACCGTCAAGGTAAAAGAATTATCTCTAGATTTTCCATAATTTTTCAAAATTTCATTCACATCTTTCTTCAGAGTCACTGAATCACACCCTTTTTCTTCATTTTCCACCAAGAGATAGAACAAAGCTGCAAAGAACTCTTGGAAACTTAAGTGAATGAAGCTGTAGATGCTTTCAAAGCCGATATCTTTTTGGAAAATATTCTTAGTGAGAAAGAGGGACTGAATGTCAGATCCATCCAAACCATGCTTCCTTGCATCTTCTTCTTCAAAGAGTATTTTGTTGTTTAAGATCCCATCTGCAGCTAGGGAGCATAGCTTCTTCAAGTCAGTGTGCACGGATTCCTTTGAAGTGGAATGGTTATCTAATAAACTGGACACAAAGAGCATGTATGCTGAGGTGGTTGTTTTTGAGCTTTTGGCTAGATCTTCTCCACTCTCCATCTGTTGTTTCATCACCGTGCACAGGATCCAGCACACGATGGGAGCAAAACACATGGTGAAGAGCATTTCATTCTCTTTTACAAAATCTAGAGCTTGTTTTGCTTGGATGGCATTTGCAAAGAATTTGCAGAAATACTCCTTCCTGTCCTCTTCAGAGAATCCCAGGATTGTTGCAATATGGGGAAACTTCAGACACTGCCGGAGTTTATCCAGACCAGTTGGTCTGGTAGTGATTATTAAGTAGGATTTTGGAAGAATTGTTTTCCTTAATAAACTGCTCAGTATGATTTCCACTGGCTTTGTCTGACAGGGATCAGTGCACAGACTACTTTCTTGCTGATCAAAGGAAAATTTAAGTACATCAAAACCATCAATTATGAACAAAAGCTTCTCTGGATTCACCAAAATATCTTTGATGGGTGCGTTTCTGTCAGGACAATTGTTTAAAATCAGATCCGCGACACTTCGACGCTCAGAAATACAGTTCATTTCCCTGCTATTGATGTAGAAGATGTAATCAAACTTGCCGGGATAGAGTTTTCCAAATGCCCAGTCTACCATGAGCTTCTTGGCTAACATTGTTTTTCCAATCCCAGCAGCTCCCTGCAGCACAATGCTTCTCAGTGGTCTTTGCCTGTTTCCACTAGCATCGAATAAAGTCTCCAGTTTAGTAGAACTAGCTCGCTTTGCCATGATTTCTGCATGCTCTTTCCCTTTGGCTCTTATTTCGTGCTTTCTCTCCTTCTGGTCACGATGTTCCTTTACAATCAGCAGCTTTGTGTATCTTGTGTTTAGTTCCACACACTCTCCAATTTGATTGTTCCTCTCTTCTATTAGTTGGTATTTTTCTCTTATATGTTCCTTATACTTTGGTCTGTAATCTACTTCAGTGATATGGAGCATCAAAATCCGTGAATGCAGAAATTCAGGGGAAAAAGACAGATTTGTCATTAAGGAGTTTCATGGTAGTGCTATTTCAATGCATAGGAATCCCAGATTCTAATCAACAAGGAGAATAACAGATCATATTGCTGGGGAGTGGAGGGGGGGGGAATTTCAGATGATGGAAAATAGGTATTTTGAAATTAAATTTTAAAAATTGAATTCAGCTGAACATTGACTATACTAGTGAAATGTTTCCAAAGATGGAGGTTCTTCAATATGGAGAGATGCAGGGAGTAGAAGGGAAAATATATACATGCTGTCTAATAGCTGATGTTTAAAAGCAGAATGCTTCCCTTTATTTCAAAGGGTTTTGGATCACCCCCCAACTCAGTTACTCATGAATTTGAGAATTTGGAAGACACACTGGGCCAAATTCTGGTCTCTGTAACACTGGGATAAATCGGAATAATGACCTAATTACAGGTACTCAAGATTTACACTGGTGTACCTGAGGTCAGATTCTGTCCCCAAATGACTATTATTTTGTCTACTGATACACTGAACACTTGATAGATGCACTGTAATGTCTGCAACGCTGCTACCAACTGGGTACATTTTCAACATATATGTCCCATACGTTACCTTGCGTCATTTTCAAACTCAGAGTTGCAACAGATAGAGATCGAGTAGACTGAGGCTGAACCAAAACTGAAAGAGAAATAACATGGGGTTAGTATGAGTCTCAGAGAAATGAGATGGGCATGAGCCACATATCAATGGATCTCCGCTCCTTTTGAAGGAATGATTCCTACAGAGCCAAGACTCAATCCTCTTGTTCTCATTAAATATCAAGGGTGCTCACAGGAATAGGAGAAGTACATTCTAAAGAAACTTCATTACACTTTGGCTAGTTGCAGTGAGGGCCAGGAAGTGATGAATCCTGTGATGGGGCATCTGCTCTGCACTGGCCCTGATAGGGTTAAAACCCAGCCTACAGGGCTGCAAAGAAACAGTCAATTAGGGCAGTGTCTGCAGCCAATTAGGGTGGCGGCTAGACCAGCCAATCAGGGCCATATAAAAGGAAGCTGAAAGCTAGAACAAGGAGTCTGCTGCAGGAAGACCAAAGGAGGGGACTGGCTTCCTAGAGGGATGCAGAGACTAGCACTGTGAACAGGGCTGCTAGAGCTTGCAGGCCCGAGGCCCTGGGAAGAGAGTGAAGGAGCCAGAGGCAGGAGCTGAAGGTGCTGGGGCTGCAGGGAAGCGGCCTAGGGAATTGAGACAGAGTGGTATAGAAAGAAAGGAGGGGCAGTGGGAAGCTGTCATTTAGAGGGTCCCTGGGCTGAGACCCAGAGTAATGAGCGGGCCTGGGACCCCCTCCCCACTCGCTGCTGAAGAAATGGCCAGGCTATGGACTGTCAAGCTGCTGCGAGGAGCAGCTAGACTGTTGCATAAGGAGTCCCTCTGGAAGTGGGGAACCCGGACTGTGAGACGGCCAGAGGTCTGTGCCACAAAGCAGAGGCAGTGAGACTGGAACTGCAGTGGGTCTACAGGCAGAAATGAGGACGGGAGCGTCACCACCGCTGGCGGGCACACCTGCTGACCAGCACTATTTCCTGAAATGGCCACCAGGAGGCACCAGTGTGGTGAAAGACCCCGTGAGAAATCCTTAAAATATGAGTCCAAAGCAACAGAATAATATTTCAGGTGGAGTGGAGGGGGAAAGTGCATCATTTTCAAACTAGTGTAACTCATAAAAATGGCAGAACAAATTTTATACAAATTGTCCTTGTATTCTCAATGGGCTGAGATCATCTTGGAAACCTTGTTTGAGAAGGTTACGAAGTGTGTGTGTGGGTGAAGCAGGGGGCCTAGAAAAGGAGGGATAAGAATGGAAGGGGGAAAACATTGGTAACTGTAGCGCTATCACAGCAGATTTGGTCTATCTAGTGAGCTCCAGCAACTCTGAGTCACAGAGCCACCCGCAGGCAGTGGTGTCAGGCTGCCGGAAAGCCGAGCAGTACCTGGGGCTGTTATAATATATGCCAAGGGCCTGGGTCTCAGAGAAGCCCCAAATCCAGGTGGTGCACTAGTGGCTTAAAGCTACCCTTGTTCTCCACTCCTGAGCTGTGTGTTCCATGCTGTGTTTTCTGAGAGCACCGAATCTATCCTGTGGACTTCAGTGGGAGTAGGATCAAACTCTGTGTCATGTACAGATCTGTTTAGCTCAGGGGTTCTCAAACTGGGGGTTGAGACCCCTCAGAGGGTCAAGAGGTTATTACATGGGGGGGGCGGGTCGCAAGCTGTCAGCCTCCACCCCAAACTCTGCTTTGCCTCCAGAATTTTTAACGGTGTTAAATATATAAAACAGTGTTTTTAATTTTTTAGGGGGTCACACTCAGAGGCTTGCTATGTGAAAGAGGTCACCAGTACAAAAGTTTGAGAACCACTGGTTTAGCTCCTGTGTGATGGGCTGTGCTTTCTCCCACATAAAAATAAAATGTATGGCGTGACCATGCAACCTGGAAGCGCAATAGGAGCAGAATCAGGTTTTTACAATAGCATTCTGCTTCTAACAGGTCTCTCTCTTCCTCTGTTACCTGTATGGTGTCAGTCTATATTTGACATAAATACTTAAGTGGAAATGTATTATACACTAACTACAGCTGATTCGTGGACTAATAAATGCAGTGCTCATCTAGAGAACAGGCAGTAAGAGCTACTAATAGAAAAAAGGCACAATAGTTTCACAGTCATTCTAGAAAAATATTATGGACCAAATTTTCAAAGAGCAGCATCCCTTTTACTGGTGCAAATTGACGTATTGGTGCAAATCTGGGTACTCCCAGTGGGTACAGAGCAGGTTGTTAGAGGTGCCAATGCTCTGATTTGGACCTGAAGTTATAGGGCTGCACTTTTTGCAGGTGCAAAAAAGGAGGCTGGAGTTTTGCAAGTTCACCCCATATGTGTCTCTGCCTCAGCTGGTGACTCCCATCGGTTTCCTCAGGGTTCTGGACTCTGTTAGGTGGTGTTAGCTTGCTGCTGCTGCTACTGCTGTTCGTTCCGCTGGAGCTGCCGTGGGGAATATTAATGAAGAACAACTCACAGGGGTAGCAGCCACATTAGATTTTTTGTACCTGTCTCTTTTTCCTCTTGGAGTTTCACGGCAGAGTTTTTCAGGCCGATCTTGGTGAAGATTTCGATCGCTACATTCACTGCACTGTCTTTGCCATAGAACTCTATCAGGAGACTGGCCACGTCCATTTCGTCGGCATTCTCCAACTTGCCCCGGGGGATTTTACGTTTCGTCCCCTCATAGCGAAAATCAGATAATTTGTGTTTAAATTTTTTAAAATCTTTCTTTTCGAGATCCTCCAGTTCCTGCACGAGGATGTCAGTCAGGGTCTTGTCTTCACTCATCGTGTGCTATTAGGAATGGTCTGAAACTGAATCAAGAACATTAGAAGATTAAAGCTAAACTCCATCAGACTATTAAAACCAAGAGACATCAGAAATTTGCAGTCACTGCACAAAACAAACAAAGGAATTAGCTCAGCAGACGTTATCGTCTGCATTGTGTTACTAGAGATTTCTTGTAACACTTATTTTCCTAGTTTACTCTTTACAGTGTAAGTATTGTCATAGCAGATCAGATCAATGATCCATATCGTCTAGGACCCTGCCCCCAGCACCGGCAGCCCCTGAGGCTTCAGAGAAACATGTAAAACTCTTGTAATGGACAATTATTGAATGACTTCTCCATAGGACTTCTTCCTATCCTCCATCAATTAGGGCATGACTATAGTCACAAAGCAGGAAAGTTTAGCCCCCTACTGGATGGAATCAGAACTGCTCAACTGAGTGTCAGATTAACTGAACCTGGTTGGAAAATGTGAAAGTGTTTTCCCCAAAAAATGAGAGAGATGAGGTAGAGGAGGCAATGTCTTTTATTGGACCACCTTCTGTTGGTGGCAGGGACAAGTTTTCAGGCTCCACAGAGCTCTTTGTCTGGAGAAAGTTACCAGAAGGTCTGAGCTAAATAAAAGCTGGGACAAATTGTTAAGCATAAGGGTTTCACACATGTTGCAGGAGACACTTAAAATGAAGTGGGCAATCAAAGTTAGCAGACAATAGCGTATGTGACCCTACTGTGTTTAGTGACAGCAGAGTGATGAATTTAAGTTCCCAGGCTCATCTTTTGAAGGTCTTGTGTAGAGAGTTCGCAAAAATTGTTGACCTTGTCCTGAGTTAGAAGGCCTTAAAGTTTTTTCAAACCTTTAGGGGTTTTTTCAAGCCTTTTTTCTATAAATGTTTTTATGATTTTTTTTAAAGCTTTACTGAAAACAGTTTTTTTGGTAAATGAAAAGTTTCTATGACCATAGTGGTAAAGTAAGTAATAAAATACAATTAAAATTAGATTAAAATATCGTGAAATTTGGGGTAACAGACAAAATTTCTTGACAAACAATTGTTCCCAAGTACAACTATTTCTAGAGTAAACAAGAAAAGGGACTATTCTTGACATCATTCTAAGTAAAGACTTGGTACAAGAAGTAGCTATGTTTGAATCACTGACCAATAGGGACAACAATATATTTAAATGTAACATCCCTGTAGGATGGACTGTACCAAAAATCAGATCTGTCACACTTTAGAAAGGAGGATTTTATAAAAATGAGGAAGCGAGTCAAAAACCCCTGATATAAAAATGAGGACATTAAACTTCTTAGACACATGACAAGGGCTACTTTGACTATGTTTACACTACACCACTTACGGCTGATTGTGACTTTTTTCTAGATATTTCTTGATAACAGCTTCCAGGCTTCACAACACTATGTGGAACAGTGTCTGTACATTCAGCTGTAGTTGTATCAGCAATACCTTCCTGCTTTACCAACCATGTTAGGGTCACTTGTAGAAACAAGGACATGAAGCTCGTTGGTATTATCATAAATCACTGTCTATGGCTGTACTGCAGACTTAGTATTTTCAGTGGTGTCACTGGTGCAAAAGATGCTGCTATATTTATGCTTAAAAGCTGGTTTAAGTGGTCACTTCATGAAATGTATGGTGCCATCACCAGTGCTGAACTATCTGAATTCATACAGAATACATCAGGCCATTCAGAATGGGCATCTGCTGCAATAAAACAACCCCCCACCCCCCACCGGGATGATTTAGGGAAGCTATCTGTGTACGGGTTACGAATTCTGTCTTGGAGTATCTGTGTCAGCCTGCAAACTCCATTCTGAAAGTGGGGCTTGCTGCCTTCTCTGTTTCCTTTAACGCCATGTTGGATAGAAATGCCTATGGATGGTGGCCCAAGGCTAATCACAGAAAGTCATTAAACCTTGATGGTCTTCTATTCAAATAGAAACAGCCTGAGATAAAATATTGGCTGCCAACCAGGAGAACCAGTCTGTTCAGGTGGGCTGGTAATTAAGCAACAGGTCATATGATGAATGACTCTGATCACCTGAGGTAGAACTGCAGGTCACTTGACAAAGGAGATGGGTGGTTATAAAAGAGAGCTTCTGGGTCACCATCCATTCTGAGAAGAGACCAGAAGCAGAGGAAATTTGGACAGGAGAGCAGAAGGGTACTGACTGCAAAGATCAGTGTCAAAAAGATTCCATGGTTCAGAGGAGAAGGCATGTGCAGGAACAGGGGAACCTGGACTTCTCAGAGTGCTCTGCCCAAGCTCAAAGAACTTTCAGAGTGGTGAGGAAACAGAGGCAGAAACATGCATACAGGTGTGTATATTACTTTGTCTAGATCCGTGTATCTCTCATGCTATCTCATTAGAGAGCCAGGGTGTTTTAGAATCCTGTGCAAAGTCTGTGTGTGCATGTTTGCTTCATTATTATGTGCCTCTGAAGAGATGAACTGTAAACCCAGAGTGCCCACACCCCTGGAGTTCTGGGGGAGGGTGTGCTTAAGCTACAGAAGAGTCTGAGGGGTCAGCACTGGTCCTAGTGGCTAGGCAGTTGGACTACAGGATCTCAGTTCTCAAAGAAGGTGCTAGACAGAGAATCTCCACACACAACTCCTTGCCAGGGCTTTCATTTCTACAGTTCTCAGATGGCTTCTAGGTAGTCCTTAGAGTACCTGTGGCCTGAACTTTGCTGGAGTAAGCACTCTGGTACCACTCATTGGGCAATGCTGACCTACACTCTGCTGTTTTGTTTTTTTTTCCAAACAAAAACAGCTGGAGGCAGTTGTTTCATGCATTAGTCCATCCACTCATCACAATGTCATGTCCCTGGGCCAGCAGAGGATCATGTTTAGTATTGTGTTGTGCCATGGCATTTGTCACTGGCAAGGGGTCAGGACATAGGGACTGTCTTTGATTCCCCTTCAGTATTCTCACTGTTGTTTTCAATGGCAAGTCTTGACAAGCAATCCGTACTCGCTTCATTGGCTGGTACTTTTGAACTCTGAGAGCCCCCAAGAATATCGCTCAGCTCTGTAATCATGCTGGAGCCGTTGTCAGGACTGATTTTGGTGGGTTAAAAATGGAAACTAGAGATGGATGATCTATAACTAGAGTAAGGGCTTATCTGCACAGGGGAACAGCCCGGAATAGCTATTGCGGACTGGCTATTTGGCACTAACTCTCCATATAGACATTCTTATTGCACACTAAGAGCGCCTCTGGACTTGCATCAACTTTCTTTTGATTTATGCAAATCATCTTATCAGTGGTGTAGCCGCCATGCGCAATTTGAGTCTTTGAAAAACTCACATTTAAGCTTATTTTGCTCTGAGACTACACTCAGCAGCCTCTCACCACACTCCAGTCAGAAAGGGGTTAAAACCAGCTCCGGGAAAGGGCTGCCCCGAAGAGCCAATCAGGGGAGGGCAGGTTGCAGCCAATCTAGGGCTGGGAGGGATGGTATAAAAAGGGCTGTGAACTAGGAGACAGCAATCTGTCTCACTCCAGCCTTGGGGTGGGAAGGACCTGGCTGTCTGGGAGCACAGGGTACCTTCAACAGAGCAGCACTGGGGAAAGGGCAGGCTAAGCTGGGGAGCTCAGGCCCGGTGACCTCCCAGGCTGAAGCCTGACAGGAAGGTCTAAGGAGGTACAGGGGCCACAGGGAAAGGCAGCAGGTCCAACTCCCTAGCCAATGATGAGTGGCCACTTCAGACTGCAGTTTGTCCCTGAGTAAAGGGGATACATGAGGACTGGCAGTGGGTCACTGAGGTGAGATGGGATCAGGGGATTGGGGTTCCCTGTGTGAGGGGCAGCACCCCAAGGTAAGGGGCACCGTGGTCTGGGAGGGACGTGGGGCCCACACGTAGTGGAGATAAAGGAACTGCAGAGGGGCAGGTAAAAGAGGGTGAGACACTGGCCCATAGAGGGCACTCGAGGGCTGAAAGAGCTAATTCCTGGATGACCAGCTGGAGGCGCTGTGCCGGTGAGTCACTGCTCTGCTATGTATACACATTGTTGTTCTGGCTGGTATCTGAGAGACAGAACACAGTGAGCAGTGCTAGAGGGCTCACAAACTATTTAAAAGGGCACTACCCTATACACTACATTTTTGTAACTTACACCGTCACTTACATGGGCTCTGAACATAGCCCTACAAGATCTATTTCATATAAGATGTCTAAGCAAAATGTCTACCACATATACAGAAGTCAGGAGGAAGCGGTGTCTATAGAAAGTGAGACTGAGTCCTCACTCCGTCTGGCAGCGGGAGTCAAATTTTAGATAACAACCCCTGTGTCCTCTCCCATCCTGCTGCAGATCAAAAGGTCTCCACACGAAAAGAAAACCTAAACCTGGACCGTTTCCTCCCTGAGATGTCACTGATATCAAGGCCCAAGGGGGGCTGAAATGGAATCAGATCCTTGACCATCTTCGCAATGCACTGTCAACCTCTGGAACTCCTTGCCAGAGGGTGCTGTGAAGGCCAATACTATAACGGGGTTCAAAAGAGAGCTAGATAGATTCATGGAAGATAGGTCCATCAATGGCTATTAGCCAGGATGGGCAGGAATGGTGTCCGTAGCCTCTGTTTGCCAGAAGCTGGGATTGGGTGACGGCATGGATCACTTGATGATAACCTGTCTGTTCACTCCCTTTGGGGCACCTGCCATTACTGTCAGTATACTGTCAGAGGACAGGATACCGGGTTTGATGGACCTTTGGTCTGACCCAATATGGCTGTTCTTATGTGTTCTTATGTTCCCTAAAAAGGAATATACCCATGAAAGGGTTGGCTGGCCCTTTAAAGGAGGTTACGGGCCTAGCGAAGCCCTATTCCTAGTTATGGTCTAGGATTTCACAGCAGGGGATGTTGAGAAGAGGTGTCTGGGGAAACAAGCACCTCCATTCCTTCAAAACAGGGAGAGCCTGAGGGTAACAGGGAAAAGCCTCTGTGCATCTGCGGATGTCCCTCTCTCTCAGGTTCCAGTTCTTATGAGTGTATCGCAAATCTCATGCAATTTGGGTGTAGGTTTTTTAAGTTTCTCATGATCTTCTGATTCCCCACATCAAACCTGAACATTTTCATTTGCAATGGCCACCCATTATTTCCAAAGGGACTGAAATCACAGGCTCCTCTGCCCTTGGTCAAGAAGTGTATAATTCCCTTATAAGTTGGGATGTAAAGGTGAGGCTGCCCTTGGTAAAGCTTAATGATGTTTCCATTGGGACTGAAGCCAGGCCTCCCACCACCAATATGACTTTTTGTGGCTACAGAACAGGCCAGGACACTGGGACGTGGAAGGGGAGTGTGGGATGCAGGAGGAGTCTGACAGGCTGCAGAGGAATGTTATGGGAACAAGAGGGCACTGGCAGGGGACAAGAGAATATGTGGGGCAGAAGGGGACTGAGAAGGTATAGGGGAATGTGGAGAAATGGCACACGGTGCTATAGGGCAGCCATAAGGGCTCTAGACCAGACACAGGCCTCTATGCCAGCACAGAGCCCATGCAGTCTACTCACAACTGCCTCTGCAGTAGCCGCAGGGGCCATTCCTGGGTCAGGAGCAGGTGTGGGATGGAGACTGGCCAGAGAAGGGAAGGGGCATGTTGGGTAGGGGAGAAGGAGTGGCCAGAGTAATTCTGAGCCTCTGTAATGATCTCTAAGTGCCTTCCAATGGGGGCACAAACTAGGGTGGCTTTCCCTGGCCGGCATGGCCTGCACTGAAGACCAGGCTAGCTTTTGGCAATGCCAGAATAGGGCAGCGCAAACCATCGTCATGTGATTTGTCTTACATAAATATGACACCTCGTAAATGTCCTATGTCTACTTTCGTTCTGAATTTATCGACTGAGTTTGCACCTTTTGAAGAGGAGATGGCAAATAAGCCAGGTGAATAGTTCCAGTAGACCAGTTACCTGCTATAAGGGAGCTAGGTGCTCAGCAGCGGTGAAGGCTTTAGATAAGAGCAGTTCTGTGCTTAACGTGAATGATAGCACAGCTCACAAGGCCAGTCCTAACAGCTTAATGACCGATCATAAAGAAGATCAAAGTGTGTCTGTTATCTGAGAGCCTGGTACCTGCAGGGTTTCCCAGTGTATTTTGCTGTCACATTCAGAAAGTGATACTTAAAATTTCTATTATAAAACCTCCAGGAGCCAGGCTCAGGGCCCGGCACCCCGGGTGATGGCTCACACTCCCGGGAGCCGCAGAGCTCAAGCGTGGTGAGGGAGGAACTAGGGGGCACATGGGGGCCGGTGCCTGCATGCATCCACTGCAGCCTGCAGGAGCCCAGCGGGGCGCTGGGCCGCAGCCTGGGTAGGAAGGGCAGGGGGCGCAGCTGCTCCCCACTAGCTGCACTGCCGCCTTTGCAGGGCTGCTGCCTGCCCACGCTGCGCCGGCTCCTCCATGGCTGGGGCTCGCCACCCTGCAAGTAGTACGCTCTGGCTCTCTGGTGTGTCTGGAAGGCGGCTCCTCCCTGCCAAGCCAGGGCAACGTTTTTTGGCACCCCCAACTACTTGGCGCCCTAGGCAACCGCCTAGTTCGCCTAGTGGTTGCACCAGCCCTGACAGGAGAGCCGTGAAACTCTCAGGCCCTGGGTGGAACTCTGGCATGTTGTTCAAGAGAAGAGTTCTAGGCACAGGAGTAAAACCATATCCTCCGTGAGAGCACCTCTGGCTAGATGATCCATAGACTAGTATTAGCTTTGGCTTCAGAAGAGGCTGTTCACCCACTCAGACACAGGCTGGAGATCTCATGCAGCCAGCAGCAAAGCATCATTAGAGTTTCTGGAACTTGTAGATAATTTTCTAACACAAAAGGTTTTGCCCCCAACCAGCGGCAACTCTATTTTGGATTTAGTTAGGATGGATAAAGAGACTTGATCGCTGGACTGGAAGTTGATGGTTGCCTAGGGAGCAGAGATCATAGCCTGATTACCTTTATTCTGGGAAAAAAGAGAGAGTCAATTCTTTAAGAAGTCATTATTACATGGCCAAAAAGCCACACTTCCACAATCAAGAAAGAGGACAATATTGGCTAGGAGCCCATCCCGGTTCAGTGGAGAAGCGACATCAGCAATTAGAAATAAAAGCACAATATAGAACAAATGGAAAGAAGAGAAATAGATAGCAACCAATATAAATTAAAGTTATGGGGTGCAGAAAATTCAAAAAGGAAGCTAAAGATATTAGGAAAAATCCATGCTGGCAAGATGGTAAGAAGGAGTTTTTAAAGTTGATCAGGAACAAAATAAAACCTAAAAATGCTAAAGGCCGGCTATCAGAGGGAGGTGGTGAAATTGTTAATATAGATGTAGAAAAGGCAGAAGTGTTCAATAATTGTTTCCGATCTGTATTTGGAAAGAAGCAGGACGATGTATTCATATCACATGAGGATGATGAAATAGTTTCCAGTCCACTAGTAACAACGGAGGATGTTAAACATCATCTGCTAGGGATAACAGGTCCCAGATAACTTGCACCCAAGCATCCTAGAAGAGCTGACTAAGGACATCTCTGACCTGCTGATGTTAAGTTTTAATAAATCTTAGAATCCTGGGGAAATTCCCAGAGACTGGAAGAGTACTAATGTCATGCCAATATTCGAAATGGACATGTGGAATGCACATGTAACTATAGGTCGGTTAGATGGATATCAATCCTGGGCAAAATAATGGAAAAGCTGATATGGGATACAATCAATAAAAAAATCAAGGGTGGGAATACAGTTAATGCCAGTCAACATGATTTTATGGAAAATAGGTTTCGTCAAACAAACCTGATTTCATTTTTTTGGTGTGATTACGAATGTGATTGACAATAGTAGCTGTTGAGATGTAATATACTTTTGTCAGGTATTTTGTTTAGTACTGCACAACATTCTGATTACAAGATTAGTACGATACAATATCACAGCACATGTTCTATGGGTTAAGGACTGATTGACAGAAGTCAGTAGGAATCAGCGTTAAATGGGGGTGGGTCTAGTAGAGTTTAGAACGGTTTGGTTATAGGCCCAATGCTAGTCAATATTTTGATCAATGATCTGGAAGTAAACAAAAATCACTGCTGGTAAAATTTGTGAATGACACAAAGGTTGGAGGAGTAGTAAATAATACTGAGGACGGGGCAGTCACGTAGGATATGTCTACACTGCAATGTCAGTTGCGATTGCAACATGGGTAGGCATACCCGAGCTAACGTTGAACAAACTAGATCGCTAAAAATAACAGTGTAGCCATGGCTAGCTGCCCAAGTACATACTCAGGGTCCTAGACAGAACCCAGCAGCTAGCCCATCCTCTGCCCTTGCCTTGGTGACTACACTGCTGTTTTTAGCTAGTTAGCTCTATCAAAGCTAGCTCAGCTATGTCCACACATGCGGCAATCACACCTCTGGTTGCAGTGTAGATATACCCACCACAGAGCCCTATGGATTGCTTGGTAAACTGGGCCCTTCGAACAAAATCCAGCCAAATGAAAGGAACAAAGAATGCAAGCCCTGCCTACAGAAGCGTGGGGGCGTGGGGGGGAGTGGAAGACAGTATCCTGGAAAGCATTGACTCTGAAAAAGATTTAGAGGTCATAGCAGATAAGCAACTCAACATGAGGTTCTAGTATGTTGCCAAGCCATAAAGGTCTAATGCAAACCTTGGATGTGTAAATGAGGGAACAATGAGTAGTGAAGTGATTTTTACCTCTGAGTATGGCATTGGTGAGACTAATACTAGAGTATTGTGTACACTTCTGATGGCCACGTCTGTAAAAGGTGGTTGAAAAATTACAGAGGGTGCAAAAAAGAGTCACAGAAATGGTTCAAAGACTGGAGAAAATACTCTTCAGGGAGAGATTTAGAGTTCCATCCGTTTAGCTTACCAAAAAGAAGACTGAGAGGTGGTGGTATTATAGTGTATAAATATCTTCATGGGGAGAAGATGCTGGGTACTAAAGGACTCTTTGATTTAGCTGGGAAAAGCATAACAAGAACCAATGGCTGGAAGTGAAAGTCAGACAAGTTCAAAGTAGAAGAAAGGCACAAATGTTTACCAGTGACAGCCCCTAACCGCTGGAAAACACTACCAAGGGAAGTGGTGGCTTCTCCCTCTCTTGATGTCTTCAGATCAAGACCGGAGGCCTTTATGGAAGATATTCAATAGTCAAACACAAGTGATTGGGCTCAATACAGGAGTAACTGGGTGAATTTTAATGGTCTGTGTTATCCAGGAGATCAGACTAGATGATGTAATGCTCCCAACTGGCCTTAAAATATATTAATCCATCTTCTCCAAGATGAGCTTGTAAATGTATAATTAACTCTTGGAACTCATTGCCACAAGGAATACACTGTGTAAAAGTATTTTAGTTTTAAACTTGTTGCCTTTCAATTTTATTGAATATCCTCTTGCTCTCATTTTATGAGAGGCTAAATAAGACTTGCCTTATGTAAACCATTCATTACTGTATATGCCGTTCTAGCTTGTCACCTCTGATAATATTTGTAGTATTTTCTATTTATTCTTTACACATCATAAGTACTTTTTTGGGAGGGATGGGCAGGTTGACCTATATTACACATTCAGCAGAGGTTTTCACAGAGCTTTCCACAATGATAGCTTTTTCCTCAGTGGTTACACTGGATGTGGAACCTAGCAATGTGTATGAATAGTTCAAATTATTCCCTCCAATATGTATCACATTGCACTAGTCAACATTTAATTTCATCAGGCACTTGCCTAGCTCTGCGTCAAGTCCATCTGAAGTTCCTCGCAGTCTTCTCTAACCCTGAGAAACCCAAATAGTTTTCAGAGTAGCAGCCGTGTTAGTCTGTATCCGCAAAAAGAACAGGAGTACTTGTGGCACCTGTTAGTCTCTCAGGGTGCCACAAGTACTCCTGTTCTTTTTCCAAATCATTTTAACATCTGCAAATTTGGCCACTTCACTATTCTTGCCCTTTTCCATGTCATTAGTGAATCCATTAAGCAGCAATCTGATGCACAACTGGATGGTACTTCACTTTTAGCTTTTTTGCCATGTTGAAAGCTGACCATTTATTCTTATTCTTTGTCTTCTGTCCCAAAACCAGTCTCTAATCCATGACGGTAATTTCCTTCTCACCTCAGGGTAAATTTCTTTAATACCCTTGAGAAAGACTTTGTCAAAAGCTGTCTGAACATCTAGATAAACTATGTCAACCATCTACTTCCAATTTCCCCACTATGTTATCATCATGCTTAAATAATTCTGGAAGATGAGAGGGGTCTGGGTTTTCTTTACAGAAAGCATGGTGGATGGTTCCTATCACATTGTATTTGATTTAAGGCTTTTATAATTGTTTCTTTCATGTTTGTTTCATTCCATTGACCAGGTGCACAAATAAGGCTCACTCGTATATAATTCCCAGGAGCACTCAGCGTGTTTCTTAAAAGTAGGTTTGCTACTGATATAGATTCTCTGATATAGCAGCTATTTTTAATGAGTTAGCATATTGTTGTCAGCAGCTGAGCCATTTCATTCTTCAGTCCCCTCTGAACTCATGGGTGTGACCCATCCAGGCCTGAGTGCATGCTGCTCTTTGATTGACCAGTTTGTTCCAGGAGCTCACTTGTATCCCCACAATACTATCTGAGAAAGACTCTTCGTGGATTTCTCCTTCAGCTCCCCAAAACTCTCCCTCCCATCTTCTCTGGGTCCCGCCCCCCAACTTTCTCTGTTCTCTCCTTAGTTTCCTATGGGCTTATTATCTATACTACCAGTTACGTCGCTCAAGGGTCTGAAAAAACCACCCTTCTGAATGACGTAACTTACATCGACTTAAAATGGTGTCTACACCATGCTATGTCGTCTGGCTGAGGTGAAGTAGTTACGTTGACATAATGCGTCTTCACCAGACGTGCTGCAGTGGCACCAATTTAGCATAGTAGTGAAGACAGGCCCTATAATTCTTCCTCTCTCTCCGCCCCCTCCCTTGTTCCTGTTCTACATATCTTCTCTTCCCATTCTATGTGTCCTTTTCCTTCCCATGTCTTCCCTCTCCTTTCCCCTCCTGCCACATTCCATCTGTTCTCCACTCCTTTCTCCTATTTCCATGTTTCCCCTTTCCCTCTTCCAGGTCTTCTCTTTCCTCCTTCAGAATACATGTGATGGCTTTCAAGACAGCGAGAGATCATAAACAACCACCTGTGGCTCAAATGTTTCAAAGCAGTCTAGGGATTTAAGATACCTCTTCTTTAGAAGTTAATGCCAAATGTGTCTAAACCCCTTGTGCTGCTACAAAAATCTCACCCTATGATTTTAAGAAAAAAACCTTCCATGACAAGATGATAGCTCTGGTGAGCAGCTTACTCCTTGAAGACTAACTTTACCACCAACTTGACTTCTATTTTAAAGGTCTCCGCTCCATTTTCATACTGAAAGCCTTATACAGGCAATTATTCATGATTAAATATTTGACTACTAGAATCACAGGTGTCTAGTTCATGAGTTTGCAAGAAAACTCTTTATAACTTTCCAAAGACCAACTGTGTTCAAAGCAGGGCAAATACAGGCAGGGGCAGCTCGAGGCACCAGTGCACCAAGCACGTGGCTGGGGCAGCAAGCCATTGGGGGCACCCTGCCAGTCGCCTTCAGCAGCATGCCTGCGGGAGGTCCGCTGGTCCTGCGGCTTTGGCAGCAATTTGGTGGTGGGTACGCCGAAGGTGTGGGACCGGCGGACCTCCTGCAGGCATGCCGCCGAATCCGTGTTACCAGTGGACCTCCCACAGGCACGCCGCCGAAAGCCACCTGATTGCCATGCTTGAGGCGACAAAATACATAGAGCTGCCCCTGAATACAGGCCGTTTAGCTGCAGGCTTAGTAGTGGCTATGGAATCCTAACCTCTGTCAGATGTAAAGCTGCCAAGGAAGCATAAAGCTGCAGGATACTAGAGGAGCAAGGGGAAAGATTCCTGCTTAACACAGCTTTGTTTACAATTGACAGACATCAGGCAGCGTGAGAGAAATCTCCTCCTCTAACTTCATAAAGCTGTTGATTAAGCAAGATTAATTTAAGTCAAGGTAAAACAGAGCGTGATGCACTTACTGTGAAAGTCCACAGAGAACTTGGGAGCCAGCTTCCTTTCTTTGCCACAGTTTGCTGTTTAGACCCACAAATACAGAGATAAAAAGAACCCAGGACAGGGAACAAGCAGCCCTTCCCCGCTCTCTCCCCAGCCTGCAATCTGCTTTAAAGAGTGAGGAAAATGCCACCTGTGAAAGTGAAATTCAGAGCAACCAGTTTACAAAGTTAACCCTTCACCCACCTTAACACAGTCGGAGCCTCTTAGGACCAATTTTTGCCTGGCTTTTAGTGCATGCATGGGAACAGGTAGGGGAAGTGTGATTAAGCTTTCTCTCACCTTGTATGGCCTGTGCAAAGGCCAGGTGAAATTATAGTCCTGGAACTTAGTCCCTATGTACGTTGAATTGTAGGAATATAGGGGTGGGAAGGGATGTTGAGAGGACATCTAGGCCAGCTCCCTGCACAGAGGCAGGACCAAATGAACCTAAACCATCTCAGACAGGTCTTTGTCTAACCCAGTGGATATCACCCTATTTATGACTGTGGGCTGCATATGCAGTTCTCTGTGTTATGTGGGCTGCATCCACACAATACATATACTACATTGATGGACTTGAGGATGTCACAGGGGCCACAACTGTGGGCTGATTGGACTGCAAGCTGCCTGCGGGTTGAGAACCACTGGTCTAATCTGTTCTTAAAAACCTCCAGTGATGGGGATGCCACAGCCTCCATAGGTAACCTGATCCAGTGGTTATATATCCTTACAGTCAGAAAGTTTTTTCTAATATCCAATCTCTCTCTCTCTCTCTCCCTTGCTACAAGCTGATCCCATTACTTCTTGTCCTACCCTCAGTGGACATGGAGAACACTTGATCATAAGCCTCTTTATTCTGATCCACTGTTTTACAATCTATAAAATCCAGCTTTTGGGTGCCCAGCGGCTGCAGACATTTTTGGTGGATGTAAGCTAAGAGGAGCTTTTCCAAGCTTTAAGGCCCACTCAAAATGGCGACTGCACCTGGGGAACATCACTTCTAAAGCAGATTGTTGGCCATAAAATGGAATGGTTGCTGGCCCCTGCCAGGCTGTAATTCACCATAAACCCTCTCTTTCTCCTCCCTCTCCCTGCCTGCATCTCTACCGGCAGACCAAAGCGCCACCCACTCCACCATCCATGTGCTCAAAATGGTGATCACATGCTATCTCCTCCCCCACCCCCATACAGCTGATTCAAATAATCAAACTTTGAGCAGGTGAATAAGTTTATTGAAATGTGATACAGAAAAACAAGCCATAAAAATAGTTAGCCTTATCCTCATGCGGGCATGCAATCATAGTGTTTTATAAGGTATCTTTAACATCATTTTATCATGGCATTCTAGGTGCCATATGTCATCTCATAACAATTACTGCTCATAGAGATTGCACAGCCCTATTAATCTTACGGCACCAGGAAGAGGTGTATTTAATAGTTACTTCATCATTGCAATCGAGGAGGGAAATGTAACATCATATCATTTCACAGGAGGCAAAGACCTAACAATTATTAACCATTAAAGTTCTTGACAGTCACTGCGGAACCCCCCTCGATTGTTCTGTGCACGTTGTGCATGTCTGAAGAGGACAGAAAGCAGCGTTTGAGGCAAAGAAAGTGCTCAATTTTAGTAGAGCAACCCTATCATTTGTGCTGGCATAGATGGCAACAGCCTTCCAGACCTGCAGCAATCCTTGTGAATAACATCACACACATCTTGCTGGTCTGTCCTTAGCCTTCTTGGATAAGCCCCTTCTCTGCTTCCTAGTCACCTGTATCAGCGTGATGTCATTCAAAGTCAGGGTGGCCTGAAGAGGTGCAGAGGCAATTACTAACCTGTCCCCCCATGCTTGAGAAGTGATTAGCTTAGAATTACCACTCTGTCATCTCTATAATAACACAGGGGTGGGATTTCCAAAATTGTATGTGTGACTTGGGAGCACAAACACCCCCACCCCTAGCCCTGACAATAAATGGGACTTGTGCTCCTAAGTCACTTGGGCAGGTTGAAAATCACACTTGCACATGTGTAAGTCTTTAACATAGAACAGATATTATGTCAATTTTTCAGCTCTGTTTGAATTGCCCTGTGCTCTTAACAGTTTGTGCTGAGCTGGGATCTCCAAAAAAAAAAAAAGGGGGGGGGGGCAAAAAACTGAAACCAGAAACAAAGAAAGAAAAACCACACAAGCCAGAAACGGGTTTAAAATCTCATGATGACTAATCTTTTCTACTGGTCTCTCTCTCTCTCTCATTCACACGTTTGTTTTTCAATATTTCTTGGTGTTACCCATAAAAGACTTTCCTGGGTGACTCTCTGGAGCGGTTCCTCAATCTGTCCAAGTGTTCTTCAGAAAACAAAGGTTTTGGGGCCAGCTAGGGCCTGAGCTGAGAAATGGGCCCTGCTTGGTACATCTCCACACACAAAAGTTCCCCAAGGAATTAGTGTAGAGGGCCTATTTCATGCATCATTGGGCCTAACGTCAAGGTGCTGCACATGCTCAGGCTGTCAGCACCGTTACTAACCTAGCATTCCTGCCATGGTTAGTGCACCAATGGGGAATTTTAAGGAAAAGGTTTAGGGTGATCCCAGCTGTACATTATGCCAGTGTAGACATGACCTGCCTTTCTAATGTAAAACAGAAGACAGAAAAACTAAGTTGTAATGGGGATGGGAGGAGAGTGTGTTAAGATGAACACATTCCAACCAGAAAACAACTTTCTCCTCTGTGACATGTGTCCACCCCCAGATCCCAGTGGTGGAGACAGACTTTGGCCATTAACCCGCCTCACCTCAGGCATATTTGGTGCAGTTCTCTTATGTCCTGACAGGCAGAAGGATGATTTAATTTCCCCAAACTCAAATCTTAACTGCATTCTCACCAAAATGCCCTAAACTGTCACAAAGCTGAGATGCAAATGAGACCTTTCAGTCATTTCCCCTTGCTCACTGATAGATGGTGGCAGAAAGCTCCTTCCCTTATGAAGCGTCTGTTCATTTTGTGTTCTCCCAGTCCTGCTCTTCTCCCTGTTCACCAACTAGTGTCAACAGCGAGCTCCCAGACTTCTAGGTCATCAGGCCACAGGGCCTATACTGGTTATTCCAAGCAACTGGGAGAGACACGGTGTAACAGGATTGGCACTCACCTCTCGTGAGTGCCTCCTTCTGGCTGGACATCTGCATTCTTTAGTTCTGGTGACCCCTTTTGGTGGTTCTCAGGTGGGTTTGTCAGTGACACAGCACTCCAGCTGAGTCACACTGTCTGCCTGTTAACCAGCACAAACCCCTTCTTGGTTATATGGTCCACTGGGGCCTCTCTGTCAGGGCCACCTTGGGGGGGGGGGCAAGTGGGGCAATTTGCCCCAGGCCCCACAGGGGCCCCCCATGAGAGTTTTTCAGGGCCCCTGGAGTGGAGTCCTTCACTCGCTCCGGGGGCCCTGGAAAACTTTCACAGGGCCCAGGCCCCCGGAGCTTCTTCCGTTCCCGGTCTTCGCTGGCAGGGAGTCCTTCAGCTCCAGGGTGCAAGGACCCCCCGCTGCCGAATTATCGTCGAAGCGGGACCCACGGCTGAAGTGCAGCCAAGTCTTCGGCGGTAATTCGCCAGCGGGGGACCACCGCTGTGGGTCTTTGGGGCACTTCAGCAGCACGTCCCAGAGTGGAAGGACACCCCCATCGCCAAATTACTGCTGAAGCGGGGGTCCCCTGCTGCTGAAGACCCCAGGGCCCCGGAATCCTCTGGGTGGCCCTGATCTCAGTACTCCTCTGGTGGTCTCTCTCTCTCTAGCCCTCCCTGGGCTTTGGTCTTTAAGTAGTCCAGCCCTGGTATGAGGATGAATCCCCAAGGCTTCCTCCCTGGAGAAACTATCTTCCTGCAGCCCTCCCCAGGCTCAGTCCCAGCAACCAGCCAGGAGCTCCCCCAATGCTCCCCTAGTCTCTGCTAGCAAACCGTCCATGGCCCTACTGTTCTTCCAGGCAGCCAAACCTGAAGTCCTTTCTTCTCCTGCTCCAAGCAGCAACTGACTACTGCTCTCCTCTGCAGCTTCTTTTATATGGCCCCCCTGGACCCTGATTGGCTGCTTCCCTTGCAGCCACTCTAGCCTGCTTGGAGGACCTCTCCAGTGTTCCATGCCTGGGATGGGTGTGGCAAAACCCTGAGATCTCCAGCAGGGGGCCTTTGGGCCTAGTCCATCCCATCACACAAGGCCTATGAAAATCCACTTCCACGTGCAAGAAAGTGGTGGTGGTGGTGTCAGATTTAACGTCCAGTAACTTGCCCTGTAGTCCTAGGACTCGCCCTAAAACATCTTTATCCTCTGCATTATTTTCAAGAATGTCCATTCTCTTTGTAAGATTGTATTGTATGAGAAAGTTGAATAAACACTACTCAGAGTGTAATGGAGCTTTGTCTAGAGTCACAGCACGTGAACTTGTCTAGGCCTCTCCAAGACACTCCTTTTCGATTACAGAGTGGCAAGAAATGCATCATAGTTCAGGTTCTGTTGCAGTTCACAGCTAATTTTCCAAAGTGCTTTAAAATCCATATGCATTGGCAGATTGGCCTGAAAATTGCCAGGTTAGTAGAGGTCTAGGGGGAGAGTTAGTGGTTCAAATTTGGAATAATTTGATCTAAGGGTCGTTAAGATACAGTCTCCCCACCCCTCACACAAATTACCTTGTTTCAAAATGTAATTTTTTTCCAACACTTTTTTTGCACTGCACCAGGGAAGGCTCAGTCCTGCTTCTGCTCAGGCCAAACTCAGAAATACAACCTGTTTGTCTCACTCAAACTTATACCCTGTGTGTTTGGGAGCTCTATCAATCAGTGTGTTAGCAAATAAGCATCTATGAGGAGACTTTGTTCAGGAGTACTTGATAAATTAGTTGTGCGTCAGGCATAATTAGTGTAGCAGCATCTGTCTGGGTACAAGGGACTCCTGTTAGGGTTTTTGAAAATGCCAGGTGATCAGTCATAAACGAAGCCTTCTCCCTGTCCTGAGCCTTTGTTCTCCGCTCCCCACTGGGCAATCAGAGACCTTTTACCTTTCGGAAAAAGTCGGGAGCACCCTGAGAGGAAAAAAACAAGCCCTCTTCTAGCTGCCCAAATGGACATTTTCCCTGAAAAATCTTCTGACAGTGTTGACTGTATTGGATAAGAACCTGGAACCATGAAAAAATGTCCCTGAGGACTCCCGTAGTCCTGAAGAAAGTGAGAGTTCTTTTGCATTAGCACAACTATCACAAGAAATACAAACTCTAAAGGACAGTGTTATTTCTTGAGTCATGATCTTTACTGGACTCCAGCAAAACTGACACAGAAACATACACCTGGGATTAATAAAACGGAGACGGGCACAGGAAATCCTGACTTAGTAGCTGAAGGATTGTGAAAAACTACAAAACCCCTTGTAAATATACAAATAGTGACTGAGCTATTGGAACAGAATGGAAATTCCTGACTGGTTCTTGAGTCTCCCCCCTGCCCTGACAGACTGAACATGGGCAGTTACCAGATCTCTCCATCGAATTCCCACGTCTCTCCCTCTCCTGGGCCCTGGCCCCCTTCCTCCCTCTTGCTCACTCCCCCTACAATCCAAATCCCCCATCAAGGTCAGACCAAAAGCAGAGCAAATCCAGCTCCTACTCCTGTCTCTCACCTTCATGCAGGAGGGTTGGCCCTGACAATCTCTACCTAGTCACCTACCGCAGATGCTGAAATACGTTGTTGGAGTCCCTGGAGATGGCAGGGATTCTCTCAAAAGAGGCAGGTGTCCGTCTGTCCCCTGCACCAAGCTGTTGCCCCAGCTGGGGGCAGGCCAGCCAAGCCAGACCCACAATGGTGCAGTATCTCCCGCTCACAAGCTCTGCTATGTTTCTATGACCAGATCAGATTTTATCTTTTTCCCAGCAGCCAGCTCTGCCTGTGTTTCTTTGGTTACATGCCACTTGGACAAGCTGTGGGGAAAACAAGGAAAGAAAAGGCAGTGTTAATTATCTCTCAGTAACTGTTTGAAAGAGAGGAAACAAAGGGTAGGAACAAATGGTCAGTTTTCATAATGGAGACGTGGACAACAGGGTCCTCCAAGGATCGGTACTGGGACCTTTGCTGTTGACCATATTCTTTAATGATCTGGAAAAGGGGATGAACAGTGAAGTGGCAAATTTTCCAGACAATACAAAATTATTCAAGATCATTAAGTCCAAAGCAGACTGTGAGGAGCTACAGGGGGATCCTACTAAACTGGGTGACTGGGCAACATGAAATTCAGTGTTGTTAACTGCAAAGTAATGCACATTGGAAGAAAAGAACAAGCTATACACCCACAATGATGGGTTCTAAAATTAGCTGTTACTACTCAAGAAACGTCTCGGAGTTCCCTGAAAACTTCTGCTCAATGTGCAGCAGACGTCACAAAGACTAACGAGTATTTTAGAAACCATTAGGAAAGGGAATAGATAATAAGACAGAAAATATCATTAATGACACTTATAAATCCATGGTATAGCCACATCTTGGCTACTGTATCCAGTTCTGGTCGCACCCATCTAAAAAAGGATATAATAGAATTGGAAAAGGTTCAGAGAAAGGTGACAAGGATGATCATGGATATGGAACAGCTTCCATATGAGGACTAAAATGATTAGAGCTGTTCAGCTTGGAAAGAAGATGACTAAAGGGGATATTATAGAGGTCCACAGAATCATGGATGGTGTGGAGAAAAACTGTTTTTTACCCCTTCAAACAGTGCAAAACACCAGGGGTCATCCAATGAAATTAATAGACAGCAAGTTTAATACAAACCAGAGGAAGTACTTTTTCACACAATGCACAACTGATCTGTGGAACTCACTGCTATGGGATGCTGTGATGGCCAGAAGTATAACTGAGTTCAAAAAAGAATTGGATAAGTTCATGGAGGATAGGCCCATCAGTGGCTCTTAAACCAAGATGCTCAGGGATGTGACCCCATGTGCAGGACAATCCTAAACCTCTGACTACCAGAAGCTGAGAGTGGAAGATGGGGTGGATCATTCCAAAATTGCCCTGTCCTATACTCCCCCTGAAACTTTATATGGGTCATTGTCAAAGACTGGCTACTAGGCAAGATGGACCATTGTCTGACCTAGGGTGACAGCTCTTATGTTATATTCTCTGCAGACATAACGCCTGTCGCCACAGTTTCTCTGAGGCACAGTGCACTGCCCACTACTGGGTTCTTTCTCATCTGCCTGCCAGAGCCCACAGGATCCATGTCACTGTCACTCCCCTGCCTGCTGAGTCACTGCTAGCAGGTGCCTTTCCCTTGGGGGAGGGGAGGAGAAGCGCTAGTGCAATCTGTAGCCTGGCCTGTTCCTCCCCACACCCTACTCACCCTGTAAGCTCTGGGCAGGGACAGCAATGTCCTTTCTGCACGTAAAGGGCTGGATTGTGCAGCCCTTGCTCAGGGCGGTGAGCACTTACTGACACGGACAGTCCCATTTATCGCTGTGGGGCTACTCAGCGCTCACAAGGGACAGGGGCTGCAAAATCCAGCTCACAGAATCTCTCCATGGAAGCAGCAAGATCTCAGCTCTCTTTGCTGCAGGGACTCCTCATGCCCCCCTCCCCACTGGCTTCCGTAACACAGCTCTTGAAGGGGGTGAGTTTGCAGCAGCCGTTGTGGGGCTGCAGACTTGGCTGGAAACTACTGCAATGCAGATGGGCGCTCAACAGCCATCTCGGCTGGAGGAAGATCTTAAAGTTTCACTTATTCTTGTATTTCTCTTACAGCGAGTTTGGGGGAATGGGGTTTGTCTGTTTGTTTACAGTAAATGTAGGTGGGCAGGCTCCCATGCTCCAGTTAAGAGCATGGTGCTTGTTCTAAAGGGACCTGCTGGTGTAACCCACCCTTACCTAGTGTGGCTCTGTCCCCCTCTAATGGTTGGTTTACATAAAAGTTTGAGATGGCTACAATGTTCAGCTAACAGATCTGGGTGCTGTAGCTCAGGCAGTAGATAGTGGCTTGTGTGTTTAGATCCAGAGATCACACATTCTATTCCTCCAGCCAGCTACCCTCCCAGGGGAGTCACATTACACTGGCACAGTTACATTTACATCTAGCCACTTATTTCCAAATGCTTGATGTAAAATATAAAGTTTCCAAATCTAAATTGTTCTGAAAGCTGCCTTGAGGTGTCTGCACACGCTCACTTATATATCCCAGAAATAAAGGGGGATCTCTAAAAAACACACATCTTTTTTAAGGTATTTGCTACCCCGAAGCTCCACAGAACCTGCTTCCATTCCTCCCATCTGGCTTCAATCCTCTCTAGTCTTCTTGTCTCTCCTGTCCTTCTCCCTGACTTGTTCAAGCACTTTTCATTTTCCTCTTCAGGAAAAGCCCTATATTATAATCCAACTTTTTTAACTAGTAAAATGATCCCTACCAGTACCGCAGAGGGAGAAGCATGTGAGCCAGTTCCTGGGTTAGGGGCATGGCCAGTAACACGGATTGTAGTAAAAAGGGCTCATCATGACCTTGTGTGACAACCACAGATTAAAGGGGCCCAGCTCTAACTTACACCAGTTTCTGCAGGTTGCAGGCTGGCTGTGTCAGCCCCTCACACAGCACCTTCACTCTGGAATCTTCCACTTTGTTCTCTCGCAGGTCTAGCTCGGTCAGGGTCCGGCTGGTGCTGAGAGCAGAGGACAGCTCCCCGCAACACGCAGCTATGAAATCACGTTTCTCCAATCTGCAAAAGCCAAAGATACACCAAGAGGAAACAATGCTTATCTTTTGCCTCATTCCCTGGTATCAGTGGTGGCTTAAAGGAGATTCTCTACTGTGGACATGCACAGATACATCACAATGCTCCCATTGGCACGACAGGCCCTGGAAGCAATTCCTCTCTACGTGCACCTGTTGCATCAGTTACTATGTAGAAATGTCACTGACATCGAGGGGCCATTTCTAATGAGTTGTAACCACCCAGCCAGGTGTCTGGGCTGGACTGAAATGGCACTAAGGCTTCTACTCTGGGATTTTCATCAACTAAAGAGCTTCACAATCATTTATAGCTGTCTGGGATTGTTGCCTGTTGCAACTGGACCTGCAGAGCTAACTGGACCTGCCAGTGCCTAGAGAGATGGGCAGGCTGAGGAAGAGAGTGGTGAAGGATAAAGTACCAGGGCTGCCTCCATAGACAGTCCCCAGGTAATGATTGTTTCTGGCTCATTTCTTAGTCTTTTTAATCTTTCCCACTTCCTTTTTCCTCTTTTTCTAGTTATCAGGCTTTGTCCCAGGATTAGGTCTTGTGATGATGGTAAAGCGTTATTCTAATCAAACTGTGAAAGTCTCCTATAACTTTGTTCTCCTTCACACTTAGTGAATAAAATAACCCAAGCACCTATTTCAAAATGCACTGCATTTATAGTGTATGAAGTATCATTGTGTGATCCAACTCATTTAGTAACATAACAGATCTACACAGCAGTGGGTGAGCCTCTTTCCCACTCCTTGGGAAGAGTAGGTGTTTTTCAAGAGTTGTTGGTGCATTCACAGCATGTTGAAATCACGATAGTGCAATGGTTACTAGCACAAACTAGAGGAAATCAGCTGTTCCTTACCCTAGTTTCTGTAGTTTGCAGTTGGGATGTTTCAGTCCCTCACACAGCAGCTGTACACCTGAATCTCTGATGGTGTTGTTCTTCAGGTCTAACTCTGTCAGGGTCTGGCTGGTGCTGAGAACAGAGGAGAGATTCCCACGAAAGGCAGTGGTGAGACTGCAACTTGGCAACCTGTAGGAGACAGATATATACAGAGAGCAAAATAACTACTTGTTTGGGCCCCATTCTCTGTATTTCCTGTCACTTATCAACATGTATCTCCAAAGAGATTCCTAATTTAGAGACAATAGTGAGAGATCATTTTATTTCAGTTTAAATATAGACACCCGTGCAGAGCTCTAGGCTCCTAACACATAATTAATACTATAGTCAACCCCCCCTACATCCTTCTGGGAAGCAACCCTCTCCAAAACCCAGGTTAAACAGGTATCTTTTGCAGCATGTCTGGAATATCTGCAGGCTATTTTGTACCACAAATTTCAGAGTCCAGGAGTCCTCCCAGTAAGTGCCCTGCAAGCTGGCCCTTCTCTTTTATAACAAAGGGAACCCAGTTCAAACATCTCAGCTGTGGCAGCCTGGCACAGGAAGAGAAGTGATTTATCAGATGGGCTGGGCCCAGGCGATTTAGAAAACTAGCTGTTACATAAGAATGACCCTACTGGGTCAGACCAAAGGTCCAGCTAGCACTGTGCCCAATCTTCTGACAGTGGCCAGTGCCAGGTGCCCCAGAAGGAATGAACAGAACAGGTCACCATCAAGTGATCCATCCCATCACCCATTCCCAGCTTCTGGCAAACAGAGGCTAGGAACACCATGCCTGCCCATCCTGGCTAATAGCCATTGATGGACATATCCTCCATGAATTTATCTAGTTCTTTTTTGAACCCTGTTATAGTCTTGGCCTTCACAACATTCTCTCACAAGGAGTTTCACAGGTTGACTGTGCATTGTGTGAAGTTACTTACTGTATCTTCTGCTTTTTGCAGTCTGGAGGTCCCTCCCACAGTAGCTGCACTTGGGAATCTCCCAGTGTTTTATTCTCCAGTTCCAGCTCTGTCAGGCGCTGGCTGGTGCTGGAAGCAGAGGAGAGATCCCCACAACAAGCAGCTGTGAGACTGCAATGCCCTAACCTACCCAAGACAGAAACATACAATCACTCCCTGTTTACTGTGGTTCCCTCTCTGTCAGCATCTGCCTGGAAGTGGGTGGTACATTCAGAAGAGACCAGTCAGGGGACTCTAGCAGGATTGCGGGATGTTGGCACCAAAGGCCCCTGTGTGAGTCCGTGTGTCCCTGGCTCTGTCAGTCACTCTGTGCTCCACAAGGGAATGTTCAGATGAACTGAAGGGAGGGGACCAGCATGTGGTGGCATTTGCAATGGACTGGAGAATCTTAAAAAGACACCAAGGAACAGTTCAAACCCTCTCTCAGTGCTGGTATCCTGGTTCCTTTCTGCTCAAGCAAATGAAATCTAAGGTTCTATATGAGCTCCCCTGCCTTTCCCCAAAACGTTCCCCAGTGCATAAAGCTATCAGCCCTGATGTGGGAGCTGAAACCTTCTCAAATGGGAAGACAAGTTACCCTATTTTGCTCAGTCAAACTCTCAGTTATTTATATTGCTCATGATATCGGGGGACTGGGAAGGGCTCAGCTTCCTAGGCAGAGCGTCTGGATGGGGCCGTGGAGGTTCCTGTTGTTCTGCACAGCCTGTTTGGAGGTGGACACCAAATAAGAACCTAAGCACTAGTGATCACTCAACACCATAGATATGATGCACAACCCACTTCCACAGCCTGTCTCTTTAGCACCATTGGGTTCCGTGCTTCCAGAGGGATTTTATGGGTGCTTGAGAAATGATCTTCCTCTTCTCCCTGTATTAGACCCACTTACAAAGGCCAGAAATGGGGTTTACAGTGCCTGTAAAATGAAGGATTTGCAGTGAATCTCATCTAGTGCTCCTTGTAATGTGTTCCATAGCTGGGACACGTGGTCTCAGGGACCAAGAGATCCCAATAAACTACATGCTGTTGTGCTGGCTCCGCAATCAATAAATGCCTCAGAAGGGGGTGGTGGGGAGAGGGTGTTTCTTGGCCTATTGAATTGCTATGGGAAGTTTGTGGTTATAAAGGGTTCAGTCACGGTGGTTAAGTGGCTACATATGAAGGAAGCCTGGGCCTGGATCACAGAATGTATTACTGGCACATCTTGGGACACTCAGGTAAAATCTCCCTTACCAGTAAAATGGGGATAACAGCATTGACCGGTCTCAGAAGAGTGGCCTGGGGATTGAATAAATTATGTTGTAAAGTTCGACCTAAGTGCAAAATGTTGTTAAAGTCCATCACTGGCAGAAGTGGGAATAGATGGCAGGGATTCGTGGCTGCTAGCCCTGTGTTTGTTCCTCTGCTCCATGCTATCTGCAAATATAGGTTCAACATTTGTTACCTTCTGATCCTCTGGGGCAGTCGCTGACAGATTGCACGTTCCTGTAAGCAGCTCAACCGTGTCATTCTTCAAGTCCTTCAGAACCCTGAGCAGTGCAGCATCTGTGGACTCATCGCTCAAATTTATCAGTTTGTTCCAATACCACCTCCGTGGGCATCTCACTCTCATAGTTCTTCATCTCTATTACTGACCATGGCTGGCGTTGGTGGCTCCCCAACAATCGCTGAAGACTGAGGCAAAGAAATCATTTAGCCTCTCTTCAGTGTCCTTATCCTACAATAATTGCTCCCTGTATCCCCTGGAGGCCCAGTGGACCCACTGATTTCCATGCAGGCTGCCTGCTTCTGACGTACTTAAAGAATTTCTTGCTGTTTGTTTTTATAGCTTTGGGTATTTGCTCTTGTCATTTTGCTTCCCTCTCTAATTTGAGGGGTGTGGGCCTTTACAGACTCCGTTATTGCTGCCTCCAGGCAAAATCTAATTTTAATGTCTTGACTTTCGACTGTAGTGCCTTCCTCATTTCATTAAATCTGCCTTTCTAAACATTAGCATCACCATGCTCCCTTCCCTCCCCACCCCCACCCCGAATGTTGAATTTAATTATACTGTGGCCATGGTTACTTAGTGGCTCAAGTATCATTACTTCTCACACTGACTCCAGAGTCTTACTTTGGATGAAGTTGTGAGCACCTTCTCTGCATGTGTCCTCTGCTCCTAACCATTCCAAGAAGCAATCATTGAGGGTGTCAAGAAATTGCATCTCTAAACCTTGCAGTGTGAATACTTGACCATTTTAGACAAGGGTTGCTGACGACTCCCCTTATTCCCAGCTTCTTAGACTTTGTTGTCTTTGATCACTCCTGTACCCTTCACCACCTTTTCTCGACAGGGAGCCCTTATTGGGCAAGGCTGTTTTCTCCACAGAAACAATGGTGACCTTCTCCAAGACCAATATACAAGCTGAAAAATCCCCCCCTTGCAGCAAACCTGATGTCACACAGAGGAGGCATTAGAGAAAACACGCTTCTGCTTGTCTGGAATCCCCGGGGCCCCCTTTGACTAGGTCTACATTAGGTTTTACTGTGAGTTAGTTGATTGCCAACTGATTTTTTGCAGGGGAGGAACTGGAAGCCCTTGTACCATTAGACACCACTTTATGTAAATTTGGGTAGTTTTTATGCAGTTCTAAAGTCAATTGTTTTTGTCACAATATGTTGCCATGTTTTCAAATGAATCAACTTACAATAATAAAACAGGACTGTTTAGAGCCTCCAGGGCCAAAAGTGGCCTGTAGACCACAGGTCTGACTCCACTGTGATCGACAGATCCAATGGTTAGATGTGCCACATCTCCTGCCAGGCCCTGAGGAGAAGGGCCAAGAAGGCAATTCTGAGTCACATCCTGTGATATTGGAGCACCTGAAAGAGAGCAGCAGAGCAGTGCTGACACCAGGGGGCCCTTACATCAGCCTCTGCCTGATGGTGGAGCTTCAATGAGCACTTCTGACCATGGACTGCATCTCTAGTAGTGGAAAATGGTCTTCTCACAGCAGCCATTTTTGATTGGCTGTGACTCTGTAAGCAGGAAGGTCCATCTCAAAGTTCATGGGTCAATGCAACAGTAGCTCCAGGGTCCTGGAGCTGTAGATTGAAGAGTCTTGCTCCAATGGGCTAATTGAGTGTTAAAACAATTCTGTGTGATCTTCCAGCTGGACCTCAGGAATGGGTTTGTTTCTGCTAGAGGACACTATGTTCCTGAGAGAGAATTTCCTGGGTGCCCGGCTGAACCAAGTGATGATGGAGGAGTCTGATCCTGGGCTTAGAGATAACATACTCAGCACATTAGAGCATTTGGTATATCCATGAGAGCCTTATGACTGAGATTTCAGACTTACGATCATTCGCTGTGGGCAGTAATTGAATGTTACTCCATGTCATTACAGGAAGCAGACACCAGCCACAGATGCTGGCGAGCATGTTACATAGAGGACACCCGTAAATACAAAGAGGAAGCCAAATGTTACTTACCCTAGTCTCTGCAGTTTGCAATTTGGATGTTTCAGTCCCTCACACAGCAGCTGCACTCCAGAATCTCCCAGAGAAACATTATCACGCAGCTCCAGCTCTGTCAGGCTCTGGCTGGTTCTGAGAACAGTGGTGAGATACCCACAGCTAGCACCCTTGAGATCACAATTCCACAACCTGCAGGAGAGAGACAACACCAAGCAAACCAATCACTGCCTGAAGAGGACTCATCACAGCTGTTATAGCAGGAGGCCACACCCACTAGCCCCTCTGCCCAATCAGCATAAAAAATGGGCCAGAAGTCCTGCCCTAAACCCTGTCCCAAGACTCATCCCTTGGCCAATGAAAAAATAATGTTGGGTGTGACATCCTGCTTAAGCCTCACTGCTTGCACTCCACCCTGACCAATCAGCACTGAGAACGGACCAGTAATTTCAACCCCCCAAAACCTCTGCCATTGGCCAATAAGAAATAAAGGTTCGGGTAATTCTTCCTCCCTAAGCACCGCCCAGTCCTTTCCACCCACCAACCAGAATTCAGCCTTGGCAGAAGGCTGGCCCTTAAGTCCCACCCACTCAGCTCTCAACCAATCCATCTGGAGGTGGTACTGATCAGCCCCAGAATGGTGCAACTCAGTCGGAGCAGGCCCATCACTACAGGGAGGCTGTAGGGGGAGTCACCTCCCCAGGCAGCTGGGCCAGGCTCAGAGCAGGTGCTGGGAGATTCTGCCCCTCCCTGTCCCAGGCACTAGTTTGGTTGCTCCCCACCGAATGCAGCCATCTGTCTATCTGTTTCTTCCACCAGCTCCCAGTTCTGAGCCTCAGGCCTGGGGAGGAGAGGCACTGCCAGACCTAGCACTGGCAGCATCACACCCACCTTCCATGGAGACCAGGGATCTAAGGGAGGAGATGAGTCTCTTGAGAAAGGAGACTTCTGAGATTTGAGGAGAGCAACCATGTGAGCTTGTTCACAGGGCCTGTTCCAGGGTCCCTTGTGGGGTTATAAACAGAAGTTTGGTTGTGTTCTGTAAATCCCCTGCAGTCTGGGCTCCTGATAGAGCTGCCAGCCAGCTAAGGTGGGAACTATGGTAGCAGTCGGCTGCCCCCCGATTGATTCCTCTCCACTCACAACAACTGCTAAATCCTGCACACATGTCCCAGACCCACCACCCACCAGAACTGGCCCTTGCACAACTTCCTCCATAACTATAGTTGTTTTGAAACTATGTAACTCTACCAAACGGGGAGGGGAGCCCTCAAAGTTTGGGAGAGAAAGAAGGGCTACTGAGGACAGTATAATGGGAGAGACGTCTCCAATTCTGCAGTGGTGAGTACAGTCCTGACTCGGGCCCAGACATTAGAGAGACACACATCCTGTCAAGCACTTTACATAGAGGACATCTGTAAATACACAGAGGAGGCCAAATGCTACTTACCCCAGTGTCTGTAATTTGCAGTTTGAGTGTTTCAGTCCCTCACACAGCAGTTGCACTCTGGAGTCTCCTATATACTGATTATAACCCAGGTCCAGCTCTGTCAGGCTTTAGCTGGTTCTGAGAACAGCAGCAAAACGCCAACAGCTAGTGATGCTGAGGAAGCATCCGTTCAACCTGCAGGAGAAAGCAATGCAGAGAAGAGCGATCATGGCATGTATGGGGCTTATCACAGCTGCTCTGACCGGTGGTGGAGAGAGAGGAGGAGCACTATCAGAAAACCAGGAAATACTCAGTTACAGTACTTTGCATAGAGATTTCTCAAGAAAAAGGGGGCTTGATCCTTTCTCCTGAGCCTTCTGAGTGCACTTTGGGAAGGAATGATGCACCAAGTGATATTCTGGTACACGTCCCCCCCTGAGATAGATAAGGCATGGACAAGAGTCTGCTACGATGTAGAAAGTTGTACAGGGGGTAGGACCCTTGGACAGGGTAGCAAAAGGGGAGAGGTAAAAACTATTTAGATTTTTTGTTACGGCAACAGGCAAAGGAAAGTTAAGAGAGCTTGCGTACTCTAGTTTATCTATAACACACCTATCGCTAAGTCACACAGTGAGCAAGGGACACAAACACTGCAAGTGTTGCACTTCAGAGCCATGGGTGATAAAAAGAAATTGAGGGGCAGTCTGGCCTGCTCTGTCCTTTGTGCTTTCAGCTGGCGAGGTGTCAGAGCACACCCAAGGCACAGGTGTGGCCCCAACAGACACTGCTATTCAAAGAACCTTATGCTCACGGGGAGCATGAGGACCAAGAGTGGAACCCGTGTGGACAATCACTTGAGGAATGAGTCTATACTTATTTTGTCCTCCTTGGGACATTCCCTTTCCCAATGGGAATTTAATACTCAATATTTTCTTTAGTTAAAAAATGTCTACTGAATCAAAACTAATTGCCTGCCTCTTTTTCAGTGATACTGCCTCACGGAATTCTCAGCAGTGTGTGAGGAAGGTTTGAAGAGGATGTTAATAAAGTTTTCCTTCCATCATCCTTATACATTTATATTGTGGCAGTGCCCCAAACCACCAATCAAGATTGCAGCTCCATTATGCTGGGTGCTGTACACTGAGTGAGACAGTCCCTCCCTAGAAGCTTTACATCTAAAAGGCACAAAACACTGGGTTGAGGAATGGGATGTAACATTCACTTCTTTGCATGTGTGGGGATTGGTGCAATTTTGTTAGTCCCATGTTTTCTTGTTTAATTGGGGAGGAGCATAAGTTAATAATAGTAAGTAAGAAGGAAAAGGGGACAACATCTTCATTCCCTGAAGGATCTGTGAGATCTTCTTTTCCAGGAGCTCCAGCAGATACATTTAAAAGTTTACAAGAATTTTTCAGAAGATGTGCAGATGATCTTGATATAGCCATCAATGGTACAAGAAACAGCAAAGCACCACTTTTCGGATACCTACTAGTCTAAGCAACTGGGATCATTTCTTGTTTCTAATAATGAAGGTATCCTGGAGCCAGATTCATACCAGTAATCATCTCCCATCTCTATGTGGGCAAGGTGCCTCCATCAGGGCCCTCCAAATAGGTTTGAATATTTCTATTCCCACCTTGTCACTGGTTATAAGAGCTGCTAACAGATGGCTAGATCTTCTAGCCAGAAAAATGTCTTCTCTAGCCGCACTCTAGGTGCAGATGGCCAACCACCAGGAAGTGCTGGCCAATTTTGATTACCTCACATGGAAATCACACTTCCCATCCTTTCCTTGCCATCATCTGGGAGCTGTTTGAGAAGTACATGAAAGTGGGTTGTTTCTGAAGATCAGCAAGCAGCTATTCCAATTATGATGCCTTGGCTACTGTGCCAGTGCCCGTAGTACTTATGAGTAGAGTCTCATGGCTGATCAGGAGGTCAGACTAGATGATCATATTGGTCCCTTCTGACCTATGAGTCTATGAGTTCAAGTTTTTGGCCAGCCATCCAGACCATGACTGAGGACACCTCTCAAAGGTTTGGGATTGTTCAGTGTCAAACTGATGTTGTCTTTCAAAGCCATGAAGACTCTGCAGCTGCTCTTAGGCCATTCAGCCTGTGCCCACCCATACCACCCTCCCAGTCTGCAAGAAATCAACACTCAACCATTTTTAGAGGCCAGGTGAGGGGTTAGATTTTATTCATTTCTTTAGTACTTTTGTTAGTTTGTTTGTTTTTTCCAGTTTTTGTTTTGTTATTTCATGGTTTGGTTTTGTAGTTGAACTAACAGTTCCTTTCTATCCTGTGTTTCCCTTGTGGGGAGAGAGAGAGAAGAGTGCTCTGGGCCCAGAGGAAAAATACCCCTCGGGGTCCTCCCTGCAGCTCAGAATTCTTACTCACGTTCTCCCCCACCTACAGGACTAGGTCTCACCATCTCTGGGTGGTGTGCAGCGTCTTGGGGAAGGATGGCAGCAATGAGTGGACGATGGAGAACCATGGAAAAGTGGATTTAGTTGGGGTGTGGGTCATCCAGCTGTTAATTCATTAACTAATTACCCTGCTCTGTGTTCTCCTTTGCAGATCTCAGGAGTGTGGAAGTTGCTGACGAGGCAGTGAACAGAAAGCCATGGCAACCCTTCAGTGAAATCAATGGATTATGGGAAGTAGATGAGAATGCACATGCCATGGCAGTGCAACATTTTTCAAAAGAATCCCCAAGGGATCAAAGCAATATTTTTTCAAAGTTGATATGTTTTTTAAATTCAAATGCTATCACGTTATATTTCTTATTCCATTTGTCTTTGTTAGTCCAGGGTTGGGAGTGTTTGGGCTGAAACAGCACCGTGGGACATGGTGGTGGACAGGAAGTGATTGCAAGAGATTGGCTCTGAGCAAGGCTGATGTGATCCCTTGTGTACTGTTGTGAGCATTTGTGTGTGTGGATGTGCAGTGTGATGGAGTGGCAGGTAGCTATGCTGCTGCTGGCAAGGCCAACTTTCTCTAGCATAGATCTAGCCTCAGAGACTGCTAATCCATTCAGCACCCGGCAGAACAACTCGACAGCGAGACCCTGGCCATAGAATTCCTCATCAGAGGGGATCAGAGTGAGCCTTGGATTGGCCATGTTCAGAGCAAAATGCAAGACCATCTTTTTGCCAAAGTCCTTTCCAGTAAGACCACCAAGGTCAGCATGAGATGCAGACAGTGAGGGATGAGAGTGTAAGAAGAGGAGAAAGAGGGGGCTGGAAGTAAAAAGAGACAAGCTGCTATTCCCTTCTCCCACCTCTTCCCCCAAACAATCCCACAACACGAAACCCATCTATGAATTAAGGAGAAGTGAGATCACATCAGGATAGGTGGTTGTTACATGGATTGTTACTCAAGGATACTTACAGGGCTTAGATACCATGATGACAGACATCTTAAAATTCCATACAATGGACAGATCTTCTCTCTAGTCTCCGGAGTCTTTCCTGAGCTCCAACAATTTCTCCTGGCCACACTGCTTACCTCTGTCTCTCTCCCTCATCTCCTCGTATGGTAATTGGGTTAAATGTCATTGAACTGCTAAGGTGACCAATAGCTCTTATGCCAATTCCACACATATTAAATGGAAATTTAAACAAATTCCTAAGTAGTTAGAGGCAGTTGCAAACAGTAGCCATGGTACAGAGACTTGAACTGCTGTAGAATTTCCAGGATAACAGCAGTAACATGGGGATTTTAAAAAGGTTAGTTTCTTACTGTAGT
Source organism: Gopherus flavomarginatus (assembly GCF_025201925.1). Classification (NCBI taxonomy): domain Eukaryota; kingdom Metazoa; phylum Chordata; order Testudines; family Testudinidae; genus Gopherus; species Gopherus flavomarginatus. The sequence goes on along the minus strand of NC_066621.1, from coordinate 42,138,132 downwards.
TTCTTTAATTTACAGTTTGGATCCTCCAGTGCTTGGCAGAGCAGGTAAATACTCGATCACTTTGGTTGCCCCCTAAAATGAGAGAACAGAAATTTTCTGCGTTGTTCTCTGCAGACAGATTTTTATTTCCTGAACACTAAAATATCACCTTGGATGTTGTGATCATATACTACACATGAGCTATTTTGCAGTTTCAGTTCATTGCAAATCCCCCAATTAAAAAATGTATCTAGTACATGAAGATGGACCTTAAATGCACAGAGTCAAATAGAATAGGTTTTGCTAAGTGAATGCACCCATTCGTTTTCTGAACCTGTAGTACTCTTGGCCAGATTTACTGGAGATGCACTATCAAGCTATCAACCCCTGCCTCTACTCTGCCAACAATGCCAGCCTTCATTAAGCTTTAATCCAATTCTCTCTCAAATGTTTATCTTCATGTTTTCTCCCACGATGCCTGTATGCATGAGCAGAGCCCACTATAAAAATTCAGACATCCACTACGTTAATTTCCTCCAAATCCCACCTTGAAACTCACCTCTGCTATGAACTGTACAGAACACTCGTTAAATCCAGGCTCCTGGGGTGCTTTCCCCCTGCTTATTACCAATGCTCATTATACTAAACATTATTTCATTGTTACCCATAACAAATGAGAGGACAAGGTAGCTGTTTTTTCATGTGCAAAAACTAAGTTCTTCGGGGCAGGTGCTGTCTTTATTATACTGCTATTGCTTTGCACAATGTGGACCTTCTTTCTAATAGGAACATTCATTTGATTATATTTGAAGTATTCAGAGTATAAGAGTTCACTGGCTGCCTCTCTAGATATATACAATACACCCTCGCGATAATGCCCTTCATATTTCTGATCTTTCAGCTATAACTAACCCAGTCTCTGAATCCCAACTATTGTACAATGCTGTATTTGGGAAAAAAAAAAAAGGCTGTTGTATACACATGCACAATTTTTTTTAATCCAGCATCATATGTTGAACTCAAGAGTAGAAACTAAGGAGTGGGCCCCCACCTAGGCTCCCAGATCCCCAGCCCCACTTTAGCGGGGCTCACAGCCCAGAGCCCCAGCTGCTGCAGGGGCTGACAGTGGACAGTCCGAGCTCTGCAGCCCTGGCTGAATGCACCGAGGTCACCTAAAATCATAGAATCATAGAATATCAGGGTTGGAAGGGACCTCAGGAAATCATCTAGTCCAACCCCCTGCTCAAAGCAGGACCAATCCCCAGACAGATTATTACCCCAGTTCCCTAAATGGCCCTCCTGAGTTTAGCAGGACAATGCTCAAACCACTGAGCTATCCCCCCCGTCCCCAATTATGCTCTGTGGTTGACTCCTAGCCTTAGGTATCATTATGAATAATAATTAATTAATTAAGCTAATGCCTCTATCTAAGGCGACTTCATTAACTTACTCCAGCAGTTTATCTTTCCTTTTGATTGTCCTTTTGCTAGAACAACCCCTTGGCTATAACGAACAAAAGGCTTGGATCCCAACAGGTTCGTTATAGCGAGGATGTACTGTACTCAGGCAGCTAGCCCTCTCTGCCACTTGCCCTGCCACAGCTCAGCTTCGATTTGAATGTGTTAGCGCCATCAGAGCTAGCACGGGTATGGCTACTCAAGCTGGAAGTTACACCTCCTAGCTCCAGTGCAGACCTACTAAGGTACATCTACACCTGGAGCTAGGGGTGTGATTCCCAGCTCGCACAGACATACTCTTGCTAGCTCTCGTTAAGCCAGCAGGCTAAAAATAGTGTAGTCACAGTAGCACTGGCATATTTGTACTATCCTGAGTATAAACTCCCTGTGTCCCGTGGGTATGTACTCGGGCAGCTAGCCCGTGCCACTGTCCAGCAGCCTGTGCTATCACATCTACACTATGATGTTTAGCATGTTAGCTTAATGAGAGCTAGTGAGAGTATGTCTGAATCACATCCCTCACTCCAACTGCAGACGTAGCCTAAGTGAGGAGTTCTCTACCTTTCTTGGGAAATTTTTGACACAAAGCAAGCTCTCTTCCCCCACACAAATCCTTGGTCTCAGCTACACCTCTGTTCATATCCCATACATATAAGATTACAGCAAACATTCAAGTTGCTAAGAGGGCAAGTTGGACAAACAATCAGAAGAAGAAAGGAAGAACATTTTTTGTTAATGCAAACCCAAGAAAGCCTCCATAACTGTACCATAGCTTGCTGAAAGATTAGAATTGCTTTGTGGTGGGTCACTCAACCATTTATTATTTATCAAAACACAGGGGAAAATAATGTTTCATTGGTTAAAGAAAATTTGCATGTTTCTGAGCTCAAATACTTACTGACACAACCACTTTGGTAAGCTATGGAATTCTTCTTCCTCATGGTCTTCAAATCTAAATATACAGTAATGTATAAGAAGTGACTCCAGTTGATGATAATGTTTTACACAAAATGAAAGAATCATTTGATCCATTTGGGTAAATATTTTTTCCCATGTCTCTAAGTTAGTTAAATGTTCCAATGCATTTTTCACAAAGTTTTCTTCTTGGATCTCATACAAATAGTAAAATTCCTCTAGATAGTAACGTTGGTTAATATTTGATGGCAAGGATGAAATAACCCATGTCTTTAAAACTGGCTTAATTTCATGTGATATTTTACATCCAAGTTTTTCATCTTTATCCTTCATTCTGTTTTTATTTAAGAGACCAAACAAGAAGTGCACTGTAATTAAACAACTTGTAGACTGCCCATAGTGTATTAACAGCTCTTTTACGAATCACTGAATCTTTCATTGTTTCTTCATCCTCCTCTAGTACATAGAATAAAGCTGCAAAAAACTCCTGAAATGTTAAGGGAATAAAACTGTAGGCACATTCACAGTCAATGTCTTTTTGAAAAATGTTCTCGTTCAAAAAGAGGGGGAAAGAATCAGGAGTGAAAGTAACTTACAGGCTTACTGGTACTGCTGGAGTCCTGAGGGGGCGTGGCCTCATCCAGAAGAGGCGTGGCCTCTCAAGATTTAAAGGCCCTGGGGAACCAGCTGTGGCTGGGAGACCCAGAGGCTTTAACTTAACCAGGGGCTCCCAGCTGCAGAGGTGGCTGGGAGCCCCCCGGGGCTCAGGGGCAAATTAAAGGGCCCAGGTCTCTGGCTGCCAGGGGAACCTCAAGCTTTGCGGGGCTGGGGCAGGGATTTAAAGGGCCCAGAGCTCCTGCCGCTGAGGGAAGCCCGGAGCCCTTTAAATCCTGGCCCCAGCCCAGCCGCCAGAGCCATGGCTGGGATTCAAAGGGCTCAGGGCTGCCTGCAGCTGCAGGGAGCTTTGAGCCCTTTAAATCTCAGCCGCAGCCAGGATTTAAAGGGCTCTGGGCTGCCCGCAGCGGCGAGGAACTCTGAGCCCTATAAATCCCAGCCCCAGCCCAGCCGCTGGAGCCGCGGCTGGGATTTAAAGGGCTCTGGGCTGCCCGCAGCTGCAGGGAGCTTTGAGCCCTTTAAATCTCAGCTGCGGCCGGGATTTAAAGGGCTCAGGGCTGCCCGCAGCCGCAGGGAGCTCTGAGCCCTTTAAATCTTAGCCGCGGCCAGGATTTAAAGGGCTCAGGGCTGCCCGCAGCCGTGGGCAGCCCAGAGCCCTTTCAATCCCCACCGTTGAAGTCGATGCGGTCCAGCACGGCATACTGGCTCCTGCCGGTACACCGGACCAGACCGGACCGACTTACTTTCACCTCTGACTGTATGTATGTGTATGAATGTGTCACAAATAATACAGCTGCAGCCTGCCACCGACCAGCAGTGACCCCAGCAACGAGCCCCTGTGGGCAGCTGCTTGCAGAGAGCCAGCAGGTGCCGCTGGGCTGGGTCTGTCAAGGAGTAAGTAACCAAGGCAAAAACCACAGCCAGCCAGCCAGCCAGGGAGCCGAGGGTGGGGGGAAGGGGAAGTCATGGGTGAATGAAGGACAACTGGAATAGCTTTCATGAAATATACAAGATATTTAGAGAAAGTTTTGTCAGTTTCAGCCTCTGCACTCTGCAGGCAGGCAGGACAAAACAAAAAGAGATCTGAGATTGTACCCGATGTCCTAAGGACATTTCAGGTGTTTAAATCAATATATTAAGAGGGTGGATTGGAATGAAAACTACTATTTCTTTCAAAGGAGGCACAATAATTTCCCTGAATATTCAGTTTTCCCCTCCAATCTCTCTGTGATTTTGTCTATGGAGGCTATTTGCTTTCCCTGTGAAGCTTTAGTTGCTTTAGCAAAATTGCTTTGCCCAAAATAAACCCTAATCATCACGACACATCTTTCCACCATGTTCTCCATGTTTTTTGTGTTTGTTTTTTTTAAACAGTAACATTTCAAAGAGGATCTGCAAGCAGTTTGGACATCACAACCATGATCCTCTGCTGGGGAAGGAACGGGATAGATTTGAACTTAGAAATCGTTCCTGATTTTTATTGTGTTTAGGAGATCCCCTCATCCCGGGGGCAGAAAAGAACTGCCCCTGCCATAGTCACACCCACCCAACAATAACTGGGAGTGAAATTAACAAGGATGCCAGAAACAGCTTCTAACTCTGGGCACTGAACTGCACAGGGAACAGCTGAGTTTAAACTGTTCTTTTGCTGGCAGCAGCAGCAGGCATCCCAGCCACTGTCCCTACTGTAAGCTAGAGCCTAGAGGAAAACCTCTGCTGGGGGGAGGGGGAAATGGGGAGGAATGCAGAGCCTTGTTTGCAGCCTGGCTGGAGGAGGGGGAGAGAGGAGAGGAGAAACCAATGTGACAGTGAGTTTTCCCCTTCCACCTGCTTTTATTAGCTCTGGATTTAAGCTGTGCAGCCAAATGCTTGTATTTGTTGGGTATATTAGTATTGGAGAGATCCCCTCATCACCCAGGGGCAGAAAAGGATTGCCCCTGCTATGGTCAAACACACCCTCCCCTCGATCCCCTCCCCCCAGCCACTGTGAGTGAAATTAACAAGGATGCCAGAAACCTA